>NC_137465.1:159417442-159824942 GCF_964235325.1 Thermobia domestica
TGTGTGTCCGTCCGTTCGGGAGACCAAAAATATCAAGAACGACTTGGTAGCTCACCATCAATTTTGGCCAAGAAGTAGAGGGTCAAAAATTAGGAATTGGAAGTAACTTATATAGCGGAAGTGGTAGAAATTAACTATTTCCGGTTTTAATGTTTATCACTATAAAACGGTAACATATAGCAAATAGCTGTTTTCTGAAATCGTTCAAGCGTCCAAAGAGTACATTTCATCGTCATCCTTAAACTCTACTAAAACCGGAAGCTATATAAGCCCTACAAGTTCCGGTTTCAATATTGATTAACATAGGGCAATATTGATAAGCGATAATGGTAAGCGATGACGAGAAATTGCAATTTGGGGTTGATTTAGCGTTCTAAGAACACGTACCATCTTCTCTCTTAACTCTCTTTTCAAACCGGAAGTAGTGAAAAGGATATTGTCCGATCAATCATAGCGTCCCAAGAATATATTCAATTTCCACTCTAATATCATTCAGCTTCAATATTTATTGAGAAAATATCACGCCATACAAACTAAACTCCGTCACCACTTGACACTGCTACTTGTTCTATTATTATTATTATTATTATTATTATTATTATTATTATTATTATTATTATTATTATTATTATTATTATTATTATTATTATTATTATTATTATTCCTTTATTATTTAAATATAAATTCATGAATTCATTTATTATTTCTTCATCCCGAGTCCTCTTAGCGGCTAACCCGTCTCGTAAGTTTACTCCCAACATTCTCTACTTTAACCCCTGGTTGTACTGTCACGTAACCGCATTCCAATATGCCATCCACTTGGATAATTGAAGCTACTTTCGTGTTTAATTTTTTCCTTCTTTTCTTGCTGTTTTGTTTCCTTATTTTATGAAGCGTTTTATGTACTTTTCTTTTCAGTATTGTGTGATAATGTTGTCACTATATCCAGGTAAATAATTAGTTTCTAATGCCTGTTTCGGAATTTCTTCTTCCAATCATGAACTTGGGAGGTTGTTGATCACATCAAAGAAAACTCTATATATAATTGGTGAATGCATAATCGGGAACGTATTCAATATATTCCTCAAAATAAATTAATTAAATTTTAACTTTCGTTCTTTGCATGGAATATAGGATTTCCTAAATACCCAAATGTTAGTCCAGGCGTCTGAAACACCAAAGAGTCTGCGGCGAGAGACAAGGGAAGCTAACAAGAGAACAGACTCTGCGTCATCTAGCACAACGCAGGACGAGACTCCTGAGACACCTGAAGCCAAGGGAGGAAAACGTAAACGTGGAGCCGTGACGCCTGCAGAAGAAAAAGGTGCCAAGAAAAGGAAAGTAAGTGTACTATTTTCTTTATGATTAGTGGGTAATAAGTTCTTTATTATCCGCTGTTCTTGGTATATTACAGTCGTTAAAAAAAGGAAATGTAATATAGTGTTGACAGTGGTCCAACCTTCGTACCTCAGGATTTTATCTATTTGCTGAATAATTTCGATTATCTCAGTAATCTTGATCGCTATCAATTCTCGCTGCCTCGTTGAAAAACGTTTTACTCTCAAATCTGTTACTGTAATTAAGGGGGACTATCCTATAAAAATACAAGTGAGATCCCAGAGTATTCCGAAAAACATGTGACTACATCACTAATTAGCACTTGTTAGCTGTCACATGACACTTTAACATCTGTCTAAAAATAAGTTTAAAAGCGCGTGGTCGTAAAATACTGTAGGGTTTTACTTTTATTTTATAGGACAGTATATTTAGTTACATTAACAGGTGTGGGAGTAATTTCTTTTTCACCGCTGAATCCGGAACTGATGGTAGTCAAGGTCACCGAGATGATCGAACTTATCCAGTAAATAAGACGAAATCCTGAGGTACAAAGATAGATCCATTGTTCTTATACCTTAAGCAGACTTATTCGCTTCGTTGCAGATTTACACTGAACTGGGTTGTGCTTGTGGTTCGTACGAGGATTCTCTATAGTAAACACCAACAAGGAGACACCCAATAGAACATGGACCTCGTTCCCATCTCTTTAATATCCTGATGAAATCTCTCTTTGTGTTCTTCATTCAATGCCTCTATGAAAAGTATGAAAGTGCAGAAAATATAACCTCAGACTCTTGTTACATTTGAGATCTGCAACGTTTGGAACGTAGAATTCTCAGTCAGTTCGTCTCGGTCGTCTTCGTCACTACTCAAAAACATATTAATTATATCTTAAAACCTCGTGCCTGAAATTTGTACTTATTCATGCTATTTCGTACGCAGAATTTTTTAATGAGCTGGAGGCTGTCAGAAACACCTTCAAAGAAAAAAAGATCGGTAACGAAGTGTGCGTTGTGCAAAGCTATAACAAACCGCTTCGTTTTCCGTAATTTAATATATAAATGAAGTGCGGTAGGGTGGGGGATTTTCTGTAAGTCAATGAGAAAATTTCTAAATATTTTGACCCAGCAGTAAGGCCTTTGTTTTGGGCTAGTGCACAACTGTCCAGTGCCCTTACCTAGCTCTACTCCGCATTCACACAGAAGCATGAAAACTTAGTGCGTCCTCTTTGTTGATCAAATATACTGTCCACCTGTAGACCACATTAATGAGCGGTATTAAAACAGAAAAATGGTACGTAAAGACGAAGCGTTAGCTAAAAACCGTGGTGCATGAAAACTTCACAGTTTGCTGCAAATGACCTGCCAATAATGGCAAAATTCCGATCATGATAATGTAGACGGCAGCACACGTATTACAAGTATATTTGTCTAATCCCCCCCCCCCCTGTCTCTCTCTCTCTCTCTCTAAAATAATGAATAAATTTTGGTCTAGTTCTTAACGGATATTGAAAGAGCGATTAACGCTGAAGCCAGTTTATTACTATTGTTGATATATAAGATTGTTCTATATAAGATTGTTCTAATTCTAGGTTCTAATTTGGGGGTGTATAGCGAGAGATACAATAATTAAATCTCATAAATCAAACTTAAAAAGAGTTTTAATAAAGATAATTTTGAATGTGAATTTATGTGTCTTTGAAGAATTGTCTTATGCACTTGGTAATCCTAGTACAAACAGATTTCTCTAACACATACCTGGTATGTTCTGATGAGGATGAAACTTCCAATTCCATGCTTTTGATTATTGCTCAGCTCCGATCCTGGTATAGTTCTTGTTGGTGGTGAATTATTATCTCGGAGAGAGAGTATTGATGACTAGTAGTCCTTTACTAGTCGTATAGTGGTTATGCCGAACACCCGCTGTTTCGGCGGTGTTAAAATTGAAAGAAGTAGAGAACTTTTCGTTATGTCCACGATGACGATAGACAGAAATGCTAAACCAGCTCCACGAACTACCTAAACTGCATGAACTCCCAGCTCTGTCGGAATTCCCCTTTCTTGAACTTACTTAATCTTTTATATCAGGATCTTTGCTGAGGTTGATAATCTAAAAGCTTGTATACGTGACGTAAAGCGACATGCAGTAATGAAAATATTCCGAGTGCGGGTTCCAGAAGTTCCAGAACAAATTTCAGAATTTAGAAAAAAAGAAATATGTCAGTGCTAGCTTTTCGTAATGAGTTATGTAAGTAAAGCTGTCATAAGCGCATAAGACAAATTCACAGACATGATTGTATAACAGTTGCATCGTGATCTAATTCTTCAGATACAGTTGTTTACAAATAAACTTATTTCCGTATTTTCTTATTTCATGAACCAAAAATGTGAATCAGATTTAACTAGAAAATAAAATCTAAGATTGGTACTGCCACACTATTATGAAAAAGCCCGCTCTTCATACATATCTTCTTCGAGTCAGTAAATAAACTCATGGTTCATAAAATGTTCTTAGATGACCGGCCGGAAATATCACAATATACAAGTTCTGTTTTCATTTTTAATTCACTTCACAGTTTCTCTGTATCAGTAAAAGATAGTAGCTGCTACAAGATTTTCCTTTCAGTCTGTAACCAAAAAAATGTACTCGTTTCTTTAGTTAGACCCAGGACACGTATTAAATCATTCCCCATTCGTGGCTGACAATGTTCATTCAATCTTCTAAGTCTGGTGAAAAATTTAGATTATCATTTTCAGTATTTAGTTTCAGTATCTGGTCATGTAAATAGTATTTAAATTAAAATATAAGCTGTGAGTTCCTTGTTTTCTTATTAAACACAGATATTTCATAGAAAACAAAATATCAATCATTATAATTGTGTTACTCACGCCAGACATAGGAATACCAACACCTGTGTGCCAGTATCTGAGGTATTTTACGCAAGATTTACACACAATATGTGGAGTCCACCTTCTGTTCTGAGATGTCCTCATTTTAGAATATACTAGATACAAACTTTGACAAAGGGATGGTGTTTCCTTTCTGTCACTTCATCATAAACTACAATGTAACAGAACCTACGAAAAGTTCATACATGTTCTTGTAATTACATCATTCGAGCTTGTCATTTTTATCATTCATACAAAAGTGACAGAGGCAATAGGATTAGAAGAATAGGTGCTTGCTAAACTACGAAACGAAGCAAAATAATTTCTGATCCTGGTGCGTTATGACTTCTGTGGAGGCTCATGAAGTATGTAACAATTTTATAACATAGTTGCTAGTCTCAGTTAAATTAATAAACAAAAGAATACACAATGACAAAATAAAACTAGAAACGCTACGTCATTAAGATTATTCAAATATAGTGCTGTAAAAAATATGTTGCGTGAAGTGCCGAAAATAATATTTTAAATATGAGTACTTAATTTGATTTGATTTGTATTGTTATCATTGGTGATGCTAAATGCATTGTGAGACATTTCTTAATATCTTTGGTATAAATGACTGTGCAATAAGGCAATATAATCAGGCGGTATACATACATATAGTAGTATGTATGTTTGCAGTATATACAGTATATAAGTTTTCGTTTCGCAATCAAGGTTATTCTTAGAAATCTAACCAAACTACAATATTATAGTGAATTTCATACAATACTGTGAGTCAGATTTTACACCTCAATTACTTGCACATCTTACTTACTTTGAATAAACATCATACTGAATCCATCAGCTGTGCTATACTATGAACATAAAGAATCATACACAGTTTCTTAACCATAATCATAAAATAAACCATGTCCAAAGACAAGAGGTCGTATACGTTATAACCTTAATTACATATACTTCAAAAAACTGATAAAGTTGTCCATTTTTGTTGTTCAACTACATTGAGCGTTGTTTCTATCCCAGTTATGATTAGGGTTGTGAGTGTGATAATTATTTAATGCGCCCCATGACCACGAGTTTGTTACAGTTACACAGTCATTACCTTCAGCTATATTGGAATTTACATTCAGATGTGTAGAGGGCGTGTCATTTGAATCATGTTTTCAGCTATTACAGGGGGCGCGGTGGCTCAGTGGTAAAGCGTTCACCTCCGGTGCTTGGGGTCCCTGGTTCGATCCCAGCTCACGCCATGTGGACTTTGTGGTGGACAAACACCGTGGTCGTTGGTTTTCTCGGGGTTCTCCCGTTTCCTCCCACTTTCTTCATTCCACCATTTCACTCATCTCTCATCATCACCGTCTCCTTTAGCCTAACCGACATAACCGTGGGACGTAAAACTTAAAGATTTCATTTCATTTTTCATTTTTTCAGCTATTACACCAAACACCTATATCATCATACGTTGGCAAGACACACATTCTTCCTCCCTCTCATATTTTTTCTGCCTTCTAAATGTTCATATATGTTAAGAAGGCATTTAAAAGTATATGAGAGAGATCTTTTTCGGACAAAGAAACCCAAAACCTTGCAACGGGTGTTCTGCAGAGATAATAATAAAATTGAAAAAGCATATTAACATCTTCGTTGTCATAACTACCAACAAAAAAAGATGTGTAGTAGTAGTTTAAGATATTTACAATATGGAAATCGTCACATGAAGTTACACGTTAATATTTACATTTTATAATGTTAATCTTATTATTGTTGTATAAGTTAGGGTCGAAAATGTATTGTAGTTTACACACTGACCGAATTTAAAGGTTGCAAGAAAAGAGAGAAAAAAAAAAATGAAAAGAAAAAGCAATTTCCTAATTGATAAATAGGTTGACTTATTGTGGAGGAATCGTTTAGATTACCTGTAAGTTGCTTTGAAGAAATAAGAGCTTGTTTTAAGTACTTAATTGCCAAAGAAATAGTTTTCCATTTCAACCAATACTCGAATTATGGTTCTTCGGTTGAAATAGAGTATTCTTTAAGTGTTATCTTAATTCAGTGTTACTGTCTACACAATTATGCAAGTGGTGGTTGTTCTTGGCTTTTTTTATTTAAGGTCTTTCAATTGGCGACGAAAGTGGGATTCCGTAGGCAATTAAGTATTTAAAACGACCTTCTATAATGGCCAGTCGTAAGTATTAAAATCTTCGGGCACTAAATATACCTGTATTTGGTACAGTACAATAAAATCAGGTTAGCATTCGAAGTACAGCCCCTCATGTTGGACTGTCTACAACCACCTTCCGGCCAGTCCCTCGTTTTCACATCGTGTGCTTAGAGACAAAGAAGTCAGTTACTACTGTTTCCAACTCTTGCTGGTTGGTAAAGCAATGTGATTTCATTAAGTGTGCCATGTACCGAAACTTGTAGTAATGTGAATGGACAAGATCAAGACCATATGTTAGGTGCGGCATGAATTCGATGCCATCAAGCTCCTGAATTTTTTGTTGCGTTTTTCGAGCTGAGTGTCGTTTATACGTTATGCTGTTGCAGCAGGACGAGCTTTCGGTGCACCAATGCAGGATATTTTTGGCGTGGTACAGCATACATTCGCTCCAACTGTTCAGAATAAAGGTCGGTTGATGGTACTACCGTTTGGAAGGAACTCTTAAGTGAATTACTGCCTCATAGTTCCGACACACATAGAACATGACTTTATCCTCGAAACCTCCCTGTTTGACGACCAGTTGTGAAAGTTGGCCCTTGCTCAGCTACTGTTTTTGCACATTCAGAGTTCGTAAAAACATCCACTTTTCATCATATATAAAAATCTTTCCCAGGAAACGCACATCACTCACATTTTGCAGCAATTGTGGCAACGCTGCTAGGCATGAGCTAGGATCAATTCATGTGACACAATGCGCCAGCTCCTGATACTTTCTCGAAAAATGAAATCTTCCAGTTTTACGTCCCACGGTTATGGAGACGGTGATGATGAGAAATGAATGAAATGGTGGAATAAATAAAGTGGGAGGAAACGGGAACCCCAAGAAAACCCATGAACACGGTGTTTGTCTACCACAAAATACACTTGGCGCGAACTGGGATCAAACCAGGACATCATGCTCTAGAGGTGAACTCTGTACCACTGAGCCACCCCGTAGTTTTCTCGAGTTCTTGAAGGTGACGCGTTACAGTTGACTAAAACTTGTCGAGTTGGTTTGACAGTAGTGTGCTGGCGGATGGATTTTCGTCAATTCTGTGTCGTGAAACCTCGGAATGTCTTATCCTGGGACCTCTGACCTTCGAGTTTCACTGATCTTCGACATTTTTACAACCTGCACGAAATTTCTGGAACCAACTAGTTGCTGTGCTCTAGTTCACTGCAGTTTTCCCTTTCGCATGACAAATGTTTTGGATTGCTCCTGCAACATTATGCTCGAGTACGATTTCATAGAGTAACAGTTCACGTATCAGATGTTGTTGAACACTCATCGTCACTGCCACTAAAAAATTGACTGAAAATACTGATAGAATGGCTGCCTCCGTGTTAAGTAGTCCACTTGCCAGCAGTTTGACATTATACTTACATCAATCACGACGTATACACGCGCCTGCTGTTTGGACTGTGGAAATACTGCAACACTTATCCTTGTATTTCTTTAAAGCAACAAGAATCCACACGACTCATCCAGAATAAGTCAACCTATTTTTCAATTCATTTTCTTTCCAATCTTTAAACTCGATAAAATAAGATACATTGTTCGTCCTAACTTCAATTATATCATGAGATTATGTACTCACTTGAGAATATTCTTTTAATTTATCTCCATTGGCTTATTCCCACTTTTTAATCGTGAAAGTGCTATAAGACGTGTAGCAAAAGTCGATATTTATAATGGTTAATAAAGTTTAAAGCAATGGAGAGGAGCACGATTTGAGCTTATTGGTTTATATACCGGTAGAACTCAGGTTTTCAAGTAGTTTATATTTACAAATGTAGCATTTAATTTATTTCTTAGTTGGAATCTTAAAACAAGTATTTGTTATTTTTTGTAGGTTGAAGACTGAATCCGCTATAAGTAAGGAATTCTGGTTTCTGGTTGAATTATCTGCAATTGGTAGCAGCATATTAAAGACTGGCTACCGTCTTCCACCAACGTTGTTCACGTGTTTTAACCCAATTTTAGATCTCATTTACTCCTGTGATTCTTCCGGAAAGTTTTATAAAAACCTAATGAATTGAGGATCTAATGTAATATAGCAGACTGCAATGAGGATTCATCTTGGTAAAGATATCAGTAGTTTCCGAATTTCAATTAAATTTTTTTGTATTATACAATTTGCCCAATGTACTTAGTAAATATGTCGTTTTATTTCTAATTACCGTATTATATTGATTTTAATATGTCAATGCAATCTGTGAGCGCTTGTACATATTTTTGGTAACACAAGTTCACAATATTACAATAAAGAAGTTCTTTTGTAATTTTTAAAATTTATTATTTTTTTTTTTTTAAGATGACCCTATATAGTTCTTTGTATTCTTCTTTTTTGTTGAAAGTTCTTATTTAGCCTGAATAACTAAATAGTTAGCACCATCGCCTTTTGATAGCCATAATACCGGGTTGAAATGGGACTTAATATATATTACACATACACTCTGAGCCCGGGTCTGTAGTCAGAAACAAGTATAGCAATGTGATAATACAAAGCGTAAGTGAATCAAAACTCGTGAATGTATATATATATACAAAATATTTTATTTTAGACATCGAATTTTTGCAGTGTGTTGTTAACATTGTTAAGAAACGTATTTGGTAAAAATAGAATATATGGAAATTAAACGTTCTTGCCAAGTCTTGATAACGCCGAAAATTTGACGTGTAATATAATTCTTTTTGAACGATCTATGTGAATTTGGAGGAGCAAAAGTGAACACCTTGTTCAGCCGGTTTACATTAAAATTGCACTATGAGTACAGTTAAAATTATTCGGTATTATACAATATTTCGGAAGTCGAGGCAAATTTAAGGAATTTCATACTTTCTTCTTGCTTGACAGTCCACAAATCAAATTCAATTATTTATTATTTTAATTTCTTGAATCATTATTCGCGCATTGGCCAGAAATATTACTCTACATAATGTCAGGTTATTCCACTAGCTGAATTGGACTTAGTTCTCTGCAAATATCAGCTAGTTTTGTGTAAATAAAATTATCGAATGCATTTATTGGAAACCATTGGGAACAATACATTAGCGAATGAGTGAGGGAAACTTAAAAGAGATTTTGAAGAAATGTAATACTTTGAAAAGTTACGGTCTCAAAAGAATGTCACGGTATTGCTCCATTTTATTTACGTACTTATTCGTGCAAGGATACATGTTGCTTGGGTTTTTTCAATGCAAAAAGAAATATAAAAATTACAAAAGGTGACTCTTTGGATATAAATGGCTGTCTTTTAAAGTGGAATTGGTATTACCACAAGTAAACATTAATACAAGTTAATAAACAATTATTCAGATCTTTACCTTAAATCAAATCTATATTCAAATCATACCTCCAACTGAAAATGGAGCACTTAACTCTTTTCTCTCAGAAGATGACGTCGAATTGCTTCCTGATGGTACTGAGAAATTTCCAATAAGAAGTATTTTGAACGAGTAAAAATAGTACTTTCTTAACGGTTTTTTAACTAACTGTAATGGTATTTAGCATAAAGTGAACATAAAATAAATTTAGTACATACTTTTTGGCTACTTTGTAAGTATATTTTTGTATGATTTAAGAAATACTGTGTTGATATTTGCACAAATAAATAATTGGTAAGTGTTTATATATACACCGGTTCATAATATATTAAAGAGTACGTCAGGGGCGGATCCAGGAGCGACTTTTGGGGGGGGGGGGGCGGTGAGTTGACATACTGCTACTTTTAAGGGCTCCAAGCTTTGGGATGGGTTTTATTTATATATAAAATAAGCAAGTCTCCTGTTCTGGGGGGAAGGGCGATCTCCCCCCCCCCTCTGGATCGGCCCCTGGAGTACGTTGATTTTGCGAACTTGGGAAAGTCTGAAGATAAATATGAATTCCAAATACTTGAAAAGGATGTACTCACCCCTATTAATTACTAATAATGATACATTTCAGTTTTTACAATTATAGTTTATTTACGTGTTTTATCAACACTATACAGGGTACATTTGTTAAGCATTACATACTGTCTACCACTTAACATGCAAATTATTTCTCACAAATTAATTTACATTTTTACAAACTTTCTTAACTATATAATAAATCTAGGTCTTTCACATATAAAAATATTGCTATTTTCATTCTTTTCCGTACATTTGATAACTAATTTGTAAATAAGTAAACGGAAATTTCCTTTTGGCCTTAAGTTTAGGCTGACAGTCTTGAATATTTTGACGAATTAAATCAAACAATCCTTAGTGAGAGTTCGCAGGGAACACATAATCCAAATTCTCGTTAGTTATTGGTAAGATCTAATAACTTAAATAGTATCTTGTTATGTCCTATAATTTCAGTTGCTGTTGCGCACATCCTTCATCTTGACTGGTACGGAAGTAGTTACTACGACACATTTTTTGACGAAAATAACAAAGAGCCCATTTGCTGAGTTCCACTGAATATTGAAAGGTGGTATGTCACAACGAATTATGTGGATCACATGTAATGACTGTAGTTATCAAAATTCTGCGACAATGATGCCCTTATTTATTTATTTATTTTAAATACAAATACTGATTTCTGTTGCGTTGATAATCTTTAAAAGTAAAATGCATTGGCAACTTCTGTTTTGTACACAATGGAAACAAGTAAACCCACTAACTTTATTTAAATACACAGTGCAAACTAGTGAATCCATCAATTTCACTTATATATACTCATTAATGCACTACGGATGAAGTAACCAGTCACTATATTCAGGGTTAAAAGTGGATCTGAAAAGGTAGGGGGGCGGTTGGTAGCGGCATAACGTCACGCCACCTCCCTGCCCATCTTTGTCCATTGTAATTATTTTACGAACTGGGGGGATGCCATACATATTTTTTGGAAGTGGGGAGACGGCATCCCCTTGCCTTTTCCTTCAATTTTACCCCTTACTATATTTGATAATCAGACACAAGATAGTACCTAATTCAATGATCACTTACAGATAATTAAGGTGAATTATCCTTACCAAAGCAAGTTGCACTTTGTTTAACTTTTATTTATATTATTATTTTACATCAAATTGCAGTAAAACCGATTGTGTTGACCCTGTTGGTCTGCCAGAAAACTTTAAAACTTATACAAACGACCATCATAAAAAAAATAAAAATATATATATAATATATACAATGTTTATCTTCCAAGTTCAAAAATATACAATCTTAAAATTACATCAATAATAATTAAAATAAGTCAAGATAAACATTAATTGACTTGGTTAACATGAGTCTTTAGATGGCAATAAGGCTTTAAGAAATAAAGGATACTGTCATTCGGGTATCCTCATATGTTATGCCTGTAGAGATTTGACTTTACTCCTTCACAATAGAACTGTATCGCTATGTGAGAGCACTACTAAAGCAACGACATCCTGTTAAGACCACCGATGCTGTATTTTGCAACATTGCTATTGGCCACTGCTGTAGTTGTTGTTAATTTTGATCGGCTGTGCCGCTGTTTTTACATTGTTACTTCTTTGACATATAACCGAGTAAAACGTAATGCTTAATTATATACATATTCTCTAATTTACAGTTAACGCAGCAGAATACTGCTCTCCAAAAGAAATCAGACTTCGTTAAAAAAAAAAAAAAACTGCTATCTCAGAAAATCACAGAATAGGCTGTTACTGACAATAAGGCTTTACGTAAGCTTCTTTCGCTGCTGGAACAGAAGTTATCTTGTGTGTATACAGTATATTTAGAAATTCGATGACCAAACTCCTGTAGGCGATCCCTTATATCAAGTGACAGAAAAAGTTCTGATAACCGTGGGTCGAAAAATGCCTTCTTTCAGAGCTAATAACTGCCAAAGCGCGAAACATTACGTTTCAAAAGCCTCGTTTAAAAATAAATTTGTGTGGTCCTCTTAGTTAATATATTTACAGACTTTGAAAATTTAGGTTATTTGCAGTTGCATTTTTTAGAAGGGAATTGAGTATAATATTCGAGATATGATACTGTCTTAAACTTGTCAGAAATGTCAACAACCTGCTTGTGATATCAGTTATCGACACTTTGTAGCATCTGGCGAATGTGTAGGAAAGGGAGATGTACAGACAACAACAAGCACAAAATAGTACACACTCCTTCCGTTTACGAACCCCTTTTAACGGATATCAAGAACATTTGATTCAATTTGAAAGGTGCTGGTTTTAAACTAAAAAGGTTGAATTTGCTGCATCACAGGACTTGTCAAATTATATTCTGACGCGACTATCCGTCGCAGAGCGTTCCCGCCAGATTGTCTATGTGGTGGGGACTTTGGGAACACAGTGCACAGCGTGGTAGTTTTCTCCGTGCTTCCGGAGAGTCACGGCGCACAATAGAGTGAACCCCTATTTGGAAGTGCCTTCGAAGTCGCGATGGAGAAATCCCTGGAGCTCGCAGACACACCACACCGCCTTTATCATGTGCGAATACCTGAAGCAGGTCGGAGTTACAACGGTTTCGCAACCGCCCTACAAACCTGACTCGGCCCCACCAGGCTTTGTGTTTTCAAAGGTTTAAAAGAAACCCATGAAAGGACGTCATTTGGACACCATTGACAATATCAAAACGAGTTAGATGAGGCTTTTAAAGGACACCCCCGTTGAGGACTTCGAGTGGGCATACAATGCACGGAAATCTCGCTAGCAAACGTGCACTGACGCAGGAAAGTCATACTTCGAGGATTTTTAAGTAAATATACCAATCTGATCAAGAAACAATGAAAAAAAAAAAAAAAAAACTCTGACGCATTACTTCTGGGACAAACCATTTATAGTATGTGTTTATAGAGTACCAGTCATTTTACATTGTCAGATTGGATAGTTTGCTTGATTAAAAGTACACCATTGTATTCTTCTTCTTAGTACTGTAGTTATGGATATTAGCCATTACAGACATAGTGTCGCAACTTACGGACAATCAGCACCATTTGATACTTTTTATCAGTTAAAATGAGGGATGAATGTATTCACAAAATCATTAGCGACTTTTTTTTTAACATAATGTATACACATCTTAACTTGCATTGATGATGATTTTTCACATATTCTGTACGAAAGCCTGTAAAATGCATAAAATTTAATTATTAAATTACTTTAATTACATTTTTAGTCATTCATCTGTTTAACTCGAAGATTCGGAACATGTGGTATTTGCTGTCTTAAAGATCGAACACTACAACAATACATGTAACCTTTAGAAATATCAATTCTGTCCCAGGTTATCCAGCTTAGTCTATCACAAATGTCTGGGCACAAAATATAGTCATCTGTCACTGATGTTAAGTGAGGGTTGTTAATACCAATAAACGCAATAGCTGAGTTCTTCTTGTGGTTATGAATGACTTTCCAATAAAACTTCGGAGCCGGAATCTTACTTTGGTTTCCTTTCGCATGTAAATAAACTTCAACGTCATTATTGTTGATATCTGGCAGTGTAAGAATGCCATGTGTCCCCGTATAAACAGTTACTCTTGTATTCATTCTGGAAGCATATCTTCGAATAGCATCTTCTAAATATTTCCAGTTGCCATTATTAAAACTTTGCCACTGTGGTGCTGCGTTAATGTAATAGTACGTAGCGTCTTGCCACGTTAAATAAATAAAGTCCCCATCTGGTGCTAGATGACCTCGAGCGAAATAATGACTTTTCGACACATTAAGATAATGTTCGGCCAAATCTCGAGATCCGAATAGGCGAATAAATGTTTTTAATTGGTGAGATTGGCCATATAGAGAATATACTGCCAATTTCCCGAAAAAGTCACCTTTTTTAAAGCTGGGTCGACTGTTGTCTTTATCTTTAGCGTCTATAAAGGAACCATATAATGTATGCTTTGTTAACATTGTTTGACCTATACTCTCATCATGACACACTTCTATTTGACTATAAAATGTATGTCCTACTTCCCAACCAATCTGAGCTCCAGTTAAGTTCCTTCCAGGCCCACATCGCTTGCTTGTACGTATAAGTGTTTCAATAATAGGAAGTGAGCAATTAAGAAACAAAGGAAGTTCATTGTTATCACTATTGTGTGCTTTTAACTGTCCTTTATCACACATGACGTCAAGAGAATGTTGTTCACTAAAGCCAAATATCTCATTGTTGTCCCCTGGACAGCTGATTGTTACATTGTGGTTCTCGTGGATAAACAAAACACGATTGTCACCGGCGGTGTTATTTGGGAAAATGTGTTCTCCAACTTTATCCACAATAATAGGAAAATTTCTTCCAGAATCCGTTCCAAGTACAGTCACACAATGGTTTTCTGAAAATATACGAGTAAAAACAAGAAGTATTAGAAATTTTAAATTTTTGACTTAATGTGTAGTGTTTCTGACACGTTACAGACTAATGTTGTGAAGCTGTCAAGAAATCATTATCCAATTAAAATTACATTATATATATAATTATTCACTCCGCTCGAAGCCAAGAGCGCGCTACATTACTGGCAAGGCTGTAGGAGTTGGCCGAGGAAGCAACCCGGTTAGGGTCGGCGAAAGATTACACTATAACTGAAATGCATAGTGTCTTTCTTAAGAAAGACGCTTTATGCATTCCAGTTATAAAAAGCTAATGAATTAAAAAACACTAACATTCTTCTTGTTGTTTTCATTCAACGGCAGCTTGTATTGAAATAATATTTGAATAATAAAAAAAGCATTGTAATTGCTCTTGGAAGATCAGCTGTAATACGTAAATGATTGAGAAACGTATCTTATCTCTACATTGCATGCTTCGATCACAGGCTGGGAATTGAACGTTCATCATATAGCCACTTTGTGGCTCCCTCGGCTAACAGCTAGAAGAAAATTGGAATTTTGATTTCCATTCAGTTTTAAAAAAAATCAATTGCGTTATTATTATTATTATTATTATTATTATTATTATTATTATTATTATTATTATTATTATTATTATATTTTTATAATACAGTTTCGAGGAGATATATTGTTTTAAAACGCTGTTACGTTAAGGAAAACGATTAGGAAACGCTATTCACTTTTAGTTCATCTTGTAACCTCAGAATCGAGATGAAATTTAATTGACAGTTGCAAACGGCAGTCCAATGCTCGTTTACCTCCTGAGTACTTGTTGAGAGCAGATTCAAGTTTTAATAATTTAATCTTGATATCTGTATACTCATACGCGAAACTAAGTCTTCCGTAGTTTAAAAGCCAGAACTGACGATGTTGATAGAAGTTATCGAAACTGTTAGTTCACATTGTGAACCTCAGCTAGTGTGGACCAACCGCTACATCATTTACCGGTGCTTATGCACAGCACTATCTTGGTCTCGAGCGAAACAAATTACTGTGTGTGTGTGTATATATATATTCGAGAGTAAGGTGTGTATACTGTCTTTTGTACAGTCTTTACTTATTAGCCAGGGACAAAATGGAAAAGAAAGTGATGTTTGCTTGAATTCTATTCATTTTTATACAGTTTTACAAAGCACTTGTAGAATACTAAAGAAGGTCGGTCCACATTTATGGAAACGAAGTAGAATGTCCGCCAGAGGCGCTAGAATCGCACAGACGGTAAGCACAGCAGAGCAATCAGACACCAGTTGAGTGGAGAATTCGGAGCAGGAAGTGAAGTGCTCCGAGTGTAAAACGCCTCCAAAAGTGACTCCATTCTGGGAGGGGCACATCACCGCTCTTTCCAACATCGGATACAGCTACAGTGAAATTGTGAAAGAGTGTTCGTCCAAGAGTTTCACCATTTTCAAGAAGGGTATTGCCAATGTACTCAAACGCAACAAAAATGCACAGCCAGAGGAAACAGGTGTGCGCACAGTGGCACGAAAACAACATCCCCGTCCCAAACGTACAATGGATGTGGTTCGACAGGTATAGAAGTTGTTGACCCAGGAGAATCCGCCGCCACAAAGAGATTGCCAGGAGTGTTAAAAGATCCAAATCAACTGTGCAGAGAATAATCAGCCAGGATTTACGCCTGCAAGTGAAGCATAAGCCACGTTTTCACACACTCACAGATAAACACATCCTTGAACGCAGGCTCCATTGCAAACGGCTCTATGAACGGTATTTAGCGGGTGACAAATGGAAATATGTGGTCACGTTAGACGAGGCCTGGATCTATTTGTCAAGTTCCAAGTGGATCGAGCTATTTACTACCATCCAAAGGATACCAAGGACCATAGAACTGAGTCCGCACGTGCCGCGAAAGTTTTACCCCGTGGCTTCATGGTGGTTGCAGGTTTTTGCCATAAAGGGAAGCTTCCTCTGCATAGAGTTGCACGAAATGTGAAAATTAACGCAGCATACTATCAACAACACGTTCTGGAGCCATTATAACGGCAGCATATTCCGTCATTGTATGGTGCTGAGGTGTTGAAGGTCTTCATTCATCAAGACAAAGCAGGCAGCCACACGGCTCGAACAACTGTGGCATACATGACCCGCAAAGCGCGTGGAACTGTAATCCATGCTATCCCATATTCAGACATCCCTGTCAAGTCTCCCGACTCTGCACCAATGGACTGTTGTGCTTTCGGGTGTTTGAAGCGAGCGATTTCCTTACGTCGCCCACGCACATTGACTGGCTTGTGGAAAGTTTGCAAGAAGGAGTGGTCCAAACTTGATCAGATTTCTCTGAACAGATGCCTACTCCAATGGAAACTTCGGTGTCGGGCTGTAGTTTATAGTCAGGGTCGTCACATCGAACACATACCGCTGGTGGAAATACGGCTTTACGGCGTAGCGTAGGGGACACAAAATCGTTTCCATAAATGTGGACCAACCCTCTGTATAATCCACATACTAATTCTATGGCTTAAGGAACTGGAGGGTTAATTGGCACAGAAATAAAAGCCCACACCTAGGTCTATCCTGTACCAATCTAATTAGTTATTGCCCATTTCCCGAATAAGATATCGCTTATTATATTATTGTCCCACCTATTTTTTGGCCTTTCCAAAATTATTCTCCCAAGTTGTTATATTAAAACAACAGAAATGACATAGACTGGAAAGAAATACATGATACTAATTATGAATTGCTGTTCACCTACTGCAACTGTTTTAAAACTAGGTATCTACTTTCATGTTTGCCATATAAAAATAAGAAGAAATAGGGAAATGTCCTAAGTGAAAATGGTGGGGACGAGGGATGTGAGAACATGAGGTATACTCATGTCCAAAATTATTGTCGTATGTCTATAAATATGTTGTTGTAGGAATATAATTTGATAACGAATTCACCCGGTATTTTTTATAATGTTAGTATGTGTATAATCGGCAAAGACATGTATGTGGCAAATTTCATGTCAAAAGAGCAGTAAATAAGAACAATAAAACAAAAATAAAACTTCCTCATTCATTTAGTAACATTTTGTTTTATTAATTCTAATTTTCGTATTTATAATTTTTTTCCTATGAAATTTATCACAAATGTACATTTCCCAATTATACAATAGTATTAGTACCCTGTACCCTGTAAAATTATTATCAAATTATATTCTTACAAGAAGACAGTTATAGATATGCGACAATCATTTTGGACATGAGTGTACCTGTTCTAAACCAGGTATGTGCTTCGCCACCCTTCTTATAGTAAGACAACTTGCTTGTTCTACAACAATATTATTTCAAAAATAATTTCTAATATAACAGTTGTAAATATCTCCTTTATATTTTTCTGGTTTTAGTGATACGTTATTCATGAAATTCAAGCTAAATTTTAAATACGACCTCTTCCTATTGTAAGTCAAGCACGCTAAACAGTGGAATAAAATTCATGCAGAAACAAATTATGAAATTAATGGAAAACGCATTCATTCTTAAGGTTCCCTCAAAAGCAAGACTTGGTGCGAATGGTCCCGGGTTCAATTCCTAGTGGGAACACGCGGTCAAAAAAGTGTAAAAGCTATTTCAGGCCAGCCATCTTGAGTGCGGTTTTCATCACTCACAGGCAAATGCCGGGATGGTGCCTAACATATAGGTCCCAGTCCACTTCCTTCCCTTTCCGCGAATAGTGTGATCACCGAGTGACGTTATCCCTCATACATGATGGGCTAACATGGCCGTAGATACCGAAAGCCCAGAAATCTAATTTCTAAATATCTAAAAGTATTGTGACTTATAACAAGGAAATTGTCAAGTTATTAATACAGTAATATTTAAGAGCAAATCGCCTAAAAAAAAAAAAAAAAAAAAAAAAAAACTCTAATCTCATTACTTGTAAGACATTTTTCTACGATGCAAAAATGAAATTGAGGGGAAAAATTTCCTTTAGAAACAATTATAAACCACCCTAAATAAAATACCTATATATATATAACTACACGAACTGACATAAAAGGGTACTTCTGCTTGACGTGGAAAGTTGAAATTTGACATGATTGTAGCTTTTCGGGACTACCCACAGGAAAATAGCAAAAAGTCAATATTTTTAATTTTTAAGGGATCTATAGGAGGGATGAAGAAATTCCCCATCATGTTATTTAAACTTTTTTTTAAAACTTATAATCTCATATTTTAGGTACTTGGAATTGGAATAAACACTTGAAATTCGGTATGCTTGTACGTTTTCGGGAGCGTTACCTTCGTAAATCACCAAAAATTAGAATTTTCAACTTTAGTGGGTTTTATCGGTGACTAGAAAATCTTCCCATGTTATTTATATGGGATACCTTTTACACCCCAAAATTATTGGGCACTTCCTGTGGAGCTACAATTATTACATTTGACACAATTGTAGCTTTTGGGGACTAACTGACAGGTAAATTGCCAAAAGTGAATATTTTTAATTTTTAGGGGGTCTAAAGGGGCGATGAAGAAATTCTCCATGTTATTTAAACGGGTGTTTATTTTTATTTATTTATTTACCTTTAATCTCATATTTTAGGTACTTGGAATAAAAACTTGAAATTCGGTATGCTTGTACGTTTTCGTTAGCGTTACCTAAGTAAATCACCAAAAATAAAAAGTTCCAACTTTAGAATGGTTTTAGAGGGAACTGAAAAATTTTTACTGTTACTTATAATGGGATATCTTCTATACCCCAAAATGTTAGGCACTTCCGGCATGATTAAAACTATGAAATTTGGTATGATTGTAGCCTTCCGGAACTAACCCACAGAAAAATTGCCAAAAGTGAATATTTTTAGTTTTTAAGGGGTCTATAGGGGGAATAAAGAAATCTGCATGTTATTTAAATGGGCATTTTCTTGGGATATAAAATATTATCTTTTAGATGGTTGAAATACGAAAAGAAACTTGAAGTTTGGTATAATTGTGGGTTTAAGAGGTGCGAGACCGTAGACCAAGTAAACCCGGGGGTCTAGAGACAAGGTCCCCAGCTGGTCAAATTTAGGAATTATTAAGACCAAATGCATGAAATTCACTGTTGATGCAAAGGATAATACATTAGAGATGTGAAGCCGTAGGCCGAGCAAACTCAGGGGTCTGGGGGAGGAGCGTCCAGCTAGCTCTTATAAAATTACATAGCCACTTTATGTTTATCGAAGGTTTTTGAGAACAAAAGAACTCCAGCGAAACACTATTTTGCTCTGGCGATAGTTTGCTTCAAAAGGTTAACTCACTTAACACGTGATGTCAGTAATTAATATTGTTTAGGACAATGGGAATGAAAAATCACATCGTGTCACAAGTATCCACAATTTTATCCGTCATCGACAAAGAAACTAAAAATTAATCCATAAAAAATTACATTGTTGCGGATATTGGTATCCACGCAGACTTCTAATGGGTAACGTTCGTAAGTCCTAAAAATAGAGATGCAAGGGCTCGGAACAAAACCGGCTTTTTTGGAAAAAAAAAACTCGGTTTTTTCTGCTTCGCTTTTTTGCTTGGGAAATTTTGGGCTTTTTTCAAAATTCTGCTTTAAATTGATAAAGCAGACTTCGTTTCGCTTCTCTATAACACAAAAAGTCATTTAATTAGTGGTTGATGCTGATAATAATATAAAACCTCGAAAATAAACTATGAATTTCGAAAAGATATTTCAAACATTTTTTCTTCAACATATTTACATTATAATTTCACAGGATTAACCAATGTATATAATAAGAATTTTTTAACCTCCTATATATAAAAGTAAGCAGAGTTGGCAAGAACCATGGTTGTTTTTGAAAATACCAAAAACCCGTTTTTTGGGGGATGTTTAAACCAGGCTTTTTTGATTTAGATTTTTTGCTTTGTGTATTTATATTACATATTCACAGAAATAAGTTTGTTCCGCCTTGGTGTTATTATGCAACAGCGGGGTTATGCCGGAAGAACTCTCATAAGCTTAAAGAAGTCCGGTCAGTCAATTTCTTAAATTGAGAATCTCCCGCCCTAGCCATCGGGAAAATCCCGTCATTACTTGAAATGTAAGACAATAACGGGAAAATCTAAAGGTCAACGTATCATAATCAGTACGCTAAAACTGAGGTATTAAATTACAAATTTAGTACGTAGATATCATTGAAAGTCCAATCCAAGCTAATGTTGGAAGCTACGTAGGCAATCGAAAATTTCGCCAATTTCTATCAATATATTTAAGCAATCTTGGCTTCTTTATAAAACAACAGGCAGAAATATACAATTTGGTTTCGTTTCGTATGTTTAGACTTAACATCCTTACGAAATACCGAGGTTATCAAGAAGAAGACTTTCGCTTAAACTGACATCCGAACCGCTACTTGGTTTACGCATGAAAGAAGGGTTGTGGTTCGACCGAGAATTGAACATGGGACACCTTGATTAAAAGGTGAAAGGGAAATAAAACTATTGCAGGTGGTTTGATATCTGGAAACATCACCATGAAGTTCACACGATTCGCATTTTTCATTCTTTTTATTTTTTTGGTTTAAACCAGTTATTAAAAAAAAGTTGGTGTAAACCAGCCAACCCTAAAAGTAAACACTTCTTTAAAAAAAATACACAAATAACTAGCAAAATAGTATGTAGTATTTTTACTTCAAAATATTCCATACCCTCTTTTTGAAAAAAATTAAATTAAAATAAAACAAGAGAAATACTTAGATTTATATGATTTTCTAGAGCTTTTGGTTCTGTATATTCTTGAAATTCTACAGTTAAGTTTTATATAACCACCATCACGGTTTACCCAATCCTTAAGTTTTCTGAATTTTTAACAAGAGGGATTCAACATATCATTACGGACCCCCCCCCCTTACAAAAAAAAAAAAGGACTACGGAATATATTTAAGTTGCACAACAAACATGACTGAGGGATTAGCTTTTGCGCTTCTATCGAGAAATCCAGGATTCAACCCAGCATTCGACCATTCTGACAAAGCTTTTCTTCATTCCATCTTGTGAAGTAGATATAGTGCGTGTACTGTGAGTTAGCCGACTTCCTTTCTTGTTGTTTTTAAATCGTTATTATTACTAATTACCAGCAGTGACGGTTTTGCGAAGGTTAGGGAGGCGGTCTTTCGGACTGAAACCCGTTCCCCAAAATTACGGAATGTCTGCAACAAACGAAATATCTATTAGTTATGCCTTTACTCATAAACTTTAAGCTCCCGTCAAATAAAAATTACGAATGTTTAGAAAAACTAAACATCAGTAAGAAAAACCCTTCCCAAAATACTTTTCTAAATCCGCCACTGATTTTCAGTATAAAATGATTTTTAAGGTTGTATCCGGAAGATTATTGCTAAACATATAAACGAAACGAAATATTAGTTATGCCTGTACTCATAAACTTCAAGCACCTCCCAAATAAAATTAGGACTTTTTAGGAAACGAAACAATCAGAAAAAACCCTCCTAAAGTACTTTTCTAAATCTGCTACTGATTTTTTGTATAAATTGGTATTGTGTCCGGAAAATTATTGCTAAATCACTTCACAGCTACAGTATAACAGAAATGTGGAAGTACGGCTTGACGGATATATTGAAAAACGTACGCTTTGACGGATAAATAGAAAAACGGGCAAGTTTAACTTTTGCGCTAGAAGCTAGAGTACTAAAAGCTCTTAGAAATGAAACACGGATGACAAACTAAAATGATCTAGAGAAGAAAAAAGATGTCTATAACTCAAAAGTTAAAATGAAGTTAAATATCCTCTAAAACTTCCCTCAAATACTACATTCTTCATGTTAGCTTTAATTTGTAAAACATGTGCTCCATCAATCTTGATGGTGAATTTCCGAGCGATATATCGCATTTAGGTCATGGAATTCTTATCTAACTATAGAATATACTATAAGAAAGCTATTTAGATAGAAAAATCATGAAAATGAAAAAAGCCAAAATTTCCAAAATTCTCGTTTTTTCCCCAAAAAAGCCGGCTTTTTATGTGAAAAAAAAACATCGATTCAAAAAAGCCGGCTTTTTTGCATCTCTACCTAAAAATATGGGTATTCATCCTAAATTTTAGGTCTTCTTTAGTCTAGGACTTGTGCTTTTTCATTCACTTGCTTCAGTTCTGAAATTCGCCACAACCACATAGAACTGCAACATTGCAGTAGTTGCCACAATGCTGTTATGAGCGTAGTTCTAACGGTAATAGCTTAATACTAAAACTGTTGTTATTAATATTATTATTTATTCTGCAGTGATATGTGAATTATATAAAATAACTTACTTCATTTAAGAATGAATTAAGACACTTGTTTCTACATATAGATTGTTTTAAAATATAAATTCAGTCAATAGAACAAAAACTGACTTCGTAAAGAGATAGTCAAAATCTTCCCCATCAGGATTCAGCCGCCTACAGTCGGACAATTTGTCTATGTCAACCAGATGCCGCGGTCGGATTGCCGGCGTCTTTAAGCGTGATTTTCGACGAATAGTTGCCTTGCCGAGTAGTCGGCAAACAGCCGGAAATGAGCTTTAAATGCGCCGGCGCCGCCGTCGGAAAGTTGTCTTGCCGAGCAGTCGGCAAACAGCCGTAAAGGCGCAGTAAATGCGCCGGCGCCGCCGTCGAAAAGAGGCCGGCATAAGGAGTCCGCAGAGAGTCGGAAAGAGGCCTTTCCGACTGTTTTACCGACTCTGATGGTCGGCAACAGTCGGCAAAGGGCATTTTATTTTACGATTTTCGACCGCTTGCCGCCTCGGCAAAAGGTCGCCAACTTTGAACATGTAGATCTTCGTGCCGCCGCGGACGGGTGCCGGCTACCTCCGGCGGCCCACCACCGTCGACGGCGGAAATCACTCTTTCCGAACGCGACTTCCTGATGGAGTTACCAAGAGGGGATGGATTTTCATAAGTCGAATTTATTTGTCAAGGAACTGTGTCATCGGAAATGTGCATCTACTTGCCAGAAAAAGAAACAGGCTTGCAATCAGGGGAGGGGGGCTGCCCTCGACAGCACATTGTGACATTATGTGCTATATAATACAAAAAATACACTTCAGATGTTTCTAAGAGATGTTTTAGTTTGAATTCGTTTTAATCCCTTTAATCCTTTCGAGATTTATGGTAGGGGAGACGCTAAGTGGCAGGATTTGGTAGTCATCCGTAATAAGAGGGCACTTCGCGTTCAGACTCGCTCAAATCAGTACGTAGTTAATCCCTGTTTGTTGCCCTACTAGTGTGTTACAAAATTAATTTTGGATTCTTGTGTGTGGTTAATTGAGAAGTTAAACAAGTTTCTTGTTGTTACTAAAGATTCTGTATATGTAGACAGCAGAATGGCAATGTTATTTAAATGAATAGTTTGCTAGCTTTTACGAGATGCATTATTTTTCTTAGGTTGGATGTGGTCCTAATGCCGGACAGCATACGCGTCCCAAGTACCGGACGCATCCCTTATATTTAATGGCGTTATAAAGCAACAGGAAAGTAAAAAGTGTGGCACTCGCCAAGCGAGGGGTTCTTGGAGGTAGTTGGGAGATAGAGAGGGGGAGGTGCCAGAGGCACCAGGAGGGGAAAAGACTTTGCACACAGAAGTTCACTGATAAAAAAAAAAAGGTGATTTATTTACGTCAGGAAACATAGCTGAACGAGCGTCAGCGAGCGAAGGGGTTAGAAGCCCCGCAGGGCTCGTTTTGTCCACCTTGGCCCCCATAATAATACGTCACACTCGGGTGGTTCAACGTCGATGTAAATCTGACCTCACCTGCTTCCTTGTGACCAACTTAAAACAGGTGGCTAGGGTCAAGCACGAAAAGAAAAAAAAATACAGCAAAGATATTTCCCAAAAGAAAGATTCAGTTTCGAAATGACATTGAAAAGGTAAAAAATGAGAAAAACAAACATGAAGATGAAGAAAACAAATCCAAGGAGACTACATGCCTTATCTGTGGGGAGTCAATGAACAGGACTGGGTCCCGCAGAAATACCGTACCAGTACCGAATTCAGTACCGCAAAATAGTTTCCATTTCCAACTTTACTTCTCTATTGCAACCAGAAAATATATAGTCCGTTATAATATTTTACATTTTCTCAGAAATTTATAAATTCGTTCACATTACAGTTGCTTCTTACTCATTTACAATTTACTTTTTTTCAAACACTAATTTACTATTTTATCACAGGAATAAAATTTAAACTGCTACTGATGCATATCAAGGGATTATAAAATGATGATTTGGTATTCTCATCGTTAATGTCTGTAAAATACCATAATCCTAATTTCAAAGAACAATGTAGCACCAATGTATTTTATATACTATCTAGCAGCAATTGCGTGAGTTTGGTGAGAGGAGGGTGATCACAGAAGGAAGATTTCGTCCAATGCTTTTCCCGGGGGAAGCGTTCCTAGTATCGCTGCTACGTTCCCTCTTTGCACAACCATACTGTCTTTGTATAAGAAAGGCTGAAGCTCGAGTGTCGCCTGTGTTGAAAGTTATTCGGTGTCCAACTTCTTTAATAAAGTGTAGTCCTTCATGACCCTAGGAGCCACAAGTTTCGATGGCGATGGTGACGAAGTGGTATTTGTCCAAGAGGTTATTATATTTTCGCCTCTTTTCAGATTCTCTGCGAGTTACAACCATCCCAGCTTTTGTAGAAGGAAAATTAGAGGGAGCTAGAGCCATGGCACCAAAGATATTCATCAGCTCTCTTGCCTGATCAGATCGACTACACCCCATTGGCTTTCTCCCGGAAGGCGTTCCAGAGGAGATGAGGGCTCTCATGATGAGGTCATTAACATCAGAGTAGCGAGAGTATCTGTCAGCACTGTGAAAACATGATAGGCCATGTATACCTTTTCTATTCACTTGACTTTCGCAAGCAGGGCACTGGTGCTGTTCGCAGACATCTGCTTCGAAACGTAATGCACAAGCGATTCGTAAACTTTCGTCGGAAGATGCAGCCCTAGGGATGAGATCAGATAGCCTGTACCCAGGCACCTGCTTCAGTGGATGAAGTAGCAAGAAGACATGCCTTAGACCCTATCCTCAGGGTTGGTGGAGGACTGAAGAGAAGAAAATCCGGAGTTTATAAGAGAAGCGACCCATGAAGATTGTAAACTTCTCTTATCAAGATCAGGTAGATCAAGTCCGCCGCACGATGTCCACTGGGAGATACAATCATTAATCTCAGCTTCAGAATCCTGATGAATATGCTGGCGAAAAAGTGAAGTGATCAAAGAGAAGTGAGGTATAAATGGAAGAAAGGAAAGATGGAGTGGCTAAGTCAGTGCTAGAGCTATTACCTCTGGTGTGTGGGGTCCCTGGCTCGATCTCAAGCCAAGTAAGTTTATGGTGGACACCATCATGTCCACGAGTTTTCTCGGGGTACTCCTGTTTTCTCCTACATCATCATTCTATCAATTCTTCCGTCATCATTCACTTGCCTTAATCATCAGTCTCCCTTAGCCTAAAAGCCATATTCGTGGACATTAAACTAACAGATTTCATTTTTTGCTAGTGTAGCAATGAAAAGCTTAATGATACAGTATGGTGCTTTAGTATCACTTTCGTCTTAATAGGTGGCGTGATTAACGAACAGCATCAGTTTTTAGTTTTTTTTAATAGTTTTCTGTTAACATTTTTGAAAAATAACGCATAAGGATTTTCGCTCACATATACAGTTTTATATAAAGGTCGCTTTTTGTGGAGGTCTGTGTTCGATTGGCCTCACACCGTGAGTTGAATGCGAATGAACATAAGGCGAAGGTCAGTTGTTGATGTGGGTATATCCAACATAGTACCTGGTTGTGGCAGTTCAGTTACACCGTAAGGATAGAGTGAACATGGGACCTCCACAGAGCGTCATAAGGGCAGGTATCCTGTACGAGTTCAAACTCGGGTCAAACGCCCCTGTAGCGGGGTGGAAGATATGCCAGGCCTTTGGTGAGGGTGTCATGACTACGCGGATAGTGCAGCAGTGGTGTAACAAGTTTAAGGACGGTGACGAAACACTCGAAGACGCACCACGTGCCAGAAGACCAACACATGTACAAAATGAAGATCTTCAGGCAGCAGTTGAGGCGAACAGTGGTCAGACATGTAAGGAATTGGGACTACAATTCAGTGTGAGTGAAGAAACCATTCGGCAGCACATCAATCAACTTGGGAAGCACTACAAGTTGGGTCGATGGGTCCCACATGGTTTGACTTCGAGCCAGAAGGCAGAGCGAGTAGACACCTGTGTTTCTTTGCTGTCTCGTCTGAAGAACGAGCCATTTATAGACAGGGTGTTGACATGTGATGAGAAGTGGGTCCTGTGCGAAGCTCCATGGCGCCGTCATCATTGCTTAGCATCCAATGAACCGGTTCAAAACAGCCGAAACCAACACTTTACCAAAAGAAGGCTCTCCTGTGTGTTGGTGGACTGCTCGCAGCATCGTGCATTGGAAACTGCTACCAGCTGGTCAGATATCAATGCAACTGTGTACTGTCAGTAGTTGAGCCGTGTTCAAGAAAAACTCAAAACTCTGGATCCGGCACTTCTGAATCTCAAAGGGTTCCTCTTGTTACAGGACAACACTAAACTCCACGTAGCTAGAATGACCGGACACTATTCCTTGGATGGGAAAGACTATTGGATTCGCCATACTCCCCGGACATTTCACCGTTCGATTATGACCTGTTCCATTCCTTGAACAATCACCTTAGAGGACGCCAGTTCAAATCCCTAGTACACAGAGAAAAATCCGTTCAACGGACAGCGGTATATTGTACAAATATACGGTGTCCTCTTGCTCACTATAGAAATTAGTACGGAACATACGTTTTCCGTATGCTACATAGGCACTGCCCTTAGATGTTACATCATGCCGTTGCAGGATGTCTGACATCTAACAGTTTTCCGTATATCACATGCATATACTTACGTTACCTTCGTCAGCTATATGTTATATACGTCCATTTGTATGTGAGATTCTGACCGCCTCATACGGAAAGTACGTATAGATGGAATATTTATGCAGAAAGTATTATAAGACATGCGTTTTCAGTTACACGTCTGTGGTACGTTAAGTCCAAAAACTACAGGAATTACGCATATAACCTATCTTTTTAAGTACGCCACCTACAATATTTTCCCTCAGTGTTGAAGTGCAAAATGCACTTGATACCTTCTTCGTTTCATGGTCCACCAAGTTCTACCGTGATGGAATCCATGACCTTCCAGAACGTTAGCAGAAAATCGTCGATGCTGATGGGATCAATTATTGTTCTTCCAGATACGTGTTAGGTGACATATCGATGTTGGAAGGTGGTGGGTGAGAAAGTGACAGAACTTTTTTGGTTACCTTTATACAAGTTAGTGAAATTGTCTATTGGTGTATCTTGTTTTGGGACTTTCTTTTTCGTTAAATGCTGAGAAATCTATCTTCCCTTTTGTGTAGAAATCTCTCAATTGGTAGTCCGCGTACCCCTAGGAGTCCATAGGAGTCCTAAGAGTCCATATTATTTGCATCTCATAACTTATAGAAGATAAAGTCATTCCTACGGATCCCTGTATATGAATTGTGTTTTGTGCTTATAACATAAATAAAGATTCGTAATTTAATTGTTGTTAATATTATTATCTTACAACTACTACTACACCTCACAGGATCGCATTTAGGTGTTCGATGATGCTAATCACTTTTTTTGTCAGCGGCCCCAAGAATTTCATCATCTCCTCTTCCTTTGTTGTGCACCCCTTCGTCTCGAATCCAAAAAGAAAACATAACTAAATGAAACTTAATTAGTGATTGAAACATTAATTAATTACAATTAAATACTGCTTAATAGAGATGCTACAAGTATGGTACGAAAAATTATGTCCGTCCATGAGGTCACGAGGGAAATGACCTCAGAGTTGAAATCTTTGAAGTACCGGTTATGCTAATGGTATAAGTGCCCTTGATTGGATACATTTGTAATTGCAGTTCTGATACTACTTTCAAGATGTCGAATCCAATAAAACAATTCTAAACAGTTCCGTCAATGGGGTGCCTAGAAAAGTGATCTCAAATGTGGGATAAAAATAAATATAAATATTCCAGTTTTGAGTTAGGTCTATGTTTTCCCGTGACTTTACGGACAGTTATACTAGAACATGGTTCCTTGAATTCAACATTCTCAAATTAACATAAAAAAGCGCAATTAGAAATGTATTCAAGGGTGGGTACTTTTTTCTGGTGATATACCAGTACTTCTTTAATTATTAAATTTTGCACCTTAAAAAAGTTTGTGTTCTAGGCACGGGCCTAGTCGAGCTAATGAAAAATACGGGCCTGACTATGCAGATATCAAATTTTAAAGGTATTGAGTCTGTACTTTATCTTAAAAAGGGGTCCACCACAACTCCGAAGTAATTGGGGAGTACTCGTGGAAGAAATTCCGATTTTTAGTTTTGTCAAGTTTCTTCAAACATATGAAATCATATGTAAGTATTTCTTTCTTTCCCTTTCCTTCTTTTCTTTCTTTTCTTTTAATGTATACATTCATCTGAAAGTACTTACATGAGCGTGATGATTTTAAAGCTTTTATTACACCACACAACAATAGGCACTGAAATTCCTGAGTTGAATGCAAAACATTTTGTGAAAATACTAAAAATTTCAATGCACATAAATCAGTGTTGGTAGTACGACAAAATTGAAAGGCTGGGTTGCATAAATATTACATAGTCTATATTGGATAGTCAGAGCTATCCATCCATATTAACATTTTCCTCAGTAACACCAGTCAAACCCCAATACTAGGGCTCAGATGCATTTTTAAGAGGGAGATACGATTAATAACGAAACTTGTGGTCTCCATTTTAGATATCATCTCAGCATCCTTTTCGTATTACCAGATCAGGTAGCAACTGGGCCTGTAAGCTTAAGCTATTACAATTTAATACTATCAATCACATGCTTTATTTTTAGTGAAAATCAGTGGTGAAAGACGAAGTTGCTATGTTACATGCATAGTTAGGAACAAAACAGGACTATAATGCAGTTCAAACGGAACACAAGTACTATGGGTAGACCCAAGATTGAATCAACTGGGACAGGCACGTAGCCAGGATTTCGTGAAGGGGGGGGTCCGTGACATGAAATACTGTGGTCATCACAAAAGGTGCTCGATCACTCTAAACTATTTTACTGAAACATATATTGGTTCGTTTAGCCAGGATTTCGTAACGGGGGGGGGGGGGGGGTGACATGAAATGTGAGGGCCCAGGAGCTCGATCAATCTAAACTACTTTACTATCAACATATATTGGTTTGTTAGGACAATAAAATGAGGATATGTTGGCAAGTATTTTAATAAACTATGAAGAAATTTCGAGCAAAATAATAAAAAAAAAAAAACATTGAAAAAGATTTTGCAATATTTACGTCCTTCTGTTTATTCAAATATAACAATTTTCCTTTCGTTATGACCTCAATTATTATAAAAAGTACATACTGAATACTGTCTTGTAAACTATCTTCTAATATAAATAAAATAAAGAGTTAGTTTGTGTGTTTGTCTGTCTGTCTGTCTTTGTGCGGCCTGGGGACCAGACGAGTGGACCGATAGTTACCAAATTTTGGTCAGAGGTACCTTGGCCCAGGCCCCAGATCAAGACCAAGAGTTTTTTTTTCTAAATTTCGAAAAAGTGGGGTCTCAGGGGGCGTTTACGGGAACCGGCTTGGGAACCAGTCAAATCGACAGAGAGTTACCAAATTTTAGTCACGAATACCTTGGTCCAGGCTCCAGACCAGAGTTAAACGTTTTTGCAGAAATTCGAACCAGGGGAGTCTCAAGGAGGGCGTTTACCGGGACATGTAAAAGTAGTAGAAAATGACCGATATTTATTTGTTTAACAATCATCAGACACAGCTCAGAGGCCATTTTACATTGAATATCCAACAACATTAACAATGGAAAGGATTTGGGAAGGTATCGGACAGGGCTGTTTAGTAGGTGCCATCCCGGCATTTGCCTGGTAGGACTGAGGGAAACCCTGGAAAACCTCAGTCAGGGGAGTCAGCGGGGGGTGGATACCGAGCCATGTAAAAAAATAGCCCAAAATGACCGGTATTAGTATCAAATCCATAGTTTTCGCGGTCGCTGAGATCAATGGTGATACTCCCACAGGCGTTGACTTCCAAATACAGCCCCTGTGCGAAGCATGTGTATATTCAACTAGTTTTACAATATATGCGTTCCTTTCTCTGTTGAATCAAATGCTAACAGAACTTTCTTTCAACATAATTTTTGGTTTTTATTATTCCGTCAATTACTGTCGGTTCCAAATGACAGGTTAAAGGAGCAACAGAAAATTGTCCTTGAAATAACATGTTTGATACTGCAAGGATGCGATGACGAAAAGTTATGATTTAAAATGTCCACGCTGTTACACAACGGCACTTATGCTTTCGAAAGCTTGAAATCTCCCTGACTAGTAGCAGGATTTCTAAGAATTCCATAACTTTTCTTGAAATTCCAAATTCCCTGACTCTTCCAGAATACCCGCTTACCTCGCCACCATATTGCAAGTAATACAATTCCTCATAAGAAAGAGTAAGCAAAAGCTTCCTGTAGTTTTCTTTTTAATTTTTAACGCAGATCCTTCTTTTTGTCATTTCATTTTGTTTTATCCTTCCTTAATTTTTTTCATTTCTGGTCTCGAAGGGGGGGTCCGGACCCCTCGGACCCCCCCCTTGGCTACGTGCCTGACTGGGACCAACACCGTACCTGAACGTGCGATTATCTGGAGTATAAATCCTTCAGTGATCCCAATCTGTCAAATTGATCGAAGTATGTTAATGACATGCCTAATTGTGTCTCCGTCTTATTTGTGATTTTGTCTGGAGATACTTCTTTTTGGCGATGCGTACATACGTTCTCACACTATTCAAATGTTACTGGAGGGTTTGTGCTGATCTGTCAACCTTAGCTGCGATGTTGTTAACAGATTTGAATAGCTAGGACCTTACATTCGGATGACTTCACGTTTCAGGCGTGACGTTGGTCCCGGCCAGGGCCGGATTAAGGGGGGTCTTAGGGGGCTATAGCCCCGGGCCTCCACTCTGAAAGAAACCTCAGCTGGCTATCTAAAAAGAATCATGAGAATACAATCATCACTATAAAATAAAATATGACCAAAAATGTGAAACATATTCCCTTAAATTTCTTACTGTTCTTTCACAGAAATATATTAGGTGAAGTCAGCATTGGCCACATATTTTTGTAGCACCAGGCCTCCAGTTAATCCAGCCCTGGTCCCGGTTGACATGATCTTGAGTCTACTCATGTCTTTTCGTCAGTCTTGGGAAGTAACGTAACGCAAGTAACGCGTTACTTTTTAAGTAACGTTTCCTAGTAACGCGTTACATTTTTTGCAAAGTAACTGTAACGGTAACGCGTTACAAATTTTTAAGTAACGTACCTAGTTTGCGTTACTTTTTTCGCGTTACATTTCGGATGAGTAACTATAATATATGTATATTTTTTTTTCGGAAACAAATGTTTCTTTCCTGTAAGTGAATTTCTCAGAATGAAACAATCGAGCATGAACTACGTATGTCACTGACCGACAGTCACCGACACACAGAAACAGATAAGTTCGTAGTGCAACTTACTGTTTTTGGAAGATGAGGACAGCCTTAGGGTAATCTCGTGTACTGATTGCAAGCACCTGGAAGATTTGGTCGTGGATTTTGACAGCTCCAAATCAATACATTCAGTGTATGAACTAGGAGTGCAAGGATACCGGTAGTCTATTTTACTTTTATTGGTTCTTTTTTATAAAGATGGAGAACGAAAGTATTTTACCGTTCGAACATTTGAAAGAATATTTTTTTCTTAAAAGCTGAGGATTATGGTGGACAGATTTATCAATAACTAGGGTGCCATAATTAACGATATACAGTAAGGGGTTAATATGAATAAACTGTGTTCTGATGAACAGGCCTACTTTATTACTAGAAAATAGTTTGCTGATGGTATGTAATATTGGAGTTCTTTCAGATCAGTTTGCTTATCCTAGAGTCCCGTTGATTATAGAGTTTGAAACTACGTTTAAAAAGCATGTGTCGATTTTAAGAGTTACTGGCAAGTTTTGATTCACCCCCAGTTCATGTGTTCTCATTTTATTAGTTGTAGTGTAATGTTTCTCTATATTCTGTATTTTTAATTTTACATAACATTGTTATTATTATATAATTAGTTTAGCAGAATAATAATAAGCAACCATGCTTTCTAACGCATAGGGATGAGCAAGAGTCAAGCTAAAACTCGACTCGACTCGAATTCAAGTCGAGTTTCGAGTCAAGTCCAAGGTAATATTCTCGAGTCGAGTTCCGAGCCGATTCATATTTTTGCGTTGAGTTTGATAAATGGCTCGTTCGTTTTAACTCATTCTGAAATTATGGCCTGATTACACTGGAAAGCGAAAGCCATGAGAAATGTAAGCTAAACAGTAATATGGAATAGTTGCTCACGAGAGAGGACACTGCTCGCATCTCGTCTCGATAGATTTTTTATACCACAAGAGATTTTTTATAACAAGCTCAGTTGGGCTCGGCTCAACTGAGATGGTTCGAGCCGTCTCGTTTGGCTCGAGCTGGCTTGGTAGGGATGAGCCATCTGCTCGGTTCAGCTCAACTGAGCAGAGGGTTTTAGCCGAGTCGGTTGCGGAGCTGTTGGCTCAGTTCATTTCTCGGTTTGGGTCGATAGTGAATGAGCTGTGAGCCGAGCTGCTCGAGTCGTTGACAATTCTAAACCCGGGTCGAGCAGTGTTGAAGATATTTGGCCAGACTACACGACTACACGACTCCTAGACTACACGACTACCGAGGTTGGCAATGAACTAGTTTTTTAGTATTCAAATACAAACCGTCTATCTTTCATGTTTATATACAGTGTTGTTATAATTATTATTATTATTAATAATAATAATAATAATAATAATAATAATAATAATAATAATAATAATAATAATAATAATAATAATAATAATAATAATAAAAGTAGTAGTAATAGTAGTGTATATTGTCTATGTAATATACTTGAAGAATGTGCTCGAAACTACACACCGGATTTGACTCGACTCGACTCGAAACTCGACCCCAATTCGAGTCGAGTTGGAGGAAATTTTTCGAAACGAGTTCTCGAGTCGAGCTCAAAGATGTCTGTTTCTAGTCGAATCGAGTTTCAAAGAAAACTCGCTCGAACTCGATGGTGCCCATCCCTACGAGTAACGCAGTATGGCATTTTATCAATGTTACATTATATGAAAATGATCATATATCAAGTAAAAATTTGTCCTTGCATTTACATAAAGCGATTCAGAACGTGCAATAATAATAATAATAATAATAATAATAATAATAATAATAATAATAATAATAATAATAATAATAATAATAATAATAATAATAGTGGTAGTAATAGTAGTACGGAAAATTGAAGTAATATTTTTTCCCACATATTTAAAGTTTCGGACCTAAAAGTAACGCGTTAGTAACGCGTTACTTTCGAAGTAAAGTAACAGTTACTTTTTTGGGGCAAGTAACGCGTTACGTTTTAAGAGAAAGTAAAGTAACTTGTAACGCGTTACATTTTTACAAGTAACTTACCCAACACTGCTTTTCGTTCCGTGTGAAATGCACTATAATTCAGTTTTGTTACTAGTTATGCATATAACAATACTTTCTGATTTCATCACGGCAAGGCATCAAATTCTAGTGTTTACCATATTAATTTTTACTACACATAAACAGAATTGATTTTAATTCAGTAGCGGATCTAGATGGTAAAAACGGCAAGGGGAGGGGGTTGCAGCCCGAGTCCAGTCTATGGTAAGTATATCATCAGTTGACAATTTTCATGGGTCCTGCAGAAGTTTTCAACTTAACTCTCTTCTGATGGATATTATGGCTAGGTTGAACATTGACACTGTGGGCCACAAATATTGTTTTACACATTGCATATTAGAAAACCCCCAATTGAAACTATATCTAATGTTTCAAATATTTTCCAATAAAGAATAAATGTAACACTTCTTGTATATTTTCAAAAATATACAAATAATAGTTTCAATTATTTTCATTCAAAAAACTGGGGGTCTAGGCCCCCCGGCCCCGGACTAGATCCGCCTCTGTTTTAATTCTTTATTTTTGTATGGAATACTATGATTGCCAGGTACGATTGCCCTAATTTAGTGGAGACAGTTGTTATCTTTGGTGGTTCGATTTAAAAAAAAAAGTATATACCAAGAAGAATAAATTATCAGAACTTACGTGATCTACTCCTCCTTGGTTTAGCATCAATACACACACTGATTATCAATAACATCGCCACATATCGAAGGTGAATGCACTTCAATAGGGAAGTTCCACACACGATCATTGTGCATGCTATGTTTGTTCGCTGATACTTTGTAAATGTTCAAATTTACAATTCACTTTTTTACAGTCATTGTTTTTTTTTAACAAGTTAATTTGCACACCACCACGCTTCACTTAATTTGCCATCAAGATGAAACTTTTTTTCTTGGCCTTAAGCCATGAAATGAAGTCTCACTATGTCTTCCTTTTGGTACATTGCGGCACTCTGTCCGCCTGCGGAATATTTCCTCTTTAGCCTCGTGTTCAGCTTCAGAGCTTTACGCTTGAGAGCTCAGCTTACTTGACCTTGTGTTCTACATTTCACGAAATAACTCCTATATACATATTCACAAAATCAATTTTCAAAACTAGCGGAACATAGTCTTTGACATAAAACAATTTATTTTTAAAAGATAAAAAGGGTACGATTTTCCTTGTGTATTGCTTCTGAATTGCTAACATTTACCAAACGAATAATATCAACTAAATATAGCATTTCAAATCAAATAAAGGGTCTTTTATTTTTAGTATTATTATTTCATCTCGTGACGAGAAAAAAAAGTGTAATTTGCGCTATTTATGAGCGACGTGTGTTACGCAATAACCGGTGTGAAAAGAAGGTCACGTGTTTACCTGTTTATATCTAAGTACCAGAGATTTGATTAACACCTGTGTAGAACAATGTGATTGCTTTATCTTAGTGTCCACACAAAGAGATTTATGTCTATTAGTTATTGTCTTAAAACACTTACACGGTACCTAACGTTTTTCCTTCCTTTGAAGTTGGTTACGTTAAATAAGATGCTTGTTCGTACCGTGAGAATTTAGGCATATCTCATTGAAGAAATTTATACTCTTTTTATCTTTTTATAGAATTTTAATAAAGGTAGTTAGTTGCAAGCTACTGAACATCTATAAATATAAAATAGAACTTCAACTATTATTCGTACTCCAACCTTTCGGATTGCCAACTGTCCGGATCGATATGGGGAAATAAAACAAGCAGAATACTGTCGGTAAACCGAACTCATAGAATTTTCCGGCGTGCAAAGCTGAAGTGCATAATATTTGCTGCCGGGCGACTTGCATACTCAGACTGAGCAAGTAATTACCGAGAAATAATGTACCACACACACCGAGAAATAAAGTACCGAACCGAGCCTGTTCCTAACCAAGCTCGGGCACCAAACATAGCCGTCTTTAATCCTTAGGCGATGGGCTACTTGCTCATCAAATTTGATGTAGATCCGGCCAGTAGTTACTGAAAAATAAAGTATCACATACAGTACACACATACATACATACACATACATACACCTGGAGTGAAACTATAAGTTCCTGTATACTTACGCCCGAAGCTAAAAATTACATATCTACTATATAAGAAAAGAGAGAGAAGAAAAAGAAGACAAATATAAAAATGAAATCTTTGAGTTATATATATACTATGTGATCAAAAGTATCCGGGCACCTGGCTGAAAATGACTTACAAGTTCGTGGCGCCCTCCATCGGTACTGCTGGAATTCAATATGGTGTTGGCCCACCCTTAGCCTTGATGACAGCTTCTACTCTCGCAGGCGTACTTTCAATCAGATGCTGGAAAGTTTCCTCGGGAATGGCAGCCCATTCTTCACAGAGTGCTGAACTGAGGAGAGGTATCAATGTAGGTCGGTGAGGCCTGGCACGAAGTCGGCGTTCCAAAACATCCCAAAGGTGTTCTATAGGATTCAAGTCAGGACTCTGTTCAGGCCAGTCCATTACAGGGATGTTATGGTCGTGTAACCACTCCGCTACAGGCCGTGCAGTATGAACAGTTGCTCGATCGTGTTGAAAGATGGAATCACCATCCCCGAATTGCTCTTCAACAGTGGGAAGCTAGAAGGTGCTTAAAATATCAATGTAGGCCTGCGCTGTGAGAGTGCCAGCAAAACAACAAGGGTGCAAGCCCCCTCCAAGAGAAACACGACCACACAATAACACCACCACCTCCGAATTTTACTGTTGGCACTACACAAGCTGACAGATGACGTTCATCGGGCATTCGCCATACCCACACCCTGCCATCTGATCGCTACATTGGGTACCGTGATTCGTTAATCCACCCAACGTTTTTCCACTGTTCAATCGTCCAATGTTTACGCTCCTTACACCAAGCAAGGCGTCGTTCGGCATTTACCTACGTGATGTGTGACTTATGAGCAGCCGCTCGACCATGAAATCCAAGTTTTCTCACCTCACGCCTAACTGTCATAGTACTTGGAGTGTATCCTGATGCAGTTTGGAATTCCTGTGTGATGATCTGGATAGTTGTCCCGCTTATTACACTTTACGACCCTCTTCAACTGTCGGCAGTCTATGTCAGTCAACAGACGAGGTTGGCCTGTACGCTTTTGTGCTGTACGTGTCCCTTCACGTTTTCACTTCACTATCACATCAGACACAGTGGACCTAGGAATGTTTAGGAGTGTGGAATACAGACTTCTGACACAAGTGACACCCAATCACCTGACCACGTTTGAAGTCCGTGAGTTCCGCGGAGCGCCCCATTCTGCTTTCTCACGATGTCTAATGACTATTGAGGTCGCTGATAATGAGTATCTGGCAATATGTGACAGCATAATGCATCTAATATGAAAAACGTGTGTTTTGGGGGTGTCCGGATACTTTGATCACATAGTATATATATATATATATATATATATATATATATATATATATATATATATATATATATATACAGGGTTTGTCCGGGAAGTAATAGGACTGATTTTATTCCGCCATGATTGTACTTCGGAGCGTGCGCGCACCGACTGGATCCGGTAGAGGGCGTTCCTAGCTAACGAACGAGCGGCTGGTCAGTTGTCTCCGAGCACACGGAGAGTCAGGACAGGCTTTTTCGCGCGACGTGTTTTTGTGCGTTGTGCAAGCCGAAAATGCAGCGTTCGTTAGAGCAGAGGTACGCGATTAAATTCTGTGTTAAACTCGGTAAATCTGCGACAGAGACGTTTGATATGATCAAGCAGGCTTACCCAGATTATGCTTTAGCAAGAAGTGGTGTGTTTCGGTGGCACAAGGCCTTTTCGGAGGGCCGGGAAGAGGTCGCCGATGAAGACCGTGCTGGAAGACCTTCGACTTCAACAAACACCGACAATGTGACTCGTGCGCGCGAAGTTTTGAACTCAGACCGTCGACTAAGTATTCGTTTAATTGCCCAGATGTTAAATTTACCAAAAACTGTGGTTCATGAAATTGTGACGGAGCATTTGAACATGCGCAAGGTGTGCGCGAAGATTGTCCCAAAAGTGCTCACTGACGACCAGAAATTGCGGCGAGTGGAATTGTGCCAAGAAAATTTGAACATGTGTGAAAGTGACCCCCAATTTTTGAATAACATAATCACAGGTGACGAATCATGGATCTTTGAGTATGATCCCGAGACAAAGAGGCAATCTTCCGAGTGGCACACGCCGGCGTCTCCTCGCCCAAAAAAGGGAAGAATGAGCAAATCCAAAGTGAAAACGATGCTCATGGTCTTTTTTGACATCAAAGGCATCGTCCACCATGAATTTGTTCCTCCTGGACAAACCGTCAACGCCAAGTTTTACGTGGAAGTGCTCAAGAGACTCAAACGAAGGGTCAATCGGGTCCGACCAGACATCGGAGCCGACTGGAAGCTGCACCACGACAACGCCCCGGCTCACACCGCCTTTCTGTGAACAGCTACCTGACCAAGGCCGGCATCCCAACGCTTCCGCAGCCGCCCTACAGCCCAGATGTGCCCCCCGGACTTCTTTTTGTTTCCTCGCCTGAAACGCCCGATGAAAGGCAAGCATTTTGAGACGACAGAGGGGATCCAAGCAGCTTGCACCGCGGCTCTCAAGGCTATTCCGGAGAATGACTTCCGTGACGCCTTCAATGCTTGGAAATCGCGCTGGCAGCGCTGCATCGACGCAGAAGGAGCCTATTTTGAAAGTTTTTAAAGAATTGTAACGATTGGCTCAATATATTTTTTTAATCGACTCAGTCCTATTACTTTCCGGACAAACCCTGTATATACATAATTTCGTTGAAATTTCTTTTCAAAATTTCACTGGAATATCTTATTTTCAATATACATTAAGCTTCCTATTTTATGAAACAGAAGTGATTTTAGAGATATCTACATCTCACAATATAACCTTTCTTATGATGATTTATCCATTCATTTAGATTCCTGTATATCCGGATTACATTCAGAACTTCAGTAATCTGGATAATTTGAAGTTTACTGTATAAAGATATCTGGCACAACGTGCTTTTAACTATTACACATACTTAACGAATTGTTAATAATTTTTTAATACGGAGGGGCACATCGCCTAAATCATCAGTGGTCAGCGCAGATCTCACTCCTTCAGCCTGACCGATTGATGTATGGGGAATTGTTACCATGAACTTCAGAGCAGCCGCCAAGTACCAATAGCTGGATCGTTTCCTGAGACTGTTGTGAGAAAACGCCATGTCAAGAACAAGGACTCAAGGCCGGTACGCTCGACTTCGAAGACCAATTGACTTTAGTGAAGTGCGCGTTCGCAAGAGAAAGCGTAAAAATCCACGTGCCTTACCGCAGCATGATTAATCGGATCGGAGTAATGTATGCAGTATTGTGTATTGCTCTTCACACACAAAAGAAGAGAAAGTTTTAGCTTGTTATACGTTTCGACTGATAAATTTTTGAGTGATTAGCCGAGACTAATAAGGTAATTGAAGGTACCTTTTAATAAGCTCATCTTGAGATGTGAATACCTTATTGATGTTCAATTTAATTTGTGGTCAAGATACTCCATTACTGTTGCAGTTTGATTTAATAATTGTTCATTCTAATCTTTGACATCTTGCAAAATTGCATCTTTGACATCTTTGCATCTTGACTAAATAATTTCGATTAATAAGCCATATCTAAACAGTATCTTCACATCTATCATTATCTAACTTGTAATTCAACTATAGCTCATGTCTTATTCCCATAAGAGTGATGAATTGATTTAAAGAACAACGCATTGATTCAGCAACGGCATCTATAGAAGCATCATAACCACGTACAAAAGCGATTAATTATGTGTTACATAATGTTTCACTTTCATTACTTATCCACATCATTTAGCTTGAGAGTGTATAATAGTGGGATGTAAAACCGAAATTTTTCATTTCTCACTTAGAATTGAAGAAATAGGTACGACCTGTACATATATGTTTTCGTTCGTACTTGTTTTTTATAATTATTCTTGTGTTTAAAAGGGTTGTACTATTTAGTTTATAAAAATACATATTTTTTTTCATTCTTAAACTTATTAATTATTCATTCTAACTTTTTGTAATGAACACATTCAATTTAAACCCATGTTAAATATACCTGCAATAACGCAGTTTTGCATAGCAAGGACGTTTCTTGCAAACAATTAATGGCGTTATGAAAGGCATTATCTAGTTAAATCAATTAATAAACTTACATAAACGTAATCATATCAATTGACGAACTTATAAATAGTTATGATCAACCGTGCATAATGTAACTTAGTAGAAGTTCTCGCTCTGTAGCGATATGTACGAGACATGAGTTAAGGCTGTCTTGTCTCGGGAAATGTCGTGCAGTTGCTTTTTTCTGAAAGATTTTTCCAAAGTCGAGACGACCTAGCAAAAATCGTTTTTACACCTGAAAACAGTAAATCCATCCAATATCATAAAAAAATCTTCAGTCAAAATTCACTGATTCAAGTACATATTACTATGATCAGGATTTTTTGTTCCCCCTATGTCATTCATATTGAATTCCTACAAATGAATTCGTATTCTGCGAAATGATATGAGGCATTCTGATACCGAATTCATTAATTATATATCTAATGATTCAAAAGTTATGTTCGGTGGATTAAAGATGACACCTCCGCTTCGGGTCTCTCCATTATCCATATTAAATGCGTTCAAATAAAGTAAAGATTTGTTTGCTTTAAAATAATAGTAGCTTCTTTGTCAAATAACTTTTATGAAACTGCCACATTAAAAAAGAACATAATTTGAGATTTTGTTTCATATCGTTTCTTTGCAGTTTGAGTTGAAATGCCAGTTGCGTTAAACATGGGGGAGCGGATCAGAATAACACCTCGAAATGGGGTCGGGAGACCTGTTGTTCGAATACAAAGGTGATCTACTGTCGAACGAGAAATCCATACAACATGGATGAAAAAAAAAAACAATTAGAAATTGCTACCAAAAGTAAATAACAATGTTGCTGTTGCAAGGAAATCGGGAAGGGAAAACAATTCCACTCGCAGAACACCAGGGAACGTTGCCAGAGTTAATAAGATGTTCGTAAGAGTACGACAAATACTTCGTGGAATTCGTGTCACACGTTATGCAATTACCACAATTCTGAAGAAGAATTCTTCTTTTAAGCAATGAAAACCATATTAACATTACCTTTTAACAATTTCCTTTTCTTAACGGCTGTAACAGACGCATAATTCGCATAATTCTGGAGACCTTGGCATGATGACTGGAACGAACTGTTTGACAAAATTTTGTAGAGTAATGAGGCAGCGTTTCATGGTGGATTTGTGAACAAACACAGGATAATTTGAACGTATGTGATGAAGAAGCACAAGTGAGTTCGAAGATAACTGTATGGTGTAGCTTGACGTCATCAGTAGTTACTGGCCCTTTTCTTATGCGAAACGACGAATGTCGAAAGATATCTGAATATTCTCGAAACTCATGTGTGGCCTGTAATTTCACAATGGAACAAACACAGCTTCTTTTTATCCATGATGGTGCGCCCGCACTTCACGATAACTAGATCCGCAAATGTCGGCATAAGTTCCCAGATCGCTGGATTGGGAAACGTGATGCAATGAATGGCCGGACCACAGCCTAAATTTAACGCTTTGTGATTTTCCTCTAGGTGTGGGTTAAGGATGAGGTTTACAAGAGAAAACTATGTAATTCGGATGAACTGGTAGCAGCAACAGCCAGTGTAAACAATAATAATCCAGAAAACTGTTTGTAAGCGGCAGTGGCGAATGCACCATTTCATTTAAGGAAATACGTTCAGACTGCCGATGCTCACGTGGAAATGTAACTAGACACGAAACAAACCCTCAAATATTTGTTCTTTCTAAATATACTAGTTTTATAAAAATCATTTCATAAATATAGAAGTCATAACAATTTAAACGCAGAAAGTAACTTATGAAAGACCCTATACATTATTAAGATCCAATCTTTGGGAAATTCTCTGTAGCATTTTAAAGTTGAAAACTGGTTTTCTTCCATTATAGAACATACATAGGTGTAGGATTCACAGTTTCAGGAAGTGATATTCTTTAACTGTCTTAGGTTAAATCCTGCTAATAAAACTTGGAAGTTTCTTGTTTTAAGTCACAACTCTTCCTATTTTTTCTTTCTTTCAGTTTTAGACTTGTTTTGAGTTCTATTTTCTCCATAACTCGGGTAATGGGTTCAAATCTAGCTTAACGAAAAAACTTCGGTTAAATGTCCAATTTGTATTTCGAAATCCATGTTAATATCCAAGTCCCCTCATTCATTATCTTGGTTCTGCATACAGACGTAAAGTAGAACTTTAATTAACCATCATGCTTAATTGAAATAACTTTAAATAGGAAATCTCTACTCCTTCAACTTCTATAAAACTTAATGTGAAGTGAAGTATATTTCAAATAGGTATACATGTTTAACTTGTGGAGGTCACTGTAGTCCCCGCAGCTGAAATATTGGATGAAGGCTTAAAGGATACGAGCTCCTACATCTTGAAGTCTATTCATATAATATATGTAGTAATTATAAAAATTCGTAGTGAATGATATAGAAGACAGGGAGTCCATTGTTTTGATCTGTGTCCAGTGTGTGACTTTATTGATTAAACAACATTGCAATATTTCACAACCTATTGCAACACTGTTTCTGTATCCAATAGTCTGGACATGTGTGACCGCTTAAATTCGTCAATTACTACGTACGTACTGCTATTAATGATGACATGAAGTCTTAGCGACAACACATTATCATTACCGGTACTTTTCGATTTAAGGTAAGTCATTTATTATTATTATTATTATTATTATTATTATTATTATTATTATTATTATTATTATTATTATTATTATTATTATTATTATTATTATTATTATTATTATTATTATTATTATTATTATTGTTGTTGTTGTTGTTGTTGATGGTAAGACTGGAACTCGGAAAAATATATTGAGTTCTCAGATATGTGAATTTGCAACGACACGTTTTGACGTCTGCTGGTATTAATCTTAATTCAGCAATTCGTTTCATTAAATGCGCAAGGGGAAAAAAGAAGGCGATGACTGCAGTGCTTGTTTGATGTCCCAAGGTCATGTTTGTAAATATCAATACGGGCTCTGTAAAGAGCGAGATGAACTCACAGACACAAGGCGCTTAAACTGACCAGCTGGGAATTCGAAATTTTGTGATTTGCGGTCAGCACATCGCGCAACCCCGTCACCATTCCTGTAGGTTTTCCTGACTGGAGAGCGCTACCTCTTGCATTCAAACGGTGGCGGCACTTGAAGGAAGTCACATCAGTAAAAAAATAAACTTTTATCGCAACTAGCTCTAGGAAAACACTTAGCTAATATCCTAATTGCTCTATAGAAGAATTAGGACACTAGACAAGTTTTCTGGTCTTAGCCTGTACTATAAAAGCTTAATTTAAATCAAAGTTACTTGCCTCAAGAGCCGCCACTGACAGTACTCAAACTACATTTATTAAATTAGTAGGGGTTCGTTTTTTAAAAGAGAAATATTGAGTCAGGATCCCAGTTAAACGGATTGTACTGTTCTTTTATTCTTTTTTTCTTTAATTTTGTTAATGAAATTGATTGTCGAGAATTAGTTTCAGAAGTATTATTATTACCTGTCCCAATAGGTAAGACTAAAACAGCAAACACTGAGACATTCTATTGTAGAAAAGCAAGAATTAACATGTTACATAAGTTGGAGAATGGGTGCTTCATATAACGAAATAATCAAATTTCATGTAGTAACTTAGATGTATTTAGTATGTCCGACTTCTGCACAATTAGACGACGTATATTTGTGTATGTATAATAGTAATTATAATGTTAAATGTTAAATAATTATGTATACGACACTATAACTGGGCATTAAGCCTGTTGTGTTGTCCTTATGAAATAAATAAATAAATTTTAAAATTGAAGTTCTAGCGTAGACAAAGAATCTATGTACTAAAATGCTAGAAAAGTTTATATGCTTGTGGCCAATCCTTTCGACAATGAGATCTCGAAAGCCACAAGTGTTAGAAACGTATCATTTTCGCTGGTCGATTTCAAATTTTGTGTAGATTTGCCAGTTCTCATTCAAATATTCTATTCCACATTTTAGGCGTCGTTTTGGACCTATTAGTTTAATTGATATGGGAACTAGGTTGATACCCTTATGAAAGGCAACCAGTAGAGAAGCTACGTATAGAGGGTTGATGGACATTTCAGGCGCTTTGCTTTAATCTGAATGACTAAACCTATTGCAAGCGGCAACTTCGATGTCTTGTGGACACACAATGAGGTGTATTTGGATATAGAATAATAAGAACAAATATTTGCAATTGGTATCATCTATTACTTATTCAAGTTTGCCACAAACTCCCCCCAACATGCTATATAGTTATTAAAATATTACATTTACATGTTTGTCTATAGTAATTCACTCCCTTTGAGAATCTTCCTGTCCTTTACTTGTGTTCGTAAAGGGACACAAACATAATGAGAAAAGGGGAAGGAGATTCACACTTATATTAGAACTGTGCGCTGTATAAATAGCATAGGTTCAGGTAGCTAGTAAATTAGAAAATTGTCTTGTATATGCGAAAATTTTGTGGTTATAAAGTTTGGCAGAAAGATAGTCATTTGTAAGATTAATAATGTTTAGAAAGCTTTTTTAAGACTATAGAGAACAAACTTATACGAACATTTCCTGCAGGAAAATTCGAACAATAATGAAGAGAAACACTGTATAACAGTTCCGCCAACTAACTGAATATATTGGTTTCATCAAACACAAGATAAGGACTCACTGGTTTACAAGATAAGGTGTAGTAAATGTCAGGCGCGCAACTAGAGGGGGGCTAGGGAGGCCAGGCTCCCTAAACTTTTTGTGACCCCTTCAGACCTCAATACAAAATGCTATTATTAATACAGAAAAATACAATTTAGATATTTGTAATTAATTTTTAATGACTTGCCCCCCCCTAACTTATTCATGGCCACCCCAAACCTCTGTGGCTGGTTTCGGGCCTGGTGAATGTAACAGTTGTTATATTGATTAAACAGGGGGGGGACTAAAAAAAAAGATTAAAACAACATAAAGACGACGTATGATTAGAAAGAGAAAGAAATGCAATTTTTAAGCATGTAAGGGACACGGGACATAATATTAATTGGTGTGAAATTGAAGTGTTTCGATGGGAACAAAGGACGTATAAATTAGAAAGTGGAAGGAGGCCAGATTTATTGAAAAAGAGCAGAGCTGTGTTATGAATTGGAATTCAGGACTTAAAATTGAGGAACAGTGGGCAAGTTATTGGAAAGACTTAATTTGTAGCTTAGTTATCTGCCGGACAAGTGAGCGAAAGGGATTTATGGTGTTTAGTTTCACTTTTGTCAACTTATGTTATGATCGGCTGAGTCCGTTCTAATCAGCCAATCAGCGTTCAGACCCAGTTTCTAGGATTCTGTTATATTAAGATGCAACTATTTCTTATTTTCGCAGTGTCTATTGAAGCCAATTTGTTCAGTTAGCTGGCGAAACTGTTACACAGTTATTAAAACACAGATGTTGGACTTCTATGGAGATCAGTTCCAGAGAGCCTGTTAGATGGAGTGGTAACTCTGACCTCTGTTTTATTAACGTTACGTTGAACTCTTAAGTATTTGTAGTATCCAGTTTAAAAAAAAAAGTCTTGAAAATGGCTATGAGAGCAGGACTAACTTCCAAGCACTCTGTGCCTCTTAATCATACAGCATGGTATCAGTTTAAATTTATTATTTACCCCTGACATTTAATATGGCAATATTTCCACATCTAACTACTAATTTATTGTGTTCGTCTAAACTTTGTGTTTACTCCTAAATATTTTATTTACCTAAATAATTCGTTTTCATCACAGGGTAGTGCTCTAGACTAACAAGTGAAGGGTCCAAATGGATGAATCGAGTTGCGGGATGAGACATAGTGCACCTGATAGAGGATGTGAAAATATATGTATGTGCAAAGTTATAGCGGCTAAGAGCCATAAGGAACGGAAAGAGAGGGGGTCAAACTTGGTGGGAGAAGGGCTATGGTATGTTATAGAAATACATCAAATAAACTGTTCAATCGTAAAAATAGTGAAAGATAGTTAATACAAACGGTAGTAGTTTCACATATTGGCAAAAGAAGAATGGAAAGAGTAGATCACAAACCTCCGCCGCCATCTTGAAATCCACCATTTTGAAATCTGTGATTTTTTTGAAATGGAAAGATAGTCATGTGGCACATGCGTTAAGACTGTGTTTTAATCAAGAATGCAATGCTACTGTCCATTTTGTCATATTACTAACCGCTAATGAATTATGGCCTGTTTTATCCCTTTGGATACTATCACAACACATGCTCGAAATGCAACGCGATAGACATTCGAAAAAGCTACCTCACCCGATAACTTATTTTCCGCTGCAACTTCGTTGCTGTATTCGACTGCAGTAGTCCACTTTTCATCCAGGTATCACATGCTACACGTATGCTCGTCCCAAGTTGTTATTGCTTATAAAGGTGGACAGAGAAAGTTGAGTGAAAAATATAGCAAATGGTGAGAAATAGTGGGTTACGTACAGTACTTACTAATTGCATTCCAATCAGATTTTATCGTGTTATTATCTATATTAGTATGTCATTTAACTAAAGGTAGCAATATAAATTCCACATTGTTTTCGACCAAAAGCGGATAAAAGGAAGAGGTTCTTCCAGACCGGAACACTTCTCTTCGGCACTATATGAAACAAATTGGATAATAATAATAATAATAATAATAATAATAATAATAATAATAATAATAATAATAATAATAATAATAATAATAATAATAATAATAATAATAATGTAATAATATACAACTCGGATATCGAATTTCACTGTTATATTTTCTTGTATATATTGTAATATCCTATGTGATGTCGTAAACAAGCAGTTTCACGCTTGAATGTTTACAAACAACACCACATGGTTCGGCAAGAGGATCTTCCACCAGAGGGACCTGTAATCACATGCAGACGACGGCTTCTGGCCCCTCCCACGGAGCAGAAGACGACATCGGAGCAGCAGCGCCACCGCCACCCAAAAGGACCCTATAAATTGGATGGACGAAGGCAACTCGACACCAGTTTTCTGGTGACCCTCCACTAGTCTGCTACGGGACTCTTGGAGTAACCTAACCCCAGGCCTCTAGTCTGCCACGGGACTACGCCTATCCTATCTCCTGGCTTAGCCTGCTACGGGGCTCTGTCTGGGAATCCCAACCTCAGCCGCTTAGCCTGCTACGGGGCTCTGTTGGCAACTTAACCTGCCTCTGCTTGCTACGGAGCATTGGTTCCTTAACTCCACTCCTCTTAGCCTGCTACGGGGCTCTGTTGGAGATCCTGTCTGCGACCACTCGGTCAAAGACTACCTTTTACTCACCCTTTTAAATAGAGACCAAATTGTATAGTATTTTGTACAAATACTCATATTTTTATAATAAAACTGGTAGTGGGAGACGATTCCGGACACTCTTTTTATTAACTGCTCTACCTCTTCCTTATATGAGACGAATTTACACAAAGTTTTACATGGTAGAGGCTTGACCGACTCAGAATAAACTCTGAATACTCCCCTACCGGACAGTATTTTTATTAACCGGAAGTGGACATTTTTTCTTTGGAAGGTATGTGAATTTTTTAAAGTGTTAGTGCTTTTAAGTGAACTGAATTTTGTTTATGCCTCAAACTAGAACTGGTAAAAACACTTTTCCAGAAAACATTTTTAACATGGAGCAAAATTCGCGCCCTTCTTTTAATATACCACACCTCACTAAGTATTCGGGACACGTTACGGAAGACCCCGATAGATTTTTTATGCTCTTTGACCATTTGGCACTATTACATTCAGGGAATGAACAGAAAAAGAAAGAACTATTACCTATGTACTTACAAGATGTAGCACTTGATTTAGTCCTACAGTTAAAGGCCCAGAATCAGTTAGACGCGCTTAATTATGAACAATTAAAAGACAAATTAGTTGCACTGAGTAGACCAAGATTACCGGCATATCGAGCGGAATTCGAAATTTTTCAAGTCCAACAAGGTGAAAACGAGCCAGTAGATGCTTATTTTCTCAGAAAATTAAGGGTCATTAGACAAGTTCTGCCTCAGGCCACCGAGGAGCAGAAAATAAATTATTTATCCTTAGGTTTAAAGAAAACTTTTTTGCAAAAGATAGCGTTAGAAACATTTACAACTGTTCACGCCTTACAAACGCATTTACACAACCTCGAGAAAGCAAATGACCTCATGAAGAAACGTGATTACGTGGAATTACAACAGGCATTCTATTCACTCTGCGATCAGAGTACACCAGTCAGCAGTTTACATTCATCAGCAGTCGCGGGCGCTTCCTTCCCTGTACATCATCAACAACTGACCTATCCAATATGTAACCCAACACCTAGTTGGAATCAATACCAGCAACCAGCTTCAGTTTTTCCTACACCTTCAGCACCACAGCTACAGGGTGCATCACAAAATCAGATAATTCCAAATCCTTCCCCCCAAGTTGCTAATCCGAATCCCCCTCCCGAACCCCCCGCGCCTAGCACATCTAGTAATTCCAGTGCAAACAATTCATTAGATTTTACTAAATTAGCAAATCAAATGGCTGAACTCTCTCTTCTTGTAGCTCAAAATGCCATTAAGAACTCACAATTTAGAAGAGGTGGCCGTAACAATTATAGGTCGAAAAGTACAAATAACGGAAATCAAAATCGGCAGAGAAATGGAAATAAGAGCAATTCTAAAAATAATAATAATAGTAATCCTAGGCCGGAAACTGTTACAGTATGCGGTACGTGCTATAAGAAAGGTCATTCTTCCAGTACATGTTATAAGAACAATCAGCAGGGAAACGCCTAGGGGGGCCCCAGGACACACCCTCTCAAGAACATGTTCTGAGGGCCGAGAACCAGGAAAAAAGTGAACAACAAAGATTGTCAAATACATCACTTTATGCAGTAGCTCCGTTATCAGATAGAAGGGAGAACATTAAAATGTTAAACCAGGAACATAAATTATTAATTAATGTAACAATTAATAAAGAAAAGTATCCTGTAATCATAGACACTGGCAGTTCATTGAGTCTTTGGCCTAAAAATTGGCTTCCACCAAACACAAAATTGATCCCTTTTAGCACTAATCTACGAGGAATTGAGAATTCTGTCGTAAATTTACGCTATATAGCTTTGATTACATTCAGAATTGGCTCAACAACATTTTCTCATTATTTCAGAATTTTAGAACATGGAGATTTTTTGCCTTTATTCGGTGAAGACATTCTAAATCGATTACAGACCAAAATTGACTTAAAGAATAACATGTTGTCAGTATACAAGAAACCACGGCCTCCGCAGTATCCAATTGAAATTGATACCCAGGAAAAATTATCTGCTAACGCTATGCATACAATAAAACAGCACAAGTCGGCTGATGTTTTTACAACTCGAAAGGTTACCATACCAGCCAGGTCACATTTCTTTTTACCAATTAGTGTCAAGAATCGGCAAAAGAATAATAAATATTTTTTCATCTCTCCATTAGAAAATTTGCTGGACAAATACGGACTACAAACGTTACCTACTAAGGTACCTAAGAATAATTTGACTTTATTGATATCAAATCCTACTAGTAGACCGGTAACGTTAGTAAAGAGCACCCCAATTGCTTACGTAGAAGAGAATCTTCAAGAAGTAGATTTACAGGGTAATTGTCAAGATAATGGCCATGATGACGAAACTTTTTACAGATCAGACAAAGAAATTCAGGATCGATTAGAAGAAACAAAATCATTTTTTGATATTAATTTGTTTGACATAAACCCGGATTTATCAGAAGAAAAAAAGAAAGCCGTACAAGATTTACTCTTTAAATACAGAGATGTTTTTTCCTACACACCAACAGACATTGGATATTTCCGAGGTTATATACATAAAATACGGATAGACAAAGGAGCATCCTTCCATCAAAGATCTCCTCCGGTTCCATTAGCAGTAAGACCTCAAATTGACTTACAAATTAAGCAACTCTTAGACGCAAATATTATCAAGGAAACTAGCGATAGTTCGTTTTCATCGCCACTTCTCATAGTGAAGAAGCCAAATACTTCAGAGTTCCGCTTAGTTCTCAACCTCCAAGCTTGTAATAGGTTCTCACATTACCTAAGTATACCATTTCAAAATACGGAGGATATTCTACACGTTTTAAGAGGAAAAAACTCCATATCCACAATCGACATAAAATCCTCCTATTTCCAGCTATTGTTGCATCCCAAAAGCCAAAAATACATGACTTTTGAGGTCAACCATACTAGAAAGGCATATAAATTCCAGAGGTGTACCATGGGTCACTCCAGTTCCGCCGCCGGACTCAGTATAGCTGTACGCATGCTTTTAGAGGGCCTACCACCCCGTATAACTGCATTCGCTGATGATTTGGTCATAGGAAGTAAAAATTGGAAACAACAGTTATCGGATTTAGAATTACTTTTTAAAAGATTAAGAAAGCATGATTTTCGTGCCAGTCCAAAAAAGACCCACTTATTATACACAGAATTGGACGTTTTAGGCTTCACAGTTAGTGGGAAAGAAATCAAGATTTCACCTAAAATCGCTAACAAGATTCGAAATTTTAAGAAACCAACTACTAAAAGAACTCTGAAAAGCTTTTTAGGATTATGTTCTTATTTAAGAGCACATATCAAAAATTTCTCAGAAAAAATAGAACCATTTCAGTGCCTTTTAGACAAGAATTCAAAATTTAAATGGACCTCTCAGCATGACGAATTATTTGAGAAACTTAAGACTGACATCATACACGCGCCATCTTTGTTTCACTTCGATCCCTCACTGGAAATACGTGTGTATACCGACGCTTCCTCTATCTCCGCAGGAGGCTTATTAGCATGCTATAACCAAAAAACGAAACAAGAACGTGTTGTTGCCTATGCTAGTAGACGTTTTACACCAAGTGAAAGGAAAGCATCCACTTGGCAAAAAGAGCTGTACGCCTTAATATATGTTTTGAGAAAATTTAGATACTTCCTACTAAATAGAAGATTTAAATTATTTATAGACGCCAAATGCTTGACATCTCTCACAACACAAGTGGACAAAGTTGGAAAATTTAGTCGCTACCGAATATTCTTAGCAGACTACAATTTCGAAATACAACACATTAAAAGTCAATTACACCCAGCGGACATCTTTAGTCGTTTAGAAGATAAACAGGAGATTAAACAGGGAGAAAAACAAGAAATTGACAATTTCTCGGACACGGAAGATGCTAAAGTATTTGCATCCCATTCTTTAGACACTACTCTCCAAATTGAACAACCTATAATCCTACCAAATTTAGCAGAAGAACAAAGGAAAGATCCTTCATTCTCTGACATCATCACTGTTTTGGAAAATAAGGAACCTAATAAGTTGTCTACTCTTCGGGCCGCAAAATATTTTTCTCTAAAGGACGGGATATTATACAGAACACAGAAGCATCCCCAATTAGGATTGTTATATCTACTTTGTGTGCCGAAATCTTTATTAAGTAAGTGGTTTGATGCCTTACACAATAACCCAATGGCACCACACTTTGGATATACCAAAACATATCATTCGGCGCTTAGGAAATACTACTTTCCTAATATGAAAGCGTACATTGCCAACAGAATTAAAACATGCATTTCCTGTCAGAAACTCAAGAAATTACCAGTTAAACCAGCGGGTCAATTACTCCATCACCCACCTAAGCCGATCGCAACAGCTTGGCAATATGATTCTATTGGAAAAATAACAGTGGGAAATGGACAGTTTAAACACATATTAGTGGCCATAGAAATGTGCACAAGATATTGTGTGACCAAGGTTGTGGACAACATAACAGCGGAAGAAATTGAACAATTTCTCATATATGACATCATACTCAAATTTGGACCTTTTTCATATTTATACCTGGATAGACATCCAGTACATAACGCTAAGAGGCTGCAAAATTTGGCAAAATGCTATAACTTTGAATTTAAATTTTGCCCTGCATACGACCATAAAAACCTAGGGGTAGTGGAAACATTCCACAAGACAATACAGAATGCACTTAAATTTTTCGTGCAAGAAAACCAAAATCTTTGGCCGAAGCTGATACCATATATTACATTCGCTATTAATACATTTGTGCAAGCCGGAACTAAATATTCTGCTTTTTTCCTCATGTATGGATATGAACCTAAGACCATCTCTGATATTGCGTTAGCGTCAACTCCAACATTATGTATCAACAAAGAACATTTGAATAAAATACGTGAGAGTGTACAGAATAACTTGATCGCTAGCTATAATAAGCAGAAAAAGTATTTCGATAGCAGACACCGACAAACTCAATTTAAAAAGGGACAAAAAGTACTAGTCTACTTTCCTAATCGGCAAATAGGAGTGCCGGAAAGTTTTTCAGCTTCCTATGTTGGACCCGTTCAAATCCTGGATAGACTGAATCCTAACCTTTATAAGATAGAATTTCCAAATTCTTTTCGGAAGAAAATACAAGAAATCTCAATAGACCGAATCAAGCCATTTTATCAAGAATTACAAGACATAGAACAAGAATAAATAACTTCATTTTATTTTCTAAACGAGCGAAAAAAAAGTACAGTACTCACCACTAGGAAGAAAGAAATATTTAAAGTCAAGACTTCAGCAGATAAAAACACTTTTCATAACGACACGAACATTCATTTCCTCTTTGTTTTATAAAAAGCTGAATCATTATTCTGCAACTGAATGAAAAAAAAAATGCTGAGATCTGCATTTCCGCATTTAAAAGGCAACTGATCTTTTACAAGGACAGCCAACATAATTCTACATTATCATCGATATTTTTTTTCTTTTCCTCTGTAAACTACATATTGTAACTGACATTATGCAACTTGAATATTGTACAGGACGTTCCAAAAGTTATGACCACTTCTACATTATACAGGATGATCAGGAATTCAGGACCATCATTATTATCGTCATTGACATTTAAAATTGGATTATTTTATTGAAATACATATCTTTCACGCATATCTTTTAGAAATTTTACACCTTATACAGGGTGACCAAGAAATCACGCCGTTCGAATCAGAACTTTCCAATATAAATTATCTTTATATCTCAGTGTCAATAGTAGCTTTTTTATTACTCCTAACTCATAATTTTACATAGATTATATATCCGTCTTCGCTCGTTACCAAAAATATCCAAACCGCCTCGCTTAGAAATATCTCCTCCAATTCCGATGGACACATTTAATACCAATATTTTAACTATGGAGCAACTGACATTACAGGCTCCAACATCATTCACTATAAGTGAACTAATATATGCATATTAAGCCAAAGCTTAAAACAGCCCTACCTCGAGGGAAATGAAGTGACATATTAAAATGCACCGATCCTGCCTGTGATTAGGGACTAACTGTTTAGTGCTTTCTTCCGCTACCTTATTACTGCTCCGAAAAGTGATTTTTTTGTGTGTTGCAAGTGTTAGTAATGTTTTAGTGCTTTTTTTGTGTGTGATACCTCAGTGTTGCCAACCCTCATATAAAGAAAAATAACCCTTCGGCTTATTTTTTAAACAAGCCAGGGGGGTGTAATATCCTATGTGATGTCGTAAACAAGCAGTTTCACGCTTGAATGTTTACAAACAACACCACATGGTTCGGCAAGAGGATCTTCCACCAGAGGGACCTGTAATCACATGCAGACGACGGCTTCTGGCCCCTCCCACGGAGCAGAAGACGACATCGGAGCAGCAGCGCCACCGCCACCCAAAAGGACCCTATAAATTGGATGGACGAAGGCAACTCGACACCAGTTTTCTGGTGACCCTCCACTAGTCTGCTACGGGACTCTTGGAGTAACCTAACCCCAGGCCTCTAGTCTGCCACGGGACTACGCCTATCCTATCTCCTGGCTTAGCCTGCTACGGGGCTCTGTCTGGGAATCCCAACCTCAGCCGCTTAGCCTGCTACGGGGCTCTGTTGGCAACTTAACCTGCCTCTGCTTGCTACGGAGCATTGGTTCCTTAACTCCACTCCTCTTAGCCTGCTACGGGGCTCTGTTGGAGATCCTGTCTGCGACCACTCGGTCAAAGACTACCTTTTACTCACCCTTTTAAATAGAGACCAAATTGTATAGTATTTTGTACAAATACTCATATTTTTATAATAAAACTGGTAGTGGGAGACGATTCCGGACACTCTTTTTATTAACTGCTCTACCTCTTCCTTATATGAGACGAATTTACACAAAGTTTTACAATATGTTTAACTTACATATGTTTTCGTGATAATCCAAACTTTCGACATAGGCTTACGAGTATCAGTGTCCTAAATTTTCGTTAATAAGTATAATGTCGCGCCCACGAAGGGTCTCAAGGGGAAATAGATCTTCGTGGCCGACTGGTAGGATTTTCAGTGTTTTGAAGTTGTGAGAACACTGCTTCTATCACTTGCATTCAGAAAAATAATGAATAGTTTGCTCACTCTCCCAAGTAAGCTTTGTGGTATCAACAATTATTAATTCAAACAGACACGAGCGCTTAACGTCACACCGGAGCCCATCAGGCACAATAGCATGAGAAAAAGCAGTCTTGGAGAGACTGTCAGCCACCAGGACTTGTGATAATTCCACACACAACAAAATAACAATATCAAAGAATAAGTAATAGCCTTGAAAAAGGCTTTTATATAGGGACTTAAATTAGTCCGTATTAAGGGCAAACTACGCGGCTCGGGTGGTAGATGATTTAATATCAAAATTACAATGTCAAATACTTCAAGATGCAAAAAGGCGCAGATGTCCATCTCAAGTAATAAGGCTATCGAGTAACCACTTGTCAAAAGGGACAGAGTTCGGATCCCAAAACAATACTAACTACTAGGATGAGGCGGTCTCGCTAGAGATCGGACAAGCTGTGTTAGTACACAAAAGAATGAGAATTTAATATTAATTAACGTTTAAATAATATGCCAAAATAGATCTCTCAGCACTGTTAATATTCGTGTAGTGGCTTCAGCGAGTTGGAATAGCACTACTATCAGCCACTTTAGATTACTGAACAAGTAGCGTATCAAAAACGCCTTATAACGCTATCATTAAACAAAAGATATTACCACTCGTTAATAAATGAGATCATTCGAAATCAAACATAAATAACAATCGACCAATAGAGAGGAGCGCTTGGAATTCGCTCTATCAATGTTTACGGAAGCAATACCAGAACAATGAAAGGTTTCAAAGTAATTTTGAAACAACTTGGGAGGTGAACCCCTTTACAGTTAAGCGACTTGATGTAAAAGGAAATGCAAGCGATAGTCCTCCAGGAACAAGGTCCATTTTTATTTAAATAGATCGGAAAAGTATACAATGAACTATTTCATATGAAACTCGAGCTATATTTCTCGCGCGCATTAGGTATTACGAGATGCATAAAAGTAGGTTCACTTTGACTTCCAATACTAGCTCTAGTATAAACGGCTGGCCGTTTCCATAGGTGAAATTTAGGAGACCAATTGTTACTGTAGCGAACCTGATACTTAAAAATAACCAGATAGAAACTTTCCATTTTCATTTTTGGCCACGTTTTAGGCATTTCGTACCAGTGTGAGCCGCAGCAGACGATTGGAAGCATCGTAGAACGGAGACTACTATTGTATTTTTTAAAAAAATTATTTACCATTTCGATTATTTCTTATTTATTTATTTATTTATTGTTATTCCCACTTTCATTTTCTATCTTGTTTGTATCATACATAAATTAGTCCGTCATTGTGAACTCACATTCTTTCATTTCATTACAGCTTTTAAACGATGTGCTTCTTAAGTCTATGGTGTTTTATAAGATAGACGCATTTCTCTTTCAGTATTGTACGTTGCTTTTGGATTTACTTACTAAAATTCAAGAAAATTGTAGGACATGAAGTCTTGAATTGTAAGCTTTATACAGTAATGTATTATTATTATTATTATTATTATAATTATTATTATTATTACTATTATTATTATTATTATTATTATTTTACAGATGTATGTGGAACTTTAACTGTTTCAGCAGTTAGCATTTTGCATCGTGAACTCTTATTAACATCAGTTGCTTCAACTAAAGACTAAACGTTTTAAAATGTCAGTATCCTCTTGTATCTTTCTCAATATTTAAGTGTGAAGATAAAAGTTTAGTTCAAGGAATAGGGGTTGACAATTTAACTTGTTACATTTAATCAACAATATAGACATCTTTCGGGAATTTGCCGGGCCTGAGAAGATGTCAATTAATTGTATAAAGGCCCTCAGCGCCCATGGCCTGCAAATTACAAAGGGGAAAGGAAGCTGAGGAAGATACCATTAAGGTAAACAACGGTTGAAGCTTCCTTTTCATAGAGGGTTTTCTTCCAGGGCGCTGTTCCCCTTCCCTCTGTTGCACCTAAGTAATCTTAACAGCCAAGTTATAAACTAGCATATTTACAAGAAATTCATGCTAGTTTCCATGTACTGTTCAGAGTATTCATTGCTAGTAACGTTTTTAGCCTCAACGTTACTAGAAAAAAAATGGGGAATAATTATACGAGTACTTACGTAAATCCATTCAATGCTAGCCACAATAACAAGAGAAACTTAATTCTTAGCAACGGTTTAAGTGTTGAGATTTTAAACACGTTTTATGAGTTAATAATGATTACTTTAAATTGTTAAAAATTGTGGATAATAAAAAATTTGTTTCTAATATCTAATTTTCAATTTAAACAAACTTGAGACCCTAGGTTTCTAAAAACTTCGCTCACAATTTCTTTAACGTGGTTGGGAAATGTTAGTTTGGTGTCAAAGGTGACCCCCAATGTCCTTAAACTCTTCGATCCTTTTAAATATTGACATTGCCAATGCAATAGTTATATTTTAGAGGTGTGTTCTTTCGAGAGTATGGCAGCATTTATTTCATTTCGTAGAGATACCGCGTCATTGAAATTACTAACACATCTTCCGAGTTTTAGATCACCTGCATATAATGAAGGTCCCTCAAGTCTCAAACCTGACCCACTTTAATTTTTAACTGTAATTATTGATATTCCCAATTGCCTGCAAAATCAATAATGTCAGTTACTCTGTATCTCTACAAAATGAATATAAATGTTGTTTCCAAATGGTGTCGACTCAATGATCTAAACCTTAATGTCAATAAATGTTTTATAAATATCATACTCGCGTAAGAACACACCTCTAAAATATAAATATTGCATTTAGTAACAAATATTGAAAAGATCGAAGAGTTTAAAGACCGCGGGGTCACCTTTAACACCAAACTAACATTTTCAAACCAGTTAAAAACTGTGAGCGAACCTTATAGAATCCGGGGTATAGGATAAAAACTGGAAGGGATTTCAAGAAACAAGACACATTAAAAACGTTATGTGACGCAATCATTAACCCCCTTGCCTTCGAAACCTTTGAGTTGGACTCCACCTGGGACTCTGCGGGAACCCTGAGACAAAACATTTTTACTTTCAATTGTTGTACTTTGAAAATAATGCCACACGCGCTTTCCTGTTTTTACATTTGTCTTACCGTTTCCGATTTATAAGAGTGGCCATGGACTTCTCAATCAAGATTTTCTTTACATTTTTGACCCTCTATCATTTTGTACAGGGTTATCGTAGAGAGTCGAGACTTGCTCCATCTTGTTTCATTTCACAACAGCTTTCAAACGATGTGCTACTTAATTCCCCTTGCCATTTGATTTTGAGTTGGACCCCGTTTGAGACCCTGCGAGAGACCCTGGAGCAAACTTTTTTTTACCCCAAAAAGTATACCCTTCAAAATGATGGGATACTTGTTTGTCGAGTTTTCCATCTACCCAACCGTTTCCGAACAAATGATACGGTTCAAACTATTCTGCCAGCTAATAGCTTTTATATTACAAAATATCTTCTAACTCACGGTATCCCGACCGGTGGCACGTATAACTTTGGGATTCGTCTAGTTAGAACGTATCAACTGCAAAGACAATTGTCTCGTTCGGATCTCAGCGGAACCAGTACGTGAACTTTCCTTGTTAGATGCCACCAATAAAGGATAGGAGACTCACAATAAAGTGAATTGCTATGTATAGATGTTGGAGTGAGTTTGTAGGAAATTTGTAGAAGTAACACGATGTCAAGTGGATTTTTTTTTTCTAATAAATCCATATCCGTTCGAGTACGCCTCATTGCGTCTCTTGAGGTCTTTGAAGTTTCCAGCATGCAATATGTTTTGTCATTCAGATTTAAGCGCAGCGCCTGCAATGTCCGTCAACCCGCCATACGTAACTTCTCTACTGGTTGCTTAACACCGTAGTTTCGGCCTGCAACAATGTTAATCTTATGGGCTCAAAATGGCCCCTAAAATGTTAAATAGAACCATAACGACACCGTTTTAGAAAATTTGAATGAGAATTGAACAATCTACACAAAATTCGGAATCGACCAGTGAAAACGGCACGTTTTAGCACTTGGGGTTTTCGAGATCTCATTGTCGAAAGGATTGCGGACGAACATATAAACCTAGCATTTTAATATATAGACTAGCTGAGCCTGCGCTCTCTACACAGCGCATCATTCACATATGCGCATGAATCTCCTTGTCATTCTTCACAACATCTGTACATATCCTTTTACAGACACAAGTGAAGGACGTCTTGATAAAAATCGGTAAGGGGTAAGGGGTATTATTTTTTTCAATATCTTGCACCGTTTGCAAGATTTGAGCCTATTTCCAGTTGGAGTTTCTAATTCATGTACGACCAGTGTTTACTTTCTTCTTGCACGCAGTATGTAATAAGCAAATACATTATACAAACAATTAATTATAATGTCAGTGATATACGGTGTTTATTGAGTAAAACACTCCAAATAATAAAGATTCATCTTAGACTGGAGAAATGGTTATCCTTCGTTTTTCATTATCATTTGGCTATGAAATAAACGCCTGAGAGATATACAACCCCTATATACAACTTTGTAGTGTTGGAATGTATAAATCGTATGATATGATGCTTTAGTTTTTTTAAAAAAAAATCAACACTTCCAGTGTACCCGTAAAAATGTAATAAAAAATTAACGGCTATTCTTTTAAAGTATTCAATTAGAACTGGAAAATCTACGCAAAATTTGCAATCGATCAGTGAAAACGTCATCTTTCTAGAGCCTTAGTTGTGACAGTTGCTATTACGACTCAATTAATTAGTAAATCATTTATTAGTATATTCTTTAGTGCATATTTTGAAACATCATTTTTTTTAAATGAAGAATCTGTATTTCTGTTTTCCTTCAAACGCGTATTTCTTTTTATTTGCTTTCCAACGGTATCCAGCCTTTCAGCGGTAAATAGACACCTGAGCAACGGAACTCTTTAAAAGTCTTTATTCACCACGACCACCCACAGCCAGGAGACACACTCAAGTTCCATTGTAAAGCTAGACAGTTTGTCTAGAAAGAAAATCTTCACAATAGCTATCGTAGAAAAAAGGTATGTTCGCAAGCGCATTATAAAACCGAAGGAACCACACCGGCACAATATTGCAAGCTAGAAGTCCATTAGCACATTTTAACATTTTAGGAAGAAAGAAAGAACAACTCACAAACAACAACCTATTTTGGCAATTTTAAAATTTTAAAACTGGAATTGGGAGAACATACGTTATTTTTTTTAATAGAAAGACGGTTGCAAGATACTAAAAGAAAGGGCAGTTAAGTTTGAGAAGTGACACCGACAACACGTATACAGAGCTCTCACACACACACACACACTTTATTAATTATTTTTATCGTGTTGAGCAACTATAGACAATGAAGTGCTAACACACCCCATAGTGCCGCAACGAGTTCACTCATAAAAACACTGATACAATTAAATCAAATTCCGAACGTTCTTACAATCATACACTATTTTGCATTTATATCGACTTATAAGGGAGTGCAACGAAAATTTGATTTGTGACTGTGACCAATTGTGATAATTGTGATCAACATATATACGGATACATTATTTGTTAATCAGTTTACGGATACATAATTTGTTAATCAGTGTATCAGTTGGATTCACCAATATTGGACTTCTATAATCACTTTGACCGAGACAACTTAGGAAGAGACGCCGAGACGCCTAGATATGAGGAGGAATTTGGATGCTTCAGTCCGATGATGACGTCCTAAACATCCAGAGAGAGCCAAAGGCCTAAGGAGGAGAGTGTCAGAGATCGGCTGGTGACCATACACATCTCGGGAGTCGAACGGGATGCTGCAGTCACATGAACACAGGAACTTGAGTGTTGTAAGTGGTCATTTCATGGTGAATAAAAGTGGTAGCTTCAACATGGGAATCGACGGGAAGGTAGGACAAAACCTTTTTATTAAATTTTCAATTTGGAATTTGTTGCCACATTACCGTGGGCGATCGCATCCTCTTACCTTGGCCAAATTCATCAATATATCGAAACGAGAATTGAATCGTGGTAATCCGGCCTTGACGGACTGAACAGTTATCTTTTATTATTATTTTTTTAAAGAAGCTATAACTGAAATCTATATTTTAAAATTTATTTGTGATTAACTTTTGTCATTTTACCATTTATATTCACACAGCTAATTAGTGTTAGATTCTGAAAATTATCTCCTTATATTCTAAATGTTAGCGTTGTTTGCTCATTTAAAGATATTATATGTAGAAAATTTTGTGACATAAAAAGTTAGGTTATTACACGACGAGATTAATGTGTCAGAAAAGCATTACTATTCAAGTATTAATTGGATGAATGATCTTTATGTTTTCATGTATTTCTATCAAAAGATTTTTTTTTATTTACCAAGTACATACCCAGAAAACTCGTATTTGTCAGTTAGAAGACGAATGTAATCTGTTTGATAGATATAGGTATTTTCATTTGTATTAACAGGGTGTACCTAAATTGAAAGGCATATAGTATAATTCTTGCCCTAAGCATGTAGAGAAAAGTATCATTAGGACAAAATTAACTCGTAAATAAGCAACTAAACATAAAAAAAGACATCTGTCTGCGCAAACGCCGCACAGACAGATCTTCATAATTATGAAGTAAAATATTGCGCAAAGTAATATAAACAAATATAAGGTACCGACATTTAGAAAGAAATATTGGCCAAGTTAAGCATAAACTCTGATATCTATATATGTGTTCTAGTAATCATTGTGTATATATCATATGACTATCTAGTATATGTGTCCAAGTATATATGTTTGTTTGTTTTCATATTACGAAGTATTTTATTATTATTATTGGATATTATTATCTTAGATCTATACACATGTGTTGAGAATTTTCAATTTAAAGTAGACAGTTAAAGTCAAATCAGTGCACTGCTCAAATCAAAGCTTTCGCTATCTTTTCATCTTTAATTAATCTAAATAATAGTCATCCTGCTAGCATTCAAAATCATCTAATTTTCCCACCTTCGTCAATGATCTATTTCTCAAGCATACTTTTTTTTTATTACTTTCTCCTTCTGTGGTTGATGAATAAAATATTGTCTTCTGGACTAAATAAATCACACACAAAGGGTTATATCAGAAAGATGAAACAATAATACCATGTACATTTATTTTTTTGGAATATCTAGAATATTGATCTTTAAAAAGTGGAGAATAGAAAATATTGTTTGTAATTTATATAATAAACAGTTACAAAAGAAAGGTAAACTGCTCACTAAATTCAAATCTTTGTAATTTGAAAGTATTGCCTAAGACCTATTTTTAAACAACATAAAGAAAATAAGAATCCTTCAGATTCTTCAGTCAACGTATTCCATATTTCATCTTTATTTTATTTTAGTGACATTTGTCTCAATTCAGTTCAACTTAAAATGATCATGTCATTTCATTTTTTTTATTGTTGTTCAATTTAAATTTTATTGCAAGTTTGGATAATTAAAATTTTATTACTGTTACCTAAATTTTGTTAAATTGTCATTATGAAAACAATTCAGATTTCCCAACCTATTCTAGGCCAATTAGAGAATTTTCTTATATTATTTCGAAACAAGTGGGAACCTAGCTGAGCTGACCCTCACAGATACAGTTAATAGTATTTATAGTAAATTTTTCCATTCTACATTTACATAAATTCTTTTAGTCTGATAATTAAATTAATTTATGCAGCAATTTTATTTGCTTAGCGAAGTGACGCCCAGTACAGCTGTTTCCCAATACAACTACAATAGTGATTTTATTTCAGCCATGCAGCAAGTGAATATTCTTTTGAAAGATGTTTCTAATTAACTACGCACCTATTTTCCTAGCACTCTGGAGTACCGTATGGGGAAAATAGGATTATAAAAATCGAGCATCGTGCGGTGTAAATCAGGCTTTCATGAATCAACGCACGTATCTTCAGTTTTCTGCTTTTTAGGCATGTTATATCTTGCCAGGGCGGCGAGTAAAATATGCAAAAACAATTTGCATATTCATGAATACTATTTGGCGAACCCGAACATAATTTTTATAAAATTATTCAAATTAATTTACAAAATCAAGACTGGAAATCAAATTTATCTTGTTATAAATTTGGTTCCCCCAGTATTACGACTTCCGCCCCCGAACTAGGACTCGAACACCGTTACATAGTTCCCGAGATCTCATTATCGAAAGGATTGGCCACAAACATATAAACGTCCTCAAACATATAGTTTGAAAGAACTCCAAAGATGGGAGAACAATTTGTTTCCATTGATTTTGGAGAAGGCTTATTGAAATACAAAGGCTTTGAACAATAATTTTAAAAACTAAACTTTATGAAAAAGATCTACTTAAATTATTTATTTGAAGTACACATATTTTAAAATATTTGTCTTTCTTAAACGTGAAATCACAAATAACCGTAAATCAAAAGTTTGAAATTATAAGTTAGAAGTTGGAACTAATGCGTTTATATTGGTTTTGTAGCATTTTAATAGGATTATCGATGTTATTGTTCTGAGAGAATTAATTAATTCGTTGCGAGAAAAACAATCTATTGTTTTATTGTTGTTGATAGGTTCTCGATAAGACTATTGCTCTTGTCCACATTTTTTTTTTTTTAATGAGGAAGTTTCTTTCAACAGAAATATGAAATTCTTTAGTTAGATATTTAAACAATACAATAAATATTTAAAATTGGATTATTATTTCATTACTTAATTTTTGTGATATGATAATGTCGCAGGTTTTCAACCAGGTGAATCATTTGAAAGTAAAGAAATTAGTGTGTGTGCCTATATCAAATAAATTCATTATCTGCATTTTGACAGCTTCACATCTCTAAGGATTTACAGTTCCGTTTTCGGTTAAAACTTTCGTATTCATTTCAAAATTTAGTATTTTATTCGGATTTGGATTATTATTATTATTATTATTATTATTATTATTATTATTATTATTATTATTATTATTATTATTATTATTATTATTATTATTATTATTATTATTATTATACCTACACCTTCTGTAGTTAATAGAAAGGTTTCTATCTGCAGTAATGACTACACATTTTGGTAATTTATAATAATTATTATAATTTAATTCTTTAACATTTGTCTGTTTTATATTTTCAATATAATTCGTTTTTCACGTTATTTTTTCCCTTTAGTTTGCTATGCTCGTTTAGGGAATGTCACTAAATTGTAAACACAAACATTTTTTTTTTCTTGACAGTCAGATTATTTATGCGTGGTCGTCTCTATTTAACTTTAATAATAGAGAGAAGAATTTTTAAAATCTTACATTTATATACTGCATAATGTGTTTTCTGCATTGTTTTTTATCACAAACACTTCCAGGTTGTATTAGACGTGCGCACAGGGGAATAATGGAGAGTACAATTGTATCCCTAAGTTATTGCTATTGAGTGAAAATCTCACTGAAAATAAATAAACAAATTGAACATATTTAGTACTTTTAAAAAAAGAAAGAAAGAAAAACTACTTTGGTTACCAGGGGCGCACCCACAGGGAGGGCCACGGGTCCGGATCCACTCCAAAGCTTTCTACTCATCATCCATTTGTTCACTTTCTTGATAAAACTATACTTGTTTAACAGGAAAATTATTGATGTGGCATGAACATTTGATTTTACACAATAAAAAAAGGTTGTGTTAATTCAACTCAATTTTAACACGGCAGTACTTCCAGCGTGACTACCACTATGCGGTGTTAATTCAACACAGACCCCGCGGTGTTAGCGTTTAACACAGGCGGTGTGTTACGTTTTCGAGTCGAGACAAAATATACGAGTTAAAATATACGCACACATCAACCAGACCATTATGATTACCTACCTAATTGTCAGTATGTCGACCTTTGGCACGGATAACAACTGCGACGCGTCTTGGCATGCACGCAATGATCCTTGGTAGGTCGCTGGAGAGAGTTGACACCACATATGCACACACAAGTCACCTAATTCCCGTAAATTCCGGGGAGGGGGCAATGCGCCCTGACGTCACGTTCAATCACATCCCAGATGTGTTCGATTGGGTTCAGAACCGGCGAAATGAAATCTTTAAGTTTTACGTCCCACGCTTATGCCGGTTAGGCTAAAGGAGACGGTGATTATGAGAGATGAGTGAAATGGTGGAATGAAGAAAGTGGGAGGAAACGGGAGAACCCCGAGAAAACCCACGAGCACGGTGTTTGTCCACCACAAAGTTCACTTGGCGGAGGCTGGAAACGAACCCGGGACCCCAAGCACCAGAGGTGAACGCTCTACCACTGAGCCACCGTGCCCCCCCAGAACCGGCGAGTTGGGGGACCTGCACATCACTTGGAACTCACTTTTGCCTTTCTGAACCACTCCATCACACTCCTGGACTTGTGACATGGTGCATTATCTTGTCGAAAAATGCCACTACCGTTAGGAAACATGGTCGTCATGAAGGGGTGTACGTAGTCTGCAAGCAGTGTGCGATACGCCTCGGCCGTTATGGTGCCTTTCTCGAGCTCCACTAGACACATGGATGCTCACGTGAATGTTCCCCAGATAATAATTAAGCCGCAGCCAGCTTGTCTCAGTCCCGTAGTACAGGTGTCAAGGAGCTGTTCCGTTGGAATACGACGGATTCGCACACTCCCATCGTCATGATGAAGAAGGTATTGGGATTCATCAGACAATGCAACGCTCTGTCAATATGCCAAGGTCCAGTGGCGATGGTCACGTGTTCATTTCAGTCGTAGTTGCCGATGTCATGGTGTTAACATTCGAACATGAATGGGTCGTCGGCTGCGGAGGCCCATTGTTAGGAGTGTTCGGTGCACTGTGTGTTCAAAATAGTGTTGTGAAGGCCTGGGAACAAACGGAAATTTTGGGTTTTAAAAAAACACCTTTTTACGGTCTTCCCGAGCTTGGAAAAAACGGAAAATTTGGGTGAAATTGAAATTATCGAATATTTTATTATATTATGCTTTCGAAATTAAAACTATTTTGTATTTACTAGTTTAGAGTTAAGATAATTGAGTACTTATGTTTCTTGTACTAGAATAGGGAAATTTTGTGCACAACTCAATCAAACACTTCAAAGTTAGCACCGTGATAGAATGGAGTTATGGCTACAAAACAAACTAAAATATAATCCTAGTTAGCTTAATTAGTATAGACGCATTAAAATTATCTTGAGCAATCTTATGTAATTCCCCCTTGATGGCAAGGAAGTGTTAAAATAACGAGGCCAGAATCATTTTAGTTAATATGTTAAATCAAACATATATTTTATAGAGATATCTTCCTTGTTTTATGTAAAATTTCCGGAAATTTTGAATCCACTAGAAAAATCATTTGTACGGAAATATTGGCAAAAACAGGAAAACATAGTTTAAAAACTATTTCTTGGCCTCATGCTAGTAACCTTACTTGCTGTAACATTTCTGCAGCATATACAGTAGGAAGTCGAAAATCCGAACTAATTAGGACCACAGGTAGTTCGAATTTTCAAATTGTTCGGATTTTCGAAAATGACCAAGAAAATGCCATTTAGGCTTACATATACTGTACGGTATGTTCTTCTATCGGTACAGTGGTTATTCAGTACATACAGTAACTACAATACCGTACGTAAGGCTACTTACATTTAATGTTTCTGAAGAACCTGCTCGTACACTAAATTACACTGATCTTGTACGTCACACTTAAAACTTATAGGCCTAAGAGAAAATAAAAATAAAAATATGTATGACAAACAATTACATATGAATGTACTTTTGTAAAAACACTGACTTCACACAACGTCGACGGACACACAACGTTTATTAATCGCTAACGTTAAGAAAGCTTGTAGGGACCGCGTTTGGATTTTTGACGTTCGGATTATCGACGTCCTACTGTATATACAATGTATTTCGCTAACGGCAAAAATACTTAAAGAACAGGTTTTAATTCTACTTATTAGTTTTCTGATTTCTGGTAAAATCCCTCTTTATTCTTTATGTATTTTTCGAATAACTCAAAAAGAGAGAGGATCTTATTTACACATACACACATATACGGCACACGTGAGAAATTTGAGCAACGAGAAATATATTAAAGGGTTGAGTATGTGAAACTTCCGTTCGTTATTATTACAGACTAGCAGAATACCCGTTCTTCGCATGGGAAGAATAGATTTCATTTTGAACACCAAAGGCACCAAAACTGTCACCAACGGACTTATGGAGCCCCAAAACTATGAATTCGACATTAATATCGGTAATTTTCAATTATCTTTACATGTCACCATCCCGCTTAGAGTACTAATGGGACTGAATTTGGATTTAAACGGCCGGAAGTGTCACTGTTCATTTCAGCAACCCCGAAAACTATGGATTCGACACTAATATCTGTCATTTTCTCCTCTCCCCTTCCCTCAAGTTGCACTTTAAAGTAAAATGATAAAATCCATCCCGAACCTTATCTATGTTGAAAATGTTATCGAGGTCGGTCTGATGATTCAAGACTTATTAAGTTAGAAACATAGTCACTTTCATTTTGGTTGTAATAGATAATCTGTCGCACTAGAAAACATGTATTTGTTTACATACAGGATTTTGTACCTAAAGTTTATATAAGTGTCTATATTAAAATATTAAATAATAGTAATTATACAAGTATGTTTTAGTGCATGAGTATTAGTGAAATTTGCCTACTGCTCTTTCTCGTAAGAAGTAATTTGGTTAAAATTAACAAAACTTCACCAGATCAAAGAGCATATTAAGATCTCAGTTTCATTCAAGAGACCTATTTGTTGCAACAGTAACACTTCATGATGGTAGGCTTGTACGTAACCGTAAAAGTTATGTAATTAATGCACATCCACGAATAAACGACATAAGAGAAATAAGCGCAGATTATTAATTTTCAACTAGCTGAACCTGCGCTCTCTACACAGCTCATCATTCATATATGAGCATGAATCTCCTTGTCATTCCTTATATCTGTACATGTCCCTTTACAGATACAAGTGAAGGACGCCTTCAGAAAAATCGGCAAGGGGTATCATAAAGGGATTTTTTTTTTTCGATTTTTCTTTCAATATCTCGCACCGTTTGCAAGATTTGAGCCCACTTGTGTTGGAATTTCTAATTCATATATGACCAGTGTCTTCTTTCTTTTTGCATTCATTATGTAATAAGTAAATAACTTACACACACAATTAATTATGTCAGTGATATACGGAGTTCATTGGGCAAAAAAAAAAAAATTAAAAAAAAAAAACTCTCCAAACAATGAAGATACATCTTAGACTGGAGAAATGGTTATCCTTCGTTTTCTTATCATTTGGCCATGAAACAAACACCTGAGAGATATACAACTCCTATATACAACTATATGATGTTGGAATATATAACTCGTAGGGTATGATGCTTTACTTTTTCAAAAATTTCAGTACTTCCAGTGTACCGCTAAAAATGTAATAAAGAACTAATGGCCATGCTTTTTTTTTTTTAAAAAAATGTTAATTAGGACTGGACAATTTACACAAAATTTCGAATCGACCAATGAAAACGGCACGCTTCTAGCACTTGTGGGTTCAAGATCTCATTGCCGAAAGGACTGGAGATAAACATATAAACTTTTTTATGGGAACAACCATATACGCATAAATCTAGTATTTTAATATATAGATATTAACTGGAATAGTTTGATTTTCGAGTGCTATTTTTTAATATTCGCAATATTGAAATTTTTGGACTTATTTTTTTTTACGCGTTTGAAAAAATATATCATTACTAGTAAACTTAACCTAATGCTAACATTTTTTACTTTTTCAATTTTTTCAATTATTTCGGAAAGAAATTTAAAAAAACGTTTTTTTACCAACAGGTTCAAAATTTCCGGAAATTTTACAACACTAGTTCAGACACACTTGTACTTTGCCCAGCATTAAACTTTGATGTTAGTTCCGACGCAGTTCGCTGCTGTCCTGCGTTACCAGTCTGCCCAACCTACGACGTCCGACATATGTAATGAGGTGGGGGGCGCCCAACACCTCGACGTTTGGACGTCGTTTCCCCTTGGTTTCGACACTTGTTGAAGACACTCACCACAGCACTCATCGAACACATGACAAGTCCTACAGTTTCCGAAATTCTCGTGCCAAGTGTTTCTGAGTGAGTACTTTCTTCAAAATAATATTAAAAATTATAGAAAGATTTTCGAGACATTCGAGTTGAGTCGAGATTTTTACGAGCTGTCTCGACTCGAATATTCGAGTCGAGAAGTACGTTTGTCTCGAGTCGTCTCGTATTTTACAAAGTGTGTCTCGACTCGAACCCCGACTCGAATTCGAGTCGAGATTCGAGACATGTCTCGACTCGTGCGTATCCCTAGCACACAAGGCCAACATCACAATTCAGTTTTTAGAATCTACGGAGGTCAAACTTATGACTCATCCGCCGTATAGCCCTGGCCTGGCCCCATGTGATTTTTTTCTGTTCCCAAGGATCAAAGATCGCATGCGTGGGAAGAGATTTTGCAGCCCTGAAGAAGCTGTAGTGGCTTACGAGAATGAACGTTCAACACTTGAATTAAAAAAACTGTCAACACTGCTTTTAAAAGTGGTTTTCGAGAATGCAAAAGTGTGTACAGTGTAAATGGTGAATACTTTGAGAAAATGTAAGTGTTAAATTGATTTTAAGCATGTAAGTTATTTCACATCTCAAAACTTTCGTAGTGACCCTCGTAGTAAGTACATTGCTATTCTATGCTCGTGCTATGTAGACTAACAGTAAAAATATGAACGGAGAATTTTTTAAGTGAAAATAACGTTGCCCACGAAACGAGACGAGTTCAGAAATAAGATTTTCTCGTCTCGTTCCTCGAGCAATTCTTTTTAGTCTTGTCTCGTTTTATAAATTTATGTTCAAATTTATACTCTAATTTCCTTCCTTAATTTCACCTAGAAGTTAATAGATTCTTCACGAGAGATCCATGAAGAATGTGATATAACAACATTTAAACGTTGTTTTTTATTATTGGAGTAAAATTGTGTACTGAGTTAAGTATCTTAAAAGTTGCTAAATGCCCATCATTTTGTTCGTTCAATCACTTGTCAATTTATATTTTTACACTATGAATCATGTAACACTAAAACAGTTTGAGATCTAAGACTGAGATAAATTCAGTGATGCCTACGAGACTAGTGAAATGTCTCGTCTCGTCTCGTCTCGCCATGTTTCTCTTCTCTCTCATCAAGAATTCGAGGAGAAACATTTCTCGTATTGCGGACAACAGTAAGTGAAAGAAATGCAAGCACACTGGGTAACTCAACCCATTCATACATTTGTTTATCACGAACGTTGACGCCAGATGGTACGATTTGTCAAAGCTCGAGACCCTCTGTTTGTTTTAAAGAGAAGATAGATGATATGCTCTCTCCAACAACGAATTGATGTCAATGATGCCAACCTATGGGGAAAATAACATTTTGTGGGATTTTTTTAACATTAATTTTTCAAATAGAGATAAAGGGAATTTTCGTCAAAATTGGAAGCATATATGCGATTTATCATATGTTTATTTTATCAACGACAACAAAAGTCCCTACGAGCAGGAAGTAGGCTAATGGCGCTTGTATAAACGTGAAATCAGTGTTAATTGTCAAGTTTTGTTATTTGAAAGTACAACACGAAACTTAAATTGTAGTCTTGAGTTTAAAAAAAAAAAATCATAAATGGAAGAAAGTATTTGGTCTAGGAATTAATTCGTGCGGTTGGTACGCACACATTGAAGCTGTAGTACAAACACAAAATACATAAATACCTTAAGAAAAATATTGTCCATCGCTAGCCACCACTTTCGCCCATCTGTCAGGCAATGTACGGATTCCGTGGCGAAAGAAGTCCTCATCCTTGGAAGCGATCCAGTCAGAGACCCATGTTTCGATATCTTCTGAAGAAGTAAACCGCTGTCCAATCAAATCGTTGTTCATGCAATCGAACAAGTAGTAGTCCGAAGGAGCAACGTCTGGTGAATACGGCGGGTGGGGTAAAACTTCCCATCCGACATTTTCTAAATAGGTTTTGACCGGTTTTGCGACATGTGGGCGAGCGTTATCATGTTGAACAATAAGTTTATCATGTCTGTTCTCCCATTCTGGTCGTGTTCTGGCCAGAGCTTGCTTCAAACGCATTAATTGTCGTCGATAACGTTCTCCATTCATAGTTTCACCCGGTTGCAGCAGCTCATAGTACACCACACCTTTCATATCCCACCATATGCACAGCATAACCTTTGCACAGTGAATATCTCGTTTTGGTTGTGATGGACCTGGTTCACCTGGTTTCACCCAGGCCTTTTTTCGTTTAGGGTTTTCGTAATGGATCCACTTCTCATCACCCGTAATAATTCGATGCAGAAACCCCTTTCTGCTCTGTCGTTGAAGCAGCAATTCGCAAATGGTTTTTCGTCTTTCAACGTCTCTGTCTTTCAATTCATGTGGAACCCAATGTGACATCTTTTGAATCATTCCCATGGCTTTCAAGCGTTTGGAGACTGTTGTTTGATCAACGCCTAATGCTGCTGCTGCAAGTTGTTCCTGCGTTTGACACGAATCCTGCTCGAGCAATGCTGTCAATTCTTCGTCTTGAAATTTTTTTGGCTGTCCAGCTCGCTCTTGGTCTGCCAATCCGAAATCACCACTTCTAAACCGTGCAAACCACTTCTGACACGTTCGCTCAGCTAGAGCATGGTCACCATACACTTCCACCAAAATACGATGACTTTCAGTCGCACTTTTCTGCATGTTAAAGTAATGCAGCAGGACACCCCGCAAAAACACTTTATCAGGCACAAATTGCGCCATGTTCACTTAACTACAAACTGGTGTTGTTGACGCTTTAATTTACTGCCCTATACTACGAACGATACGCGATGACAGGGGTTTGCAACACATGTGTGGATACACGGAACTGTGGGACGCTCCGTTCGTTGCGCCATCTCTTGTCCACCCGCACGAATTAATTCCTAGACCAAATAAATTATCACATGAGAAACAGCCAATTTCTACAACATCCCACACGGAATAACTGGATAATTAAGTTTGTCTTGTTTCATTTCGTTCAGTAGAACTCTGTAGTACGAAAGTGTGATGAAGATACTTAATTCTGACAACAAAATGTGTTTGTTCTCATCAACAATTTCAGTAGTCTCTTTTAATTAAGTAAAATACTTATTAGGAATTTAGAAGATCGGAATTTACGAATAATTCACTTAAATATCGAAAAAAAAAGTAAGTAGCGTATAGTACGAAGGTGAATCATAAAGTAATGCCTCCAAGATGATATCTATATTTGTGTTTGACAGATAGCACTGTTGCAGGTTTCAGTAGAAAGCTTGCAATATCAGCTACAAATGGTGGCATCATTTTTCAACATAATTCCCATTTCGGGCAACACACTTGCACTAACGCGAAACAAGATTTTCCATGCCATCGGCGAAGAATTGTACCGTGTCATGCGAAAACGAACTAAGCGCCAATTTCATACTTTTAAGAAAATTACGTTTAAAGGTTGATGTCCAGCGTTAAGGTAGCCGTAATCTAAAGTGAAATTATGTTTCTTTTTTTTGGAAAGGTGTTGGTTTTCCTCTCTTTTCGATTGTGCAAAACGTTCTAATGCTTATCAGGAACCAATCGTCGCATTTACGTGGATTTTCAAAATTTGGCGCTTAGTTCACTTTTGCATAACACGGTACAATTGTGGTGGTTGCTGACAACACCGTTGCTGAACTGCTGCTTCAACCTGCGCGTTTCAACTGTAGCGTTGACCCTAAGGTGATCCTTAAGAGTCTTCATCCCGGCGAAATTAAAATACCGCTAATTTTACAGTAATTATGTGATATCTTCAAATAGATAAAAGATAATTGAAATATGGAACAAGAGCGCCCTAGACAATATTATTTTGCGTCCCGTACCGTTATCACAAGTCACCTAGTAGCTTTCCGTTTTCAGCTGTTTAGAAACGCGAAAATAAATGCCGATTTTCAAAATGGTTTCAAAATCGAAAGCAGATAAGTGAGTCGTGATAACGGTTTCTCATGTAAAATAATATTGTCTAGGGCGCTCTTGTTTCCACATTTCGATTATCTTTTATCTATTTGAAGATATCACATAATTACTGTAAAATTGGCGGTATTTTAATTTCGCCGGGATGAAGACTCTTAAGTTTAGACCCTTAATCTGGCCCGCAGTTGCTTCAGGGTGTCAGGTTAGAAATCTGAATTCCCGCAGTCAGAAATTCAATGACAGCTCGCCGTTTCAACCGAACGTCACCACTGGATGCCATGGAATGCTCCATTACTTTGGAACGAGAAGATATAGGAATGTGAAACAAGTGACATTCTATAGCTTAAACATCAGTACATTAATAATAAACAGTTCAGAATGTTTGCAGTACTATAGGCCAAGTAGTGGGCTTGGTGGCATTACTTTTTGAATCACCCTCATAGTTTCAATTTTCATATTTTATAAATTTTAAATTTTGTAATTAGTATAGTGCGTGGGAAATTTAAGAGCAAAGTGGGAATTTCTGCCTTTAAAGATGGGATTTTATAAGGTTCCAAGTTGGCATCAGTGACTAATGTATGTATATACATGAAGTTTACTTATTTATGTCTCGCGCGTGTAATGAATTGTACACGTGATATCTCGCTATTCAGTGTATTCTGTCTAAATATAAATGAATGGATGAGCAGTGAGTCAATTGGTGGGACGTTTTAATGAAGAGAAAGGGTTGGTGTTTAATCACTCCGTCTCGAAAACAAAACAACAAACAACGTCAAAACCTTCTAATATTTTTCCTGAATATTAATTTTGTTTTACAGTTCTGCTTAAGTGATAGGCTGATTCGATAAGATGTTAGACGAATAGTGTTAAATTTAGGGAATATCCTCTGTTCCCATGCCTTACACTCTCTACTAAAATAATAATAATAATAATAATAATAATAATAATAATAATAATAATAATAATAATAATAATAATAATAATAATAATAATAATAATAATAAAAGTAATAGCACTTATAATCCTTGTAGCACCGGCACCTTACTATGACTTTTCAGCACCGAGGCTTAATGAGACGTGAACCTACGAGTAGTATGGTGTCTGTACCACAATAAATGTTACACAATTCACATAACTTTAATACCGAAAAGAAACGTTAGTTCAAAGCAAGTTTGTGGAAATTTTCTACAACTTTACCCATGGTAGAACGTTCGCTTTTGAAATGCATAATCGAAAGTTCAATTAATATTGGAAATACGTCGCGGAGGTGGCTCAGTGGTATAGTATTCATGGCTAGTACGAGGGGTCCTGGTTCAATCCCATCTCAAACCATCTGAATTTCTTATATATATATATATATATATATATATATATATATATATATATATATATATATATATATATATATATATATATATATATATATATATATATATATATATATATATATATATATATATATATTGGTAAAAGTGTTCAAAAATTAAAAACGACAAGAAATTTCGAGTATGTGAGAACTAGCAGCATACGTGTTATAATAGCAACAATTGAAACACATCTATAGTACAAACACTGTACATATTTTCTAATACTAAACTATTATCGTGGCAAATCAATAAATATGTCCGATTATTCTTGCCGTCTTGTTTTTAGCAAGAATAATCGGATGTTAGCTGTATTTTCATTATTTATTCATCTCCTGTAGCGCACAGAACGTAAAACCTGGTCCTTTTTTTGAACTAGATTAATGAATTGGATTCCATTTTCATAGTAGATTCCGTCCTTCATATCGTTACTGTTACGAAAGGGCGTAAATCACAACCAATCAAGAAACTATTGTAAAACAACGGCAGCTGTTGAGGGAAGTCTCATCGCTGAAAATTTGAGTTTTATTGCTGGGAGATGACTCGCCTATTTTTAATACAAGAATTGAGTCATTGAAATGGGTTTGTTTCTCTAAGCTCTTATCGATAGGATTTTCATTTTTGCCGCTATGACTTCCCTCAAAAGCCGCTACTGACAAGGGAACCTTCCGAAAATGATAGTTGCAGTGAAAGATATGGCCTATGCCAATTGAAAGAGCTGTAACAGAGATGTTCATTTCCAAAAAATTAGCTGCCCATAGCAATAGGTTCAAGAAATATAAGGGGTGGAAGTTCGGGCAACAGGAAGGTGGACAAGGGGGGAAAGGTGCAAATTCCGCAAAAAAAGGGAGGGCAAGGCAAAATACAATGCTGACAAGTGATGTATAGAAAGAGACTTGCCACAATAGGGAACAAATGAGGGCCACCAGTGGGGTTAACAGTGTTGCCAACTACAATAAAAAGTATATGTTTTGCAAAGAGCACTACATGAAGTGAGTGCAATATTCAGTGTCAACCTGTCATGTAGAACATAAGATATGGGGTGTATAATCAGTGGTACAATCTAACAAAAGAGAATAGAAAATACAGAAGCACGAAAAATACGGAAAAGACGGAGTTGGCCATAATGCGCCACATTTGATCACGAGCTGTGCATATTAGGATGAACAAAACAAGAAGCACCGACTATGCAGGAAACCGACGTACCTAGATTCGAAAAGAAAAACGAGTTCCAAAGTTGGCAACACTGGCCATGAACATCCAGACAAGTCTAATATAGTTAGGCCACTCGCTTCACGAAAAGAAAATTCCGGCAATAGGCATCACTCGGAATGCATCAATGCTAGAGTGATTGAGGCAATGTCAATTCGGGGAACATGAAATGGTTGGGTTGAGCCAACAACCGATAATAGAAGTAGTGAACATTATGTCATGGTTGGGTCGTATGTGGAAATATACAGGGTGTCCCACCAAACTTTGTGACCTGAAAGATTTGCGAAACGAACAAAAATGTGACGGATCCAGTTGTGCAGGAATGTACCACTGTCAGGGGGCGATAAAAGTCTGTGAGAAGCAAGTGCCCCCAGAGGTCCCCATCATAGGGCCCCAGGAGCCAATTTCAAATTTTCAAATGGCAACAGGGACCGAGTGGTACCTCTCTCGATAGATCATGGAATGTGTAACAATATCTATAGGAATCATTTGCTATATGAAGCATGTTTTTCAAAATGGCCGCCACAAATATATGTTGTTTCTTAACATGGCATCGACCATTGTGATCTCAAATTGCTGCGAAGCGAAAAGAGATGTCACAAATCCAATTGTACCGGAATGTACTCATGTCGAGGGCCAAGAAAACTTTGTAAGAAGCAAGTCCCCCAGGGCCCCCATCATAAGGCTCGAGGGGTCAACCGCAACATTTCAAATGGGAACAGGGGCGGATAATATTTCTCTGGATAGATACAACACCGCCTATAAGAAACATTTGCTATATGAAGCACCGGTTTCAAAATGGCCGCCAAAAATCACGTTGTTCTTGTCACCGAGCAGATATTTTTGGTGGCCATTTTGAAATCCCATATAGTAAATATTTCTGATATGCGTTGTTGCATATTCCAAGATTTATCGAAAGAAATATAACTCGACCGATGGTGTTATTTGAAATTTTGAAGTTGGCCCCTGGGACAATATGATGGGGGACTTGGGGCACTTGCGTCTCACAGAAGTTTGTCGCCCGCTGACATGGGTACATTCCTGCACAACTGGATGTGTCACATTTTTTCGCTTTGAGATTATTTCAGTTGCAGAGTTAGGTGGGATACTCTGGATATATCATATAGGCGGTGATAGTACTACAGACAGCAACACACAGCAGATCAAGTCTTTGATTATGTTTGCTTTCTACAGGTGTGGATATGTGATAGAAAGACCACCAAAGGTTCCGACACCTCTAGAGTATTGTTTCGAGACATTCATAGGCGATCATTGTACCATGTGTGACGGATTGGCAGTATTCCGCTGTACTCACTGCAAATGTATCTTCAGTTTGGACCATTGTCTCATCGAACAATTGCACGTACAATGTGGACGAGCATGTACAAACGATCCGAAGACTAATGCCTGTTGCTGGAACTTTTTTTTGTGAAGCGAGTGGCCTAACTATATTAGAATTGTCTGGATTTTCATGGCCAGTGTTGCCAACTTTGGAACTCGTTTTTCTTTTCGACTCTAGGTACGTCGGTTTCCTGCATAGTCGGTGCTTCTTGTTTTGTTCATCCTAATATGCACAGCTCGTGATCAAATGTGGCGCATTATGGCCAACTCCGTCTTTTCCGTATTTTTCGTGCTTATGTTTTTTCTATTCTCTTTTGTTAAATTGTACCGCTGATTATACACCCCATATCTTATGTTCTACATGACAGGCTGATACTGAATATTGCACTCACTTCATGTAGTGCTCTTTGCAAAACACATACTTTTCATTGCAATTGGCAACACTGTTAACCCCACTGGTGGCCCTCATTTGTTCCCTATTGTGGCAAGCCTCTTTCTATACATCACTTGTCAGCATTGTATTTTGCCGTGTCCCCCCTTTTTTTGGCGGAATTTGCACTTCCCCCCCCCCTTGTCCAACCTTGCTGTTTCCCGAATTTTTCACCCCCTATATTTCTTGAATCTATTGTTATGGGCAGCTAATTTTTTGGAAATGAACATCTCTGTTACAGCTCTTTCAATTGGCATAGGCCACATCTTTCACTGCAACTATCATTTTCGGAAGGTTCCCTTGTGAGTGCAATCTGAGCGTCAATTGTTTTATAAAAGAACTTCCCTTCCATAATTTTCAAACATCTTCACAGAGAGAGAAAAAATGGGAACAATCAGCAACATGCCTTTGAATCCCCTGGATCGCAACCCGTGAGTATAACTGCTTATGTGTTTGCTCTTGCTTGCAAGATCAATGTTCGCATGAGCTTAACGATGCTATTTGCGTTCATATGTATTCTTTAGCTCACTCTGACTAATACAGTGCTTCCTTAATATTCTTATCAGCTATGGATAAAAAAACATAGCTTATCGAAAGAACGGAAATAGCTTTCCGTTAGGAGTTCCAGTAACCGTGTTATTTATTGGTGACAAAAGATAATAATATAAATACTTCAATGTTTTTATTTGCCGGTAACAGACAGGAGAATCCATCAACTTTGTGGGTAGCAATTAGGACTGCTATGAAGTGGATTTTTGCAATTTTAGCTGCTCTGTGCAGTGTCTTCTATTACAACGGTCAACTGTTCGTTGACGGATCAGGTGAGTACCATAATAGCTTACTTTGAATTATTAAGATCATGTTAGTGGGCCTTATCATTGTAATGTTAGTAGGTCAGTGTAACCGTCCGTTACTCCTCACAAGGATTATGAAAACTATTGAGCGAAAGCGGATTTTTTAAAATTCTGTTTGTTGTACGTAATAGGATTATCTCGGCCGAATTCTTCAATCCGTTAACTTCTTTACGGGAATTGTGACTTTAACGGTGGCTATCCATATTTCATTTATTCGCTAATGTGCGTTTCACGTAACACTAATATGCAAACCTCAGAACTTTTAAGGGTCACGGGTTGCATAAACATCTAGGCAAAAACATATAGATATTCTTAAACCTTATTATAAAATTCAAGCCCATTCATCCTTTGTATATTTTTACTATAAGTTATCTTTGTGTAAAATGAGTAGAGGTATTCTTGCGAATGCACAATTAGTGTAAAGGCAGCAACTTATCTCTTTTTCTCCTATAACTTAACAAACTTCGTAATAAAACGCACGACCTTGATTTTTTAAAATAGTATCCTCGTCAACACAGGGTGATACATGTTGTTTATTTAATTGAATTTCCCTAGGTATGTTTTCTAAAAAAAACTTGGTTTACCAACAAAAAACTTGATTTTATATATTTGTCCTGTCTGTCCGTATGTCCGTCCGAGAGAGACAAAATCTCAAGGAAAAAAATGAAATGGAATCTTTCAGTTTAACTTCTCATGTTTATGCCTGTTAAGCTAAGGGAGACGGATGATTAAGGCAAGTAAATGATGGTGGAAAAATGGTGGAATGAGAATGTGGGAGGAAACGGGAGTGCCCTGGGAAAACACACGGACACGATGTTGTCCACCACAAACTTCCTTGAACCGGGGATCGAACCAGGGATCCCACGCACCAGAGGTAAGCGATCTACCAGTGATCCATCGTGTCCCCCTAAAATCTCAAGAACTACTATTGTACTGCCAAAATGTCTTGAGCCGTGGCAAAAATGCGAACTAAAGCTCACACGTCACACCCACGCGTTGAGCCAATAAGGGTTCAGCTGTTGCTAAGCGAGAGAAAGCGAGTGGAATTCCTTCAGCCGATAGCAGCGCTTGCAACGGAAGACTAGGGATCAAGTCAATGTGGCATATCTTTAGTTGATGGACCAGCATAAATTTTTGGCCAGGATGTAGAGAGTGAGAATTTAGAAATCGAGATCCTTGATGGAAGTGATCCATCCAGTTGGTCCGAAGATATAGCTCCCATGTATTCTCATAGACGGAAAATTATGGATGAATTGCCCCTTGCTAGTATGTAACCCAATCGTGTCTAAACGCCAGGTTGGTTGCATACCATTCAATTTCAATATTCTAACCAAACTCCTTCACGTGCTATACAGTGATACTGTCACTTGTTAAATAACAAGGTGTGACGTAATGGCTCAAAGAAAACGATGATAATTCACGATTGGCAGCAGTAATTTGTTGTTAATGTGACATCGTTCTCAACATGAAAGTTCTGTTAAACGAACATTCAAATTGCTTTACTTTTGTGCATATCCTCTGTTATCTCGCTTATTGTTTGTACAGTTTATTTATTTATTTTACAAGAAATGTTCATGTGGTGTGCATATGATATACCTACGTTAGTTCTTGCAATAGGTTCCTACTGCCTTCTGAACTGAGAACACAAGCATCATTTTGTGGGGGTATGGTGGCTTTGGTAGAGCACTGATCTCTGTTACGGTGGGTCCCTGGTTCGATCTCAGGCCATGTGAAGGAGAACATCATATCTATGGGCTTTCTCAGAGTTCTCCTGTTCTTTCTGCTCACATTTTCATAACATTAATTACTTTATAATCATTCAGTTTTAAAAATTAACAATCTGTCTCGTTTAGCCTCAAGGGCACATGCGTGGGGTGTTAAGTACAAATTTCATTTAACTTTATTTTGGATTTTTTTTTTAAAAAAAAAACACATTAGTCTTCGTTTTATAGGAAAAAATAATTGTTGGAGAGCACTGTTTGAGAGTAAATAGTTCTTTACCTGTAAATGTATAGTATGATTTCTCTACCGTTCAACTATCTTTCAAAGAATGTTGCTAAACTCAGGTTTTGTAGAAAATGTTAAAGAGCGCACTAAATGGAGCCAGTTTTTCTTCCAGGCCTACTTCCGGGCAGTTGTTTCATCTCCCTTGTTCGAGCCCACTCCTCCAATGAGGATCACAATCACTAGCCTCCTTGGAGCTCGCGCTCACTAATTTCGTTGAGATTCGCGTTTACTTGGGCTCGAACTCACTACACTCAGTAAGGCTCGGGCTCGGGCTCTCTAATCTCAACTGGGCGCTCATACTCGTCTACCATCAATAGGTTCGTGCTTAATGACGTCAGTGGGATTTACACTCATGTGGGCTCGCCTCTTTCAATGAAGCTCGGGCTTACTCAGGTTCATACTCACATTCTTCAATGAGGCTCGCACTGATTATCTTCCTTAGAGATTGCCGCCCTAACTTCTTTCGGGCATGCGCCTATTTCAGCTTGGGCTTACTACATTCAGTAGAGCTCGGGCTCACTAATCTCATTTAAACCCGTGCTTACTCGCACTCGACCTCACTTCCCCCAACTGGGCTCGGGCTCATACACATTAATGTGGCTCGCGCCCCTATTCTCGTCGAGGATCATACTTACTCGAAGGATCACACGTTCTTCAATGAGGTTAGCACTCGTACTCATATTTTTCAATGAGGCAAGGAAATTTGCTAACTTCCTTGGAGATCGCGTTCACTAATTTTCGTCGAGCACGCGCCTATTTCAGCTCGAATTGGACGCGTGCACATTCGCGTTTGACCTCACTTCCCTCAATTGGGCTCGGGATCATAAGCATCCATGGAGCTTGTACTTACTGACGCCAGGAGGCTTGCACTCATTTGGGCTTGTGTTAATTATCTTCAGTGGGTCTTGAACTTACGATTCTTGTTGAGCTCGTGCTTACTCGGACTCGGGCTAACATCCTTCACTAAGGCTTATAGTTACTAGAATCTTGGAGCTCGCGCTCACTAATTTCTTTCGGGCACATGCTCATTTAGACTTGAGCTTACTATACTACCCTTCAGTGCGGTTCGCCTTCACTAAACTCAATTGCATTTGCTGTAGAACACACTACCCTCATTGGGGTTGTACTCACTTGGGCTCACGCTCAATTTCGTTGGGGCTTGGGGGCCGCGGTGGCTCAGTAGTAGAGCTTTCACCTCTGGTACTTGAGGTCCCGGGTTTGATCCCAGCCCCCGCCAAATGAACTTTGTGGTAGACAAACACCGTGTGCGTAGGTTTCCTCGGGGTTCTCCCGTTTCCTCCCACTTTCTTCATTCAACTATTTCATTCCTTACTCATCATGACCGTATCCTTTAGCCTAACCGGCATAACCGTGGGACGTAAAACTCAAAGATTTCATTTTCATTTTTCGTTTGGGCTTCCAGTCATTACCTTCAATGGAGTTCGGACTCACTGCTTTCAGAGAGGCTCGGGATCGTGTTCACAAATTTTATTTGTTCTCGTGCTCATTCAGACTCGGGCTTCATAGCCTCAAATAAGCTCACGCTTTGGTTGACTTCCTTCAACTCTCACTATCCTCATTAGACTCACTTGGGTTCGTGTGCAATAATTTTGTTCGGGCTTGAATTCATTAGCTTTAATGGAGCTCGGAGTCGTTATTATCAGTGGAACTAACGCTTACTCGAGCTCGGGATCTTTCATAGCTCGCGCCAAGTGAACTTTGTGGGTGGACAAGCACCGTGTGCGTGGGTTTTCTCTGGGTTTTCTCGGGGTTCTCCCACTCCCGCTTCCCGTTTCCTCCCACTTTCTTCATTCCACCATTTCTCATTATCACCTCTTCTTTGGCCGCATAACCGTGCGACATAAAACTCAAAGATTTCATTTCATTTCATTTCGAGCTCGGGGTCACTAACTGCAATGAGTTTCGCGATGATCGGGCTTATTTGCAATTGTTTGCTTAATTTTCAATAAATAGCACGTAAAATATTGCAGTTTCTAACTTTAACTTATGAAACATTGATTATAAGGTGAGACAACAAAGAAGTCGTGGCGAAGCTATGACTAATGGATTAATGAATTTACAGTATAAGCACATCCTTTATTCTATAAGATCTTTGGTATTTACAACCTTATGCATTTAATAGTGAATATTAATGATAGTACTATTCATGTGGGTTGGCGGTAAAGCTTGTTAAATATTGCACTGTAGTAGCGAAGGTAGCGTAGCGGTAGGGCATAATTAGGAATTAGCGTTGAAATATGCGTATTACTAGGTATGCATTAATTGCAAATTTGGAGCGAAGCGATCGACCTTTATTTATAATTTATAGAATTTTTTTTAGTGCATCAATTGTTCTCTTGAATGAACACGACATGCAAATAGCTGAATTTGACATATCAGCGAAAAGCATAATGACTTTGAAAAATTGTGTTCGCAGATCAAAACGAAAAGGGTTTCGCCCTACTTCTAGTGTCGAAAATTCTATTTTTCATTGTTTGCAATGAGATTTCGCACATCAAGTGCTTTTGCAGAGTTAAGTCTATGGACATCATGTAAATTCTGTGATTATTCCTCAATGGTATGTCCAATCTGGACATGCGACCGCTTCCGACACTCAGTGCACAATCTCGAATCACCATGTCAAATTTGGTTTAAAACGGTTCAGGTATCTTAAAAGAGTGGATAAATGTGAATAAATGACCGCGTAAGTCGAGTAAAGAGGGCCTTCGTTTCAATAGATACACGTTTACCGTTGAAATTAGTTGCGTTAGTAACAGCATTGCGTTAACTAACACACTGTCGGAGCATTGTGGGGTGGTGGCAAATTCAGAACTAATTGAAGTGAATGCAACAGGCACAAGTTCTAAAATTTGTTTCCATGTTGTTTTTTAAATTTTATTTTATTTTTGGCTAGAATTTATAAACGTTACCTGTGTATGCGTCTTTGACGCGGGAGATCCGCGTTAGACTTCCAATGCAAGCTCACGTGGTTCGCATCAAACATCAAGCTGTAAGTTCACGTCTCATATAGCCCCGATGCCGAAAGGACGCTAACCAACCATATGATTTTTCCTTATGTGATTTCCAATTATCCCTGTTCCCGCTATCAGATGATAATGCTCTATAGAAGTAAATACTTATATTGTTTGCTTTAACGTTGGAAATCACGTGAATAAATTCTTAGAATATTTTAACAAAATTTCTTGCAAAATTTGAAGAAAACAATGTCAAATAATGGATTAATTATATCCTTGTCTGATAGCACCGGGTTTCTCAAGCTATTTTATATCTCGACCTCCCTTCTATCATCCTTTTGCCAGTGACCTCCATAAGTAATTTATGGTTTGTAATACGCTTTTCGTCTATTAACCCTTTTAAATTATGGCTTTTTTAGGTAAATTATAGATTTTCAGCCAAGCAGCTACAACATCATCCCTATTTATCCTAGGATCATGGTTCGTACCTCATTCTCTTTAGAATAGAGCAGCCTTTTAAACGGTACCATTTAGGCTACATTTCTTAAGGCGGGAAATTTTGAGAGAAATCGGGATTTTTCTGAAGTTTTTTTTTTTTTAATTCGATTCCCTCTAGACCCCCCTGTGTTAATGTACAGATTTCAAGATCGACTGAAAAATACTAAGGGGTGTACTGAATGTGTGTACAAAATGTCAAGCTTCTATCTTGAACACTAAGGGTGGAAAAAATATTTAACAAGGAGCTAAGAAAATTCCCACAATGGCCCAGATGAAATATAAAATTTTCCTGAGACATCCCTCTTTATCCTAGCATCATGGTTCGTACATCATTCTCTTCAGAATAGAACAGACTTTCAAACGGTACCATTCACATGTCTTTATCATGTGCCTGAGGGGGGAAAATCGCAAAAAGAAGTTAAAAAATAATCTTTTGTTTAACCCTTTTGTCTCTCTGGACCCTCCTGTTTTAACGCAGGGATCTGAAACAAATGTGAAAAATATTAAGAGGTGGACTGAATGCCTGTGCTAAATTTCAATCTTCTAGGTGCAAAAGTAAGCCCACCAAAAAATAATATCCACACAACACCCCAGATTCCCGTATAAAGCAGGATCTCAGGTAAAAATTTCCTGAGATATCCCTATTTATCCTAGGAATCATGGTTCGTACATCATTCTCTTCAAAATAAAACAACCTTGCAAACGGTACGTACCATTCACATGTCTTCATCATGTATCTGAGGCGGAAAAATAGAAAAAAAAGTTATTTTTTGTTTAAAAATCTTTGTTTCTACCTTTTGTCCCTCTGGATGCTCCTGTTTTAACGCAAAGATCTGATAAAATCTAAAATCCAGTGCTTCTTAAGGGGTGCACTGAATGTGTGTGCAAAATTTCAATCTTCTAGGTACAAAACTAAGCCCGCCAAAATAAATAAATAAATAAATAAGAATAAGCATAACAAAAAATACTTCTTAAGTTATGACTGACGTCATCACACCATATGTTTCGATGGAGGAAGGCATGAAAGCATACGTAATATGTTCTACAATGCCTCCAGACTTGAAAAAACACAAAAAAGGAAGTAAAGAGCTTTATTGGTACTTTTTAAATCGAATAATAAATATTGTACCCTATTATGTAAAAATAGGTGATACAATTTTAAAATGTTAATGCTCATCACTTATATAGATATATACAGGGGTTGGACAAAAAATCTAAAACGTTTGCAAGTGTGAAAATCATACCTAGTTTGGTTTTGGGGCCTCCTTTTGCATCCAAAACAGCTTGGATCAGACGTGGAATGGACGTATACATCCCCTGAATCGTGGTGTGTGGAATTTTGTACCACTGTTCCTCCAAAACATGTTCCAGTTCTTTAGGGATGCTGGTGGATGTTAATGAGACCGAACACCCTTTTCTAATTCAGACCACACTGGCTGAATGATGTTCAGATCTGGTGATTGTGGGGCCCAGGGGAGATGTAATAGCTCCTGGTCATGCTCCTCAAACCATGATTTCGCCTTTTTGGCACCGTGACAGGGTGCCAAATCATCTTGGTAGATGCCATCATCATCAGGGAACAATATTTGGGCCATGGGTAGAACCTGGTCCCCCAAAATGGCCTCATACGCCTTAGCATTCATCATTCCATGCAGAGCTATGATGGGACCTGCAGAAAATCACGATATCACTACTCATACTGTAACAGAACCACCCCCATGTTTTACAACTGGGAGCAGACAGTCTGTATCATACGCCTGCGACGGTGTTCTCCATAAACACAACCGGTTGTTGTAAACAAGGTGAAGATCGATTCATCGGACCACATTATGTGTTTCCACTGCTCATGACTCCAGGCCTTGTAATCCTTGCACCACTGGATACTCCTCTTCGTATTTATTGCTATGACCAGGGTTTTGGCGATAGCGGCCCTGCCATGAATTGTCATTTTATAAAGTTCCCGTCGCACTGTTTTCGATGAAACCGGGTTCTGTAGGCCGAAATTTAATTCAGACGTAGTATTCATTGCAGTGGTCTTCTTTTTAGCTGCTACAATCCGTTTTAATGCCCTCCGGTCCCTATCTGACAGGATTGTCTTTCGACCACTGTTGTGCTTTGCAGACGTCGTTTGCCCATGAATTGTGTGTGCCCTCATGACATTGGACATAGTGCCTTTCGATACCACCACAATGTTCGCCACTGTTGCTACTGAAGCTCCAACCAGAGGGGCACCAACGACCATGCCTCTTTGGAAGTCTGTCAGGTCACCCATTTTACCGCACCACTTTCACACCACGACACTCACAGGCGAACTGGTTACTAGTGATGGACAGTATCGAATGAATACTATCGAATTATTCGAGTTTTGTACTATCGAATTATTCGATAGTTTTGTACTATCGAATGTATTCGATAGGCCCGACAGACTATCGAATAATTGTTTTTCTTTGCAGGGGCAAACACGCCAGCACTTGAGCTTAACTATCTGACAGACTGCTTTCGTTCTCCAGACCAGACTATCGATAGTTTACCGTTAGGCGGCCCTGTCGCCTTGCTGCATGTTAAAAGGGAGAAACAAGAAGTGTTATTACGCCCTCTTCCGAGCCTAGTAGAACGCGCCACATGAATGAATGTTTTTGAAAGCAGCGAGTGATCCAGCCTGTTGAAATGTTTGGTACTATCGATAGTTATATTAAGACTTCAGGAGCCGTAGTGTCTTGCTATGAGGCACTGAAGAAGGCTTAATATCACTACTAGTTTTTCGGTACTTAATGAATTTCAACCAATAATAGATTGTTAAAAACTATCGAATGAATTTCAGCCAATGGCAGGCAATGGAGAATTGAGGAAAGAAGTGACTGCATACATATGCTAATTTTGCAACTTTATCGTGTCACCAGAAGAGAGAGGGGAGGATATAATTCCGCTTCAAGTTCCATTTCGAGATGTATTGCATCCCGGAAAGAGATGCCCCGATCAAAGGGGAGAGTTAATTTACCCTACGTGAATAACTGTCAGCTGATCCCTGCAATTTTCAAGCACGCACCAGTTATGATAAAATATATGTAGTATATGCTGCGAAGAGGAAAATCCTATGATTTTTCTTACCGTAACTGAAATTTTGAAAATACTAATCTTTCTTTCTTCTGGCAATATTACTGTATAATTTCATAATTGGACTGAAAACATTTATAGGTTCTTAACTTAGTGATGTTTAAAACAGGTTTCTTAGGGAATTTAAAACAGAAATGAAATCTAATTTAATGCTCAACAGTTATGCCTTTAAGTGGAAATTCGGTTTTTTTTTTTTTTTTTTTTTTTTTTTTTTGCTTAACGTATTATAAGGTTGGTTAGCGCAAGGGACATTATGATACCAGTGGCTTGAGGATACTTTCTGGCAGCATGTATAGTCATTATATTAGTATTCTTGGGCACTGGCGCAAATCCTGGAAGAATGAAGGGGACATGTCCCCCCCCCACCACAATAATTCGATTTGAAATGTGCTTTTTGGGGAAAAATGTTATGATTTCTGTCAGACTTCCTTCCAATGTTGAAGACAACTCTGCTCCCCTGATCCTCCACAGCATCGTTTTTGAACTTCATATCGAAAATATTTCGAACATCGCTAGGAAAAAAAGGAATGATCTTACCCGTCCCCCCGCCCCAATGTTGAAGACAGATTTGCATCGATATAGGCGTAGCATTCTTTATCGGAATAAAATTCTTTATCGGAATATGTCTACTCTACACAAAAATAGTGTTGCAGTCCCAACAATTAAAGAGATTGTAATCCTTATTTCAATTCTACAACGTGACCCTGCGTGGCGTAGTCGCTAACGCTCTCGCCTTTGTTGCGCGCGGTCCCGAGGTCGATTCCCGGTGGGGTCACTCGGTTGAAAAGGTGTAACATCTTTTTTCAGGCCAGCCATTCTGAGTGAGGTTTTTCCTGGGGTTTCCTAAGTAAAGAGCACTTCAGAGAAAAAAAATCGCCAAGCAATCTTCGCATTCTCGAAATGTATTTTTTGTCCCACTTTTACTGTTATCAATATGTTTGATACAATAGCATGAACATCATAAAATAAATAATGAAAAAAAAAAAAAAACAGGAGATTGGGTTGAATAGTTGCTGAGGGAAAAGTCTGTCATAAACATTGCAAAGGAGAAACGAATTTCTTTTGCCACCGACCCTTCATTCGAGCGACGCAGTAACGCGCTTCTACTTGTAAACAGCACTCTTCCCTCTCATCCGCCTTGTTAATCTGCGGGCCTGTCTCTACAGACTCCAGGGAGTCTAGTCCAGTATAGACTTGTCAGTAAGACTATCGAATGAACGTTGAGGTAGCAGAGAAGCACATAGGAACACAACATTTGAATGAATAAAAAACTATCGGACTATCGAATAAAAACTATCGATAGTTCAAAACAACTATCGAATGATCATTCGATAGGAAAAAATATTCGATAGTGCCCATCACTACTGGTTACTGCTGACGGAAGAGGAAGGTCCACATGACACATTGAAAACAAAAAAGACGATCGACAGACGCAACACGCGTTGTACAGTGGAGAGCCAGACTTACGTGTTCTGTATGTAGTGTTTTTAGATTTTTTTTTGTCTATCCCCTGTATATAAGCCTCATATAGGAATAGGAATAACAGTTTGACAGTAAGTATGGAAATACAAACCCAAGTAGCGCATATCGTTGGCCCAACGTTGAGGACCGATGAATTTATTTTAAAAAAATATTGGGCCAACGTTGTCAAATATGGGGAAATATGAGTCATATTTGGAGAAATATGTCTATCAAAATAAGAAATTTAAAATGATATTTAAAAATATGTTTTCCGCTAGTAGACCTGAACTACATTTATCTTTTTCATTTCCCTTCGCGATCCCCTTGGGGTCGTGACTTCCAGGTTAAGAATCCCCGCTCCAGCAGCACACTTCGTTGGACCTACATATGCTAATTGTCGGTATGGTTGGGATCGCGACTCCCAGGTTGAGAAACCTCGCTTCAGCAGCACACCTCGTTGGACCTACATAAGCTAATTGTCGGCATGGTTGGGAATTGGTAATTATAAAAATAAACTTGAAAATTCATTGGCTCAACGAAGTTTAAAGTGCAAGTGGGATAACTAACAATTTACCAGTGTTTACCCAATGGTTTGATTCAATGCTCTCCAGCCAACCATAAAACACGTTGGCCCAGTGTAGGCGAAAGGTTGGGAATCTGAGTTAAACAGAACTTCTTGGAAACCATATGGTTAGCATTTAATTTCCAGTAGGGCTCATATGAGTCGAATCCATATGAGGGATGGTGCTAAAAGGGATGCTAAACTCCAATCCAACCAGACAACCAACCGAGTTAACAAAATATTTGTTGGACCTACGTTGGCTGTTGGCGCCCATCTTTTCCCATGGGCTTTTCGAATACAAAATCTGGTAGCGTTGACTCCAAGGTGTTACGTTGATTGTATTATTTATTAGGTGTAAGTATGAACTACAGAAATGCCCTACTTTCTCAATGGAAGCAATTCTGCGTAGCTCCGAAATCACTAAAATATGCAAGCTATTTTTGTCCTTTCTAAATAAACAAGCGGAAGTGACAAAACCGCAAGATGATACCAAATGTTATAAACAAATTTGAGGTTATTGTATGAAGTTAAGCTGAAACTGATAAGAAAATAATAACCTTGACCAAAAAAAATATAAATGGAGCGAGGACAACAGATAACTCCTACGGCCCTATTTTGTAACGGTTTGCGACACACAACGCAAAATCTGCGTTTTAATTAATTTTTTTTTATCCCTTTCAACAGAGAAACTATATGAGACGTGGATCCTACTGATTAAGGGTCTTCACTACAGCGAAATTAAACTACCGCTAATGTTAGAGTTTTTCTGTATTATCTTCAAAACAAACAAAAAAATATTCATAAAGCAGAAACGCAGTGAACTAGATAATACGATTTTGCATGTGATATCGTTATCACAACTAATCTATTTGCTTTCGATTTACAACTGTAGATAGATTTAGCATTTTTTTGCGGGTTCTGTAAATAGCGGCATACCAAAGGCAGATAGATGAATTGTGGTAAAGGTATCATATGCAAAATCGCATTATCTAGTTCACTACGTTTCTATTTTTCGAATATTTTTATTTGTTTTGAAGATATTACAGAAAAACTCTAAAATTAGAGGTAGTTTAATTTCGCTGTAGTGAAAACCCTTAACGTAGAATCCGAACCGCATGAGCTCCCCCAGGAATCGAACCCAGGTCTCCCATGACAGACGCGAACACTAGCCACTTAGCCAGGAGGAACTTAAATCTGTGTTTTAGTTTACGATAGTACGCATAGGAGTTACAATTGACGTTATTTGGGGGGGGGGTACGTTACGTACGTTTAGCGGAATGCCCTTGCTGGTCCACTTTTATCTGTTGACCCCATTTTCTTGTAAAATGAACGCAATAGGTTATACATAAAAACACTGACGAAAAAGGAAGATTACGTACTCATATTGTCGACTTGTAAAACTCAAATAGATAGTTTTAATTTGCAATCCTCGTTTCCACAGATACTTGCAATATACGGTACACAAGAAATCATTTTCATTTGGTTCTGCATCTTCGCAGTTTGGATCAGTGGTTTCCACATTATGAATCTCAGCGCCCGAGCTGTTTTACGGGAGCAGGCGAAGCGAAATAGATTTGTTAGATTCAGTGTTAGATTCGTAACACGATTAGGCCTGCATTTTTAAGAATCTCGCTTTTGTTAGATTAGAGTTTAGCGTGCCTATAAGAGGCGTAGACTATATGAGGCTATATAAGACGTAGACATATGGCTTAAAGTGGAATCCGAACCACCGTAATGCGTTCAAATTTCAAGGCTTCCCTACCGGTAATCGAATCCAAATCCAGGACCCTATGTGTCAGAAGAGCGCGCGCTAGCCACTAGACCAGCGAGGAAGGCGATCCAGCTTCTTGATAGAATAGGCCTAAGTCAAACTACCTTATATGATCAAAATATCAATTCAAGCATGGAAGTGAGTATATGTGCACTAAGGCTACTCGATTCTTGGAAAAAAGTTTAAACCTGTCTTCAAATCTTAAGTTGTAACTTCAACCCAGCGCCCAACCGTACAACAGAAGAAAGAAACCCGGTGAGCTCTTTTTAACTCTAGATTGGAAAATATCTGAAGAAATAAGCATGAAAAAAAAGTTGAAAATAAAAAGTTGTTTTGGATGGGGAAATTCACCTGTGATAAAATTAGATCCCCTGGGGCCATGGTGGAGGGCAACTTTTAGGTACCTCCATCTTTCTTTTATTTGCAAATCCAGATTCTATAGGGAAAAATCAGTAAATTTTATTCGAAATACTTTTGCAATTCGTGATGGATGGCGCTGTTAACAGTGAAGACCAGTTTAATTAAGATTTCTTCAATTGGGAACCGCCACGTTTTATTCCAGGATAAATCTGCGATAAGCAGTATCAAACTTTGTCTTGCACGTTTCTCGAATCGTGATAGGTGACATAGAAGATTGTTCTGCATTCGGCGTGAATTCAGATAATTCAAATGTGCCAGTGCAATTAGGTGAGGCATGTGGTGGTAATCGTAGCTGGTTACCAAGCATTTCATCGGCTAAATCTCTCCGTAGCCCATGCCTACGGTACCTTAGAGACTATTCGATATCTTTATATTTGATATTCACTTCTTTAAATGAAAAAAAAAATGTTAATTCAATTGTTAAATAAAAAGTTTGTATATTAGTTCCTTCATTCGCTTATTTTGTATTATTTTTGAATTGTATTTTATTTCGCATTTTGGGTACTACTGACACCACAATGAATTGGATATTTTTACGATGTTCAATTTAATTACTTCATTTCTTTTGAACAAGTTTTGTCTAATTTCATGATTAATTGGCAAAACTATTAATCTGGTGGTACTGAAGAGTAGATTATGTCAATGTCTCTATGTCGATATTTGCATGATATGAAATTTAAGATTTTGTACGTATTCGTTTAAACGTTACAAGGGTGTAGGGCGTATCAAGATAAATGCACCACCCTACACACACACACACACAACATATGCTACGTACCGAAGTGCTCCTGGAAAGAAGGATTATTCGAGTCCCATTAACTGAGAGAACTGTGACCGCTAAAACAATTAGAGTAACGAAAATTCCCCGAATACTAAACTACTGATTGTACAATTTTTGATCTACCTTCCTTATTTACTTTTACATGACTACTTCTGACACCTAATCACCTTCAAGAACGTTCTCCATGACTGCAGCGGAAAGGCGATTGGAGGGTAGTGGTATTTAGAGGTGAGGGTAGTTTCTTTCTTACGTTAGGCACAAAGATGGTACTGTGCACATTCTGGAACCTCATCTTTGAGCAGAATATCGCGCATCTCCATACCTGCAGATTAAATAGTGTGCTCTATCCAGGATACACCTTCTGCTGTAGCCTGCTAGTTTCCCAGATCTAAGCCTTTTCGAGCACATGCAGAGCATAATGGGACAGCGTCTGACCACCAGCTGGCCGTGTCCGAACAATTATGTGGTCGCTTGGGGTAGTAACACTTTCTATTAAGACAACAACTATAACATGTTGCACATGTGCCATGGATGCCGTATTAGGAACAGTACTACCATCACCATCTTCTTGACTATCAACTTTGGGCCAGCTCCGTGAATTCGTTGCAATAGTGTAATAGTTCACATATCTTAACTAACGTACTCTTAACTCTCTTGTTATTATGAAGTCCGAATATTTCTTTGTCTTCCCCCATATCCTTAAAAGAAAAAAAGTGATAAGTATATTATCTGCCATTTCAGTCTGCATTTCGTTATATATTGTTGAACATGTCCTTAGTATCATTATTTCTTTGGAAGTCTCGTTTGCTTCGTTTCCTTTTTTAATGTCCAAAATACACAGTTTATTCTTTTTGTCATACAATTCGATGTTATTCTTTCCATCATCACAAGTTGCTTTTCGCTCGTTAAAAGTTAATTTCCATTCTTAGTTTATATATTATCCTAGTAATTTTTTCTTGCTACCTTTTTATATCGATTGGATTTACTACATGCATATACAAATTCAAATTTCTCTATCCTTCCTATTGTCACCTTTATGTCTATTGCATATTTCCCAGTTTTTGTAAATTTTCCTTCTTAATTCGCAGTCCAACTTTTTATAGCCCGGCTCAAACCTCGTGACGTGACCTTAAGACGTGTTCTCCTTTTCACAAAACCCAATGCAAGTTGTGCGATGTTGTTTAATAACTTTGTTTCTGATTAGAATAAAACAATTTCTTCAAAGATACGTTCTTATAATATATATTACTGCAGGGTTATAAATTGGTAAAAACGAAATTGTTTTCAAAAAATGTTAATTTCTCATTAAGATTGTGAATAAAAGGAAGAGAAATCCGACAATGTCGCATTTACACGCCATTGGCTTTCGCCAGACGTCAAGAGGTTTGAGCCGGACTGTACACATTATTTTAATTCTTCAGAACAACTTTGTTCTCATACTTTTCTTTCCCTAGTTTCTTCTGTAACAAATGCTTCTTAGCTTTGCTATCTTGGTGATACTATACATTTATTTGCAAAGTTCAAATTGCTCGCACAAATAGTTAGTTTCTGAATCTACTTTCTTTCAACTCCTATACTTTTCTTAGAAATTTCAAACAATCTTTTCTTAGTTCTCCATCTTTAAACTTTCAATATGTAACACACTGTTTCCAAGTTTCCTTCAGTGAGATTCCACTCAGCACAAGATTGTGATTTGACAAATCTTGCGTTTTTCTCACCATTGGTGTTCAACACTTTTCTGTGACATATCAATTATGTTTTAATTCTATCCATTAATTGTAGTCGTTATCTACCTCTATTGCTCTTCTTCCATCATACCGTGATATTCACAAGTCTCATACAAATATATTATACTACTTAACAAAATTATAAGTCATTTCTTCCTGCTATTGCTTTACTTGTTCCATGTAAGCACTTTTGTCTTCATCCATTTCCTCTTTTACTCCAAAATTTTTGGGGAGACGCGTTCTCTCTGTCTCCCTCCCCGCCAGAGACGCCTGAATCACCAGTCTTTCCATATTATCACTAATCTTTGTAAGACTTTGTAATATATAAGTTTTGTAATCCGATGAACCATTTATGCTAATCCTGTATAACTATTAGTGTGCACTACCTATATGCTTAAAATGAATTTTATGTCTAAGTTAATAAAAATAAATGGATTCATGGGGAGGGGATACCATCTTGTATACATAAAAAGTTTTATAAAAGATTTTGAAAATTATTCTTTTTTAAAAAAAAAAAAATTATACCGTGCATCTAGTTCTCTTACGAAGTTGGCCAAGATCAGTTGTGTGATCAAATGAATTATGTGATACAGATGTTGTTTCCTAACAAAGACGCAGTCTTTCAAGGTGACAACGCGCCAATATGCACAGCCAGACCTGTATATACATGATGGAAGAAACATCAGTATCTCCGCTAGCCCGCCGAATCCTCCGACATACACATTGCTAGACATCTATGGTAAGATTTAGGGTAGAAATTTCACCGCAGATTTCCTCTTCTATCATTGCTTACGCGGCCAAGTGCTGCGTCGCATTAAGAAGTTCACTATTCCTGTGAAACGGTTCATAAATTACATTGTTCGACAAAATTCAACTTTTTTCTTTTTTTTCTGGGGGTTGCAATAACTGATTTTTATGTCGACGGACCTCCTAAATGTGAATCTGCAATTTGTTTTGTTCTATCAGGGACAGTTTTGGAAATATTTTGTGATATATTTTACTATTTGTACTGTAATAGAAGTTCATATTACGACTCGTAGTACAAAATACAATTGATTTATTGGATATGAAAATAATATACAAAGAACTATAAACACATATAACCACTATGAAAACAATGCAGGCATGTTGTCTGCTGATTTCAAAGTGAAAGTAAACTTATATTTTATAAGCGTAACTGTAATTCCGGAGTGACTTTTGATAGCCGTTTGTGTGTGATATGTTTACAGTCCCTGGCAATCGTCCAGCAATAGTCATCAGAAGTGAAGACACCCAATTTTCTGCATTACGTTTTTCTGATGTTTGTAAGTCCTTATGGAATCTCTCACCATATTCATCCGAAAAGTCACTGCAATTAGCTGGGAAGTAATCCAGATGAAAATGAATAAAGTGTAATTTCACAGATATGTTGCACCCCAAGGATTAATACACATTGACCATTTCTGTTGCTAAGTCTCTGTAATTGTGTGTCCATTTCTTACCCAGGAAGTTGCATGTAACATTCTTGAAACCAATTCATGCACGTTTTTCTTTGTTCCTTAATCTGGCTTCGAACAGAGTCACGTATTAGTTCACGGATTTCTGGAGCCACAAACAAGCCTTGCTTTATCTTTGGTGGAGATAACTCGGGAAATTTGGAGAACAAATATTGAAAATCATTGCCACTTTTATCCATCGCCTTGGGAAATTTGCAGAACAGATATTCAAAACCTTTGCCAGTTTTATCAATCGCCTTCACCAATTGCTTAAACAGTCCTAATTTAATATGAACTGGAGGAATGAGAATATCTACGTGAGCAACTAGATTTTTGCTCTGCATATTTTTTTCTCCAACTGTTCACTTTCTTTCAGGCCATTCCTTTCTTATGTATTGAGCATCTCATTGACGACTATTCCATTCACGAAGAAAGCAATTACACATTTGATGTTCCTTTGCTGCATTCCCGAAATAATTGCAACAACCTTTGACTCACAACAAATTTTCCATTTATTAGTATTACATTGGATGAAAACTAACTTACTGTACAGATCATGTGATTCTTTCCCCATCGAAGCATATGCAACTGGAATTGAAAGAAGAGTGTAGCCATTATGGAAAAGCAATCCTTTCAAACTAGTCTTGCATAGTGTTGTAAATAGAAAAAAAAAAAAAACCGTTCGTATTTTTTCAGAAATGTACGTTTGTTTTACAAAAAATACATTGCCTCTCGTTTTTTTTCTAAATTTCGTTTTTTTTTCACATAGTCATTTGTTATGCATCTTACGTCTATTTAAGTATGAAATATTTTTATGTAATCACCGTAAAATGCAACATAAATTAAACGCTAGATACTGATACGCTACAAATATTTTACAATTTACATGAATAACATACCTACTAACAATTCGGGTTTCAGCAGTTTTCATCAATATCAACTAAGAAATAAAAGTAGAAATCAAATTTTGTTTTTTCGTGAAAGCAGGCCTTTAATAAATATGAAAATAATGTCACGAACAGTATAAAATTCAAATAACTTGTCTAAAGGTAAAAACTAATACTAATTTGCCTAATAGTATTTTTCTAACTCTCATATATAAATAATTTGTCGACTAGATATATATGATATGCAGAGCCGGCTCTACCATATATGCAACACGTGCATTTGCGTGGAGCGACAACTTTGGAGGGTACGGCAAAATCTGTCATAAGTATATTATTTAACTTAGATATTTCTTGTTGGAAACAGACTTCACGATGATGGTAGTTACATTTACTAAGCTGACCTTCTATTTGAATACTACATTCATAAATTATGTTTAGGTTGCATTAGTTTAAGAAGATCACATGGACAATGCTAAAGCAAATGGTCGAATAAATCCAAGCATAAATTGCTTGATTGTTGTCAAATGCAAGAATTCAATTCTCGAATAGTAGCGAATATATGTTTCATTTAGTAAGTTATCACAGTTTTGATATGACAACTAGTCATGTTTTTATCAGAAACAGGTTGTCGTCTTCAGTGATAAATCGACATTTCACCTACGAGCTAATGTGAACACTCATAATGTTTGTACCTGGCGGTCAGCAAATCCTCAGGAGATGGTACAGTTGAAACGAGATTCCCCTGAATTGAATGTGTTTTGTGCCATATGGCGGAAAGTTTATGGGCCTTTCTCGCCTATCGACTAGATGTGCGTCGTGTGACGAATGAATCTCACATCGAACACTTGTAGCAAAGACTGTTTGAGGTGCTCTTTTATTTGATGCATTGCTTATAATTATACGTAAAATGTAATAAGTGCTACGAAGACTTAAAACCCTGATATTCATTTTGAAACACCCTGCATTTCTCACCAACAGTGTTGGAACTAAGATGTAAAAAGGAGAGAAAATTTTCCTTATAAAGTTATTGTTTACAACATTATTATTAGTCGAGACTATAACTACAACACGGATTAGTAGTCAAAAAATGTAATCAAATGTACACTCGGTGGTCCAGTTGACCAAAGTGGCACATACGAGTGTGTCACTTTTTTAATCCGCTTCTGTGTGGACACTAATTAAGATATCGGGATATTATTCTTGCCAAATATGGTTGGACCATAGTTTATCATATTAATTTCGTTTTCTTCTGGTGTCGAATTTCCTTCTCAAATTTCACCCGTCAAAAATTCGAGAATTTTCTAATTTCGATTTTCCTTTACTTCTTTTTTTCCTGTAGCTTTCTTCGTTGTAGAAAGACCTCCTTAAGACTTGCCCGGTAGATACCTCGAATGCATACCTAACCTGACATCAATTGGACTGGCCTGCGCGCAGTGTTGCCAGTTAGGAAAATCAAAATTTCCCTAAATTTGGGCAAAAAATTCGAAATTTTTGTTTATAAATTCGTACCTATACGTCCTAGTGCAAGTCAACTTACGCCAATCGAACATGTGTCCTTACTTACCAAACGCAAGTACAGATCGTTACAATAGGGTAATTAGGGGGCGCACGAAAAATTCGCATTTAGGTTCTAACCCTTGATTTCTCTAGTTTTTCCCTACTTTTCTGTTTACCGTAATATATTTTTGGTAATTAGAAGCTTTGTTCCTTAAATATCGCCATAATACTTCTAGGATATATTAGTGGTGTGTAAATGTTTAATTTAAGATAGTTTGCGTCTGTCTGGTAGCATGTTGCCAGCTACAGAAAAATTTTAATTCCAGAGTTTAGGGGGAAATTTTGGGAAAATTGAGTGCTTTGTCTCTATTATTTCCCTCTTGTTGGCTATATCGGAACAAACGTACCAGTATCTGAAAGTATCATCTTTGCCCTACACAACGCACTATAGAAAGTTTCAATAGGATAATTAGGGGAAGTACAGTTGAGGTTTACAGTAGACTTTGTTCTCTAATTGGAAAGATAACTTGTGATTTTTTTAAGGTAGAATGAGATATTTTTATTGGCATGCTTATTATTAGATATCGTCACAATACTTGTTGGATATATTAGAGGGATACCAAAGTTCATTTTAAGATAGTTTGTGTGTGTCTGATAGCAGTGCTGCCAGCTACAGAAAATTTTAATTCCAGATTTTAGGGTCAAATTTTGAAAAAAAAATCCCTTTTTTCTGTTATTTCCCTCTTGTTGGCTACATTCGAACAAACGTACCAGTGTCTAAAAAACCTCGTCCTTAGCCTACACAGCGCACCATAAAAAGTTTCACTAGAATAATTAGGGGAAGTACAATTGAGGTTTATAATAAACTATGTTCTGGAAATGGTAAATTTCTGAGGTAGAATGATATATATTTTTTTTAACAAATTATGCTTACTTTGTTAGATATTGCCATAATACTTGTAGGATATATTCTTGGAGTACTAAGGCTTATTTTCAGATAGTTTTCGTCTGTCTGATGGCAGCGTTTCCAGCCAAAATAATTAATTCCGATTTTAGGTGAAAAATTCGGAAAATTTCTCTTTTCCGCTCTATTATTACCCTCTTGCCAGCTACATTGAAACAAACGTACCACTATCTGAAAGCTTCCTCTTTGCCCTACAGAACGCACCATAAAAAGTTTCAATGGGATAATTAGAGAAGCTGTAGTTCCGACATATCTGTTGATTTTTGCTTCTGAGGCGTAAAAAGTGTCAAAATTTCGTGTGTATGATGACAGAGAATTTTGTCTTTCCTTCTTTGAATGGAAGCCAGCGAGTTCAGGATTTCACTGTACCTTGTCAACATACCAAAGAAATTTTTAGGTTACTTGAACCCATATAGCAGCAGTGGTGCTAGATACAAAAAATTTTGAAATTCGGTTAGGGAATTTTTTTTTGTAAATTTTCACCCTTACATTTCCCTCAATAATTTCCCACCCGTTGGGAACACTGCAATGCAACTTACACCAAAACATAGCCACATCCATTTGCTAAAAAACAAGGCCTTAACCATATCAATCGAATGAATGGTTTTTGAGCAATAAGTCACTAACTGAAAATGTAGGAAAACGCCAAAAATGACCTGGGTCCGAAAGGAATAATCACATAATTTTGCTCGTATAGGTACAAAGAAACAAACGATTTGTAAGTTACGAGGGCTTCGACTCAAGTTCTGTTGATTATCTCAATAATCTGCAACATAAATCAATAAATAATAGTTGCCAGAAAAAAAAACAGACATTTGAAAAAAAACATGAAAAAGAACGATGTTTTTTATTGATAAAAAACTTCACAGAAAAAAACGTTTTTTTACAACACTAGTCTTGCATACATTGATGAGGACGCCATGTAGGACAACGGGACGCCATTTTTCAATTTTCCGTCGGATCACCGAAAAACTCTACACAGCAAATTTCGTGTGTCTCGCGACACTACCCTCAAAATTTTAAGTTCAAGATCTGAAAAGTTCGTCCTGTAGCGTGGGAGACAGACAAATGAACAAATGTAGATCGGTCGTCCCTGGCGCCTTATTGACGTTCGACATTTATTGCCATAACCCGACAACTATCCCTGACGCCTAGTTTCTGATACCATATCCGGATTCAGCACACAAAAATACCGTGTTTACTCGCGTAATAGTCGCACCTTAAGTTTGAAGTAAAAACATTCGCCAAAAAAATCCCCGCACAAAAGTCGCTGTCTACGGGATTTTTGTCTTTGTGAACGAGATTTTCTTTGAAGAAATTGCTTATCTTGAGTGTGTCCAAGCAACAGCAACGAAGAGAAATCATCCAGTGGCAAAATAAAGTATTCATCTCTCGAACTTTTATGCAAGTGGATAGTACAAAGTTGGTCTTCGATAACATCTCACACCGTGTCAAAAAGCTTCAAAATGACCGGCATATCCACCGCTTTGGACGGAAGTGATGTTTTGTGGACAGTTATGCAGATATGATAGAAAACGAAACTTCGGATGAGAGCAAATAATGCCTTTCCCACGTATGGACAACTGACACTTCTTATGCGTATCTGTTTCTTCTTTGTAATGTTACATAATTGTTATTCATGTATTTCCTAATTGTGTAAATATGTCGTTCTTTTGTGTCAGTATCAAGAAGACTTCATTTTGTCTCCCACGAATCGGTAAGTTAAGAGTTTAATCTTTACAAATTTTAATATTTTACGGTTAGTAGGCCATATTTTATTTTTTATGTTGACAAAATGCTCTGTGTATCAAAAATCGAAATTGTTTTGATTATAACGATAATGAAATGGCAGCTTTCCTCACGTAATAGTCGCAGTTGGATTTTCGTATTAAAAAATTGGTACAAAAAGTGCGACTATTACGTAAGTACACACAGTACATAAAACACACATTTTCCAAGTAGCAGAAGATAAAATATTGACGAATAGTGTTATTTGCCAATTCCAAGAAGAACAGTGTTTCTATTACTATTTTGATATACACATCTATCTAAATATACACAGAGTAAAATGAATTACTTACTTTAAACAATCACACACACACACACAATAAAATAATAATAATTACAAGCACTTTCGCTAAATGCTTCATCGGATAACAAGATCAGACAGCAGACACAAAAGAAACAACTAGCAAAAACAAGAATTTTAAGAATGAAAAAAAATGAATCAAAAGATTGCGATTTTGGCAAAGTATTTTAGGAATGATGCAAATAAAATGCTTCAAAAGATTGCGATCTTGGCCAATAATTAGTTTTTGGATCGGGAGTCACAAAGTCTTTGAACGGAGTTTTTTTTTTTTTTTTTTTTTAACGGTATAAACACATCATACTGAGTTAAGTGATAATTTGGGTTTGGCTACACTATATGTAGTTCTCCAAATACAAGGCCTACAAGAAAATTTTAGATTGAAATATATTGGATCTTTTGATACATCTTTGGATCAGGGGCCAGAAAATTTTTGAACCGCCCTTAAATGGAATTTTCGTATTTTTTACGGAATAAGCACATCATACTGAGTTAAGTGATAGTTTAGGTCTGGCTACTCTATATGTAATTCTTCAGATATAAGGTCTACAAGAAATTTTTTGTCCGAAATACATTGAATATTTTGATTTAAAAAAAATGAAGATCAGAAATGTACTTGTGAAGCGTCGAATATTGGAATGCAGAATCATATAATATTGTTACTGGGCTAAAGTGGATAGTTTTGTGGAGAAAAATGAACTTAATACGACAAGTAGTATCTTAAGTGCAAGAGAACAAAGGAATAATAATGAAGAAAAAATGTAAACGTATAGTAGCTGCAATACAGGGTACATATAATTGAAAAGTAAAGATACAGAATTAATGAACAAATAACAAAAGTAATAAAAATGTATAATAATAAAGTAAAATAATGAGATAATACAGGATGAAAGGTATGTACGAAAAAAAAAAATAAAAAGTTAAAAGCAAAAACTAATTGACAAAGATAAAAAGAAGCGTTTGGGGAATGGAGTGAATGGTTAGGTAGAAAATTATAGACCAGGGAGGTGTTTAGCAAAGTATGGGCGTTTGGGGAATGGAGTGAATGGTTATGTAGAAAATTATAGACCAGGGATGATAACGCGTATTTTCACTTCATTCTAACATGAAAGAGTCTGCGGGAAGAATGTCGAGGATATTTATATGGAAGAGATGACCTGATATTGAATCTAATTTTTATTTATTTATTATTATTATTTGGTAATAGATAGCTAGGCGATTATCTCTGGCAAGTTTGTTAATGGAGTCAATCCGTGAAAGTATTAACGGATAACGGCGACTTCATCCGTGGCTATCTGTAGCCAATATCCCATATATATATATCTATATATATATCTATATATATATATATATATATATATATATATATATATATATATATATATATATATTTAAAACCAAATTTTTAAATTCTGTTTTTTGTAATAGGCAGATAGAACAATTATATCGGCAAGTTTGTTAATGGATTCAATCTGTTAATGGATAACGGCGACTCACAATAGCTATATGTAAACTAGCGAACATGTAAGCGAAGTTTTTAATTATGTTTTTACAACAGATAACAAAACACTTGCCTCGATCGAGTTCATTAATGAAGGCAATTCGTTAACGTTTTAACGGCGACTCTAAGAGTGGCTATCTATAGCCCATATTCTACATATGGGGGTGATGTTTGAATTCTTTTTGTAACAACTTGAACTATTATCTCGATCGAGTTTCTTAATAGAGTCCTTCCGCTAACATATTAACGGATAACGACTTTAACGGTGCCTACTAAACTAATTGATATATTAACGACTAGCCTATATCCCATAAATGTAAGCAAATTTTTGAATTGTTTTAGCAACAGATACATAGAGCAATCTCGTTAATGGAATCAATTCATTAACATCTTAACGGGTAACGGAGGCTATCCATATTCCATACTTGGAGATATTTCGCGTGATCCTCTCTACTGTTTTTACTAGTTTATTCATTTAATATATAGGGCTTGAAAAATCTTGCTTGTAAAGGACTACTAGCCAGACCATTTTACAGTTACAGTGTTTATACAAATAAACAAGAATCACTTTGAGACAGACTAAACATATCAATATATTTTTTTGTTTTCTTTATTGGCATGTCTCTTGCAAATAAAAAAAGTGATATTGCTATTTATTTTTGATTGATCGGGCTTTACTCGGTAAATGTAATTCGCCACCGGCGAGTGGATTTTTCAAGCCTTATACACACACACACACACACACACACACACACATATATATATATATATATATATATATATATATATATATATATATATATATATATATTACTATTGTCAGATAATGATATTTGTGTTGGGGGAAGGGCGTAATTATCTCATTTTCAATTATTGCGCCTTCAGACCTCAGTGACCAGTTGAGTCTCATTTCTTCCCCAACATATCAACAACATAATTCGCACACTGTATAGTTATATATATATATATTTGAACTCTATATTAGCATGGCTAAGTGATTAGCATATACGACTTGGCTGTGGGAGAGACAGATTCGATTCTCGGTGGGAGCTCGTTTAGATTCCATGTTAAACTATAGGCTCACGCCTCATATAGCCCCAGTGTTGAACGGGACACTAAACTCCAAATAAACCAATATACATGCATACGTGCTATTTACTTCTTTTATTGTTAAATATTGGACCTGGAAAACCTTTCTACCAATTCAAAAATATATAAAATAATAAAAACAGCGCGTTGTTCAAAATCGCATTATGCCAAGAAATTATCTTCCTTCTTCATTTATTATTCCTTCGCTCTCCTGCACACTTACTGTTTCACCCGTTCCATTAGTTTCACCTTCATCCACTGAACTTTATCCATTTTCAGCCTGGTAACATAATCATGAGTATTCGAACATGTCGTCCAGCATGACATTGCATAAGCCACAATGTACTTAAATTTTTCTTTTATGTTTTCCCGTGATTACCCCCCGCCCCTCCGTATCCGATGAAGTAATCAAACGAAAGTGCTTATATTAGTGAATGTTATGTTCTTACTATTTCCTGGTAAGAAACTTACTTTCCATTTCTGCTTTGAGATTCCATTGTTTCCATCACATGTTCACTGTATTGAATAGTTTTTTTTTTTTTTCTAATTTAACTCCCACGATTATGTTTCGAGGCTAATGGAGACGTGATGACGATAATGAACGACATGGTGAAATGAAGGAAGTGGTAGAAAACGGAAGGACTCTGAGAAAAACCCATGCACATGTTATTTGAATACCACTAGTAAAGCCTACTTGGTGTGAGATGCAATCTAACTAGAGATCCTACGTACTAGAAGTGAGCAAGTACCACCATATTTTGTAACATGTAATATCAACTGTAAGTTTATATTGGGTTGCCAACACTCTTAATTTACTGGTATTGCAGAGCATGTCAATATCTCCCTATCGATATTTGCATAGTATAAAATTTCATTGTCTTTTATCAATTAGTTTAAACGTTACAAAGTCGTTTGAAGATAAATGACCCACTCTCTAGATATTTATGAGGGGTTCCGAAGGCGAAAATGGTCGTCCATTTACTTTGAAACTAAGAGAAAAAGGAGCGACTTCCACAAACGACCACAGAACAGTTTGGCATTGCACTCAACAGATTTTGAGAAACTCGGGTTTTTCTTTTTGAAAAACCCACCTGGGCCTATGTGTGTTTAATCGTTTCTTTAGTTTAATTTTTTATTTGGATTATCTCAAGCTTTTAAGCCGAAAATGTTAAAATATGATTTATATATAAAGATAATACCATTACCACCATTTATGACTATTTTCTATTCAGTAGCAGATAAAGATTACTTCAAGGTTTTTCCATGTCTCTATTCTAGTGGTTTAAGTTCATGCTTGTCTGGTATTCAGTGTTTATTTAGTTATTCAAGTTTTGTGTCTTCTTTTAGCACGGAGATTGAGACGTACACCTACAGTTTAAGGTAGAATACGTTGCGTTCAAATTTCAACGCGCTTCCATCAGGAATAGAATTCGGAACTCAAAAGCGCACTAGGACACCAAGGAGGGCTGTTTAGCGTTTGGGTGTATAAGGAAATGGATATACTGGTTTGAAAGAATGAAAAGTTTATTCCGTACCTCGATTACCTTGCGTGGAATTTGGCAAATTTATTCAAGTTTCTCAGTGGCGGCTCTTGAGTTATCACAAAAGTAAGAAACTAAATTTTATCAATACAAGCTCAAGGAGAAATCTTCTCTAATGCACTAGTTCTTGCACATAGTGTATACAGCTTTGTGAAGCCATATGAAGTTTATTTTCTTCAACTTGTAGCGACAAAAAACAACTTTTTACCTAGGACTTCATTCAAGAGCCGCCACTGAACTTTCTATGACTGAAGACCACACTGTGTTCAGAAACTAGAAGCAGTCAAGTCGTTTCCATTTGATAATGTAGTGAAACCTGTTTATGTTCGCCACATCGGTTACATTAAAAAGTTGCCAACTTACACAAAATATGAACCAATAACTTTTTATTATGTGCATCTAAGCTGGTATCTTTCATATATACAAGAGTTGGATTTTTAGTAATAGCGACAACGGTATATCTTGGGAAGTAGAGTACTTACAAGGTTCGAAGTTTTACAGGCCCTCGATGTAATCACCAGCATTGTGAATCACGAGTTCCCAGCGATGTGGAAGCCGCTGGCAGAGCCTAATCTCTGGGTAGTGCGGATAGAGTAATCGGTCGCCCGGAGCAGATCATCAACTGTACGGAAGCCTGTCCCACGAAGTGGTTCCTTCATCTTCGGAAAGAGGTCATACTCGCAGGGACTTAAATCTAGAGAATACGGGAGTGATACAGCACTTTCAGGCTCCAACGATGCAACAAATCAGTGACTCCACCTGCTGAATGTGCCCTTGCATTGTCATGCAGAATGATGGGTGGGTTCGTCAGGAAGTGGCGTCGTTTTTGTCTTACAGCTGCTCGCAGATTGTTTTGCAAAAAATTGCAGTAGTACTCTGCACTAACGGTGTGTCCTTGGGGGACGGTATGTTTTATGATTACACTATCCCAGTCGTAAGCAATGATGAGAATAGCTTTCACATTGGTTGGGGTATTAAGAACTGCTGTTTTTCTCGGTGACTCATTTGATTGCCGTTTCAGCTGTGCTTCATACGCTCTGGCCCAGGTCTCATCAATAGCAAATGATCCGCCTTAAGAAAGCCTTACCTTCACGTTGATACCGCTCCAAGTGTGTTCGAGCGGCATCATATCGCAGTCACTTGTGTTATTCAGTCAGGTCATGTGGAACCCACCTTAAGGCGATTTTATGCAATCCCAGATTCTTCTTCAGAATTTTCAGCACAGTCGAATGCGATAGTCCTGTATCGTTGGCCAATTGAAGTATCGTGGCGTTCCGAGCCGCTAGCACTAACGCGTTCGGCCGGAGCGAGGCATGTCTGTGACATTTTGTCGTCCGTCATTAAAGGCTTTGACTTACCTTAAACGGTAAGGTAATGCACTTGCACTGCAAACATCTTGCAATACTTCGTAGCACTGTTTTGCATTCCTACTTCTAGCGCATTCAATTTTCAAACAGCTCTTCTGATCTTGCTTCGTAAACACGACTGTATTCCGCAAGCACTGACTCAGAAACTGCCTTCTAACTGCGCGCATGGAGAAAGCAGGCGAGTTCATGTGTTCTGAAGGTGGGTCGGCATCTAACCTACCGCTGGTAAGAATTATAATGGATTGCTTTGTTCCCGAGTATATGAATAGCAGCGTTGCCATTACTAGAAGTCCAGCCCCTTGTGGCTACTATGGTTAGTGTATGCAACTTGGGAGCCGGAGGTCCGGGCTCATTCCCGGTTGGAATGTTAAGCTGTAAGTGTGTATCTAATCCTAGGTGCTGAAAATAATAGGTTCAGAACCACCAACCAAATAGTACATAGTAAAAGAATTATCTGTGCAATATAAAATCATTACATTAGTTTGCCACTTGCATTCATGTAAACAATATGAAATGTATTCAACATATCAAGTTATTAAATGCTGTCCAGTTCTTAAACAAAAGTTTCATTTCTCATCGTTCTTTTTAGCCCAAACTACAGATCCTTCAGACATGAAATAAATCAAATAAAATCGATCTTGTAAAATAAACTCAAAACGTACTCACTTATGTTCCTCAAAATTTTTATAGATTGTTACAGAATACATCGAAATTCTCGCTTACAGCATTAGCAAGACTTAGATAAGGAAATATTTAATCAAATCTTATCTTACATCTCGGATGTTATTAATAAAAATCATACACATTGAACATAATGCCACTAGTGGATGAAATTTGTTCAAGTTGCGAAAACGACTTCTTGCATCCATTTGGGCCATCTTCTTATCATTTTGTTTCCTGCCAAGCCAGACATTCTCATTGTCAGAAGAGAGACCATCACAAGACTACATCAAATGACACCAACTGGAAGGACCTATAATTTCCCTGAATGAGATCTAAGGAACATTAAAAAGAAAAAAAAAAGTACCTGGTTTATGAACGGAGTTGTAACCATTTTTTACTAGCTTTTCGCTAAAGCAATGCTTTCTATAGTTTGTAGTAATAATGCAATAGTTTTATTTTTTAATAGGAAAAATAATTTTTGCGTAAAACAATAATTGGTGTTTAAGAGGATAAAGCGCTGTTTAATGTATGTTGGGGAAGCAGTGATGTTACAGCTTTTTTTTTTTCTCGAGCATGATGCCTTTAGTGGCCATTGTGCTATCTGCCATGTTGAACCCTTTACAATGGAGCAATAAAAATAATTTCTTTTGCAAATATTCTAAAAAGGGGTGTTTTGAAATATTAAAAGTCATCTTTAACCCGCCGTAGCACGATAGAGAAATTTTAGAACTGTTAAGGGAATTTGTGCTGTAAAATATACGTGGGCAATTGCCAGAAACATTGCAAGGAAAATATTTTTAAAAAATTAATATAGTTTCAAAACAAAATACACATTAAAATAAGATAAATAAATATTGCGAAGTAAGATTCCGCGCGCGTGCTTTGATGTTACAATTGACCACGCGTGCTATGGAGGGTTAAACATGAAATTTGTGAGAAACTAATGATAAGTTTCATGGCTGTATCTGTATGAGAACGTTATTTATCTTCAGATAGATTCTTTGTTTGGTATATAATTAAACACAAACAATTTGCTCAGTAAAACAATATATTCACATTTAAAAAACTACATACGTGTGAAAATTTCAACAACTAACACTATCTTCTTCGATATCTCAGTTCTCCCCCTGTCCTTCCATTTTTCTATGCTCCTTTTCAGCATCGGAGCCACACCAACATCAGGCCTGTATTTAGGTAAGTGATATTCTGTGCTGGAGCACGGGGCGGCAGAATTTTGGACTTTTTAAACGAAATGAAATGAAATCTTGTGTTTTACGTCCCACGATTATGTCGGCGAGGCTAAAGGAAACGGCGATGTTGAGGATGAACGAAATGGTGGAATGAAGAAAGTGGAAGGAAACGGGAAAACCACGAGAAAGCCCTCGTACACGGTGTTTGTCCACCACAAAAATTCACTTGGCGCGAGCTGGGACCGAATCAAGGGTCCCATGCACCAAAGATGAATGCTCTACCACTGAGCCACCGCGGCCCTCAGATTTTTTTTTTTTTTTTTAAGATTTACAATAAAGTAATACTTAAAACTACAACCCGCAGAGTCCCGCACAACCGCGAGAAAACACGTTAGTGTGATTAATTCACCCTAATTACAGTAGTTACTAATTAGCTAGCTTATCTGATTACTTTCAAAAAGTCATTCTCTCAAACCCTCATCCAAAGAAGGGAGAATGAACTTGAACATCATGAAAACTGATACCGTTTAACTCAACGACCTCGAAAACGGTGAATTCAACACTAATATTTGTCGTCTTCGATTACTTTTAAAATTTAGACCCCTCCCTGGAGAATTACCTTGAAGTTGAATTGGATTAAAAACTGTCACTATTCATCTCAGCGACTGCAAACACTATGGATTCAACTCTAATATTGGTCGTTTTCGGGGGATGGCGGAAAATTATTTTGATCGAAGGGGCGCATGGCCTGACTGTTAATATTTATCATAAGTAGAAGCTTTGCTTTATATTGTAGTGCCTGATGAGCCAAAGTGTTAATTGGAGGAACTATCACACGTATGTAGTTTTTCAACCCTTATTCGGGCAAGCTATTTTGTAATGTAGACGGCAACTGGGGCCTTACCAACTCTATTAGCTTTACCAACTCGATATGTTCATTACGTTAACTTCGACTAAAGATAAAATTCTGAATTATTCTATGTCATCGAAATATTTATGGTTATTGAGAAATAAAAAATAATAATAATAATAATAAGCTACTGGGCCTGGGAGGCCCCGGTTGCCCGGATAAGGGTTAAAATGTGTATATATTGTTTTGCTCAGCAAATAGTTCGTTTGTGTTTAATCCAGATAGGTGTGTTAAAATTTCATAAAGTTTCCTAACTTCAAGGATGCTGTAATTTTCCTCACAATTGAGATGAATCTCTCCATTTTTTAAAAATCATCAGTCTATCTAACCCGCATAAAGATTGAGATGTAGGTATCAAACTAAGATAGTAAACAAAAAAGCATTATATACTTTTTCTGTACATTTTAAGGTTCACCTGTCGCAGATGACGGACACGAAATTAAAAAAAAAAATCACGGAAATCAACAGAATCAAACAATGTTAGCATGACAGTAACAAAAAATGTACTAAAGGTCACCATTGCGGGGTGATTTATTAGGGAGAAAAACGAAGCTAAATTCTGGAATGCGAGTTCGCGTATTGATGCGATATTAGGTACAGGCAATACAGCATAACCCGCTGCAATAATAGAAGAAAATATAAAAATACACAGCAGAAACTAATAAGAATGGAGTTGCATCCATGGTGGAATGATTTAAATCACTTGTTTTTTAAATAAAAATCGTTGATTTAAATCAAATTCTGCAATGAATTAATTTAAAGTAAAATAACTGAAATCCCGTTTCTATTATTTCGATGATGGACGGTAATAAATTATCATATCATAAGAAACAAAGATAAAATATGTAAAAAATACAAAGATAAAGTATATTTTACAGTAGTTGAATAGTAACCAGTTGGAGTTCAGATAGTCAACTTATGTCTTAGGCTTCAAAAAATGCCTGGTCTAAATCCGCAATTACAATATATTTTGTAATTAATTCAAAACGTCTGTACAAAAAATGCATTATAAAATTTCATATATTTATATTTTTTTCAACGAGTACATGTTAGGTACAGAGTACACAAATTTCTTTTACGCTGCGGGTGTGGGAGACCCGGGTTCGATTCCCGGCGGGAGCTCAAGTAGTTCGGATTCCACGTTAATCAGTAGGTCTATGCCTCATATAACCTCATTGCTGAATAGGACGTTAAAATCAACTCAACTCTTTTAGGCTGCGGTACATAGCCACTTACTTTTGAATCCATTGCTACTATTATGTTGTTATGCAGGGTGTTTGAAAAAGAATTCCCTACTTTTAATGTGTCCTAGAATCCGTACAAAGTGAAAAAAGCTATTTTAGTTTGTGGTGTTTGATTTACCAACTCTCCAAGTTTGGCTCCCCTGCAATTGGCAGGTCTGCTTGACCTTGAAACGGCACCGGTGCTGTTTTTTCCTCAGTTCAGTCCAGGCAGGCGTGCAGTGCAGAGCAACTCAACAACAATGTGTACTCCGCAACAGAAAGCGCACTGTGTTATTTGGCTTGTGAAAACTGAGTCAGTTATAACAATTCAACGTAATTTTAGACGTCAGTATGGTGGTGAACCACCTAGAGCAAAAACTATCCGTCATTGGCTAAAGTCTTTCAAGTGAAATATCGTCTCGACGTGTGCAGGGCCACGTTGAAGTCTACCAACATTAAACAAAATTTGAAGGAATTCTCTTTCATGATATGTACTCATTGATGTAAGTTTTCATTCATTTCCCAATTAAATTTATACTTAAACTAGGGAGTTCTTTTTCAAACACCCTGTACATGCTTTACATAATTATACTGCCTAATGTTAACAATATTCGTATTAGTACTATATAATGTTAAACGTTTGATAAGTTTATGCCCATAAATGAAACTGGTACTTTTTACGTACAAAAAACCTCCTAACATTTATGCTGTTATTTGCTCATTAGGTGCTATTATCTATTTATCGAAAGCCACGAAACTGTTACTTTCATACTACGTATGTAATCGTACTCATTAGGTCTAACTTACTTTTACTTGTTAAGCGAAGTTACATTCCGTTACTTTCAAGCATACAACAACCCTTTACTATACCTAAACTTACTGTTTCAATTTGTAGTAACCAGGGTTAGCAAAAAAAGATAGTGTACTTAAAAAAACAGTTTTATTTCGTTTAAAACTTTTTTTTTTTTTTTTTTTTTTTTTTTTTTTTTTTTTTTAATAATTTGCTCTATGTATTTATATCACATATGGACAGAAATAAGTTTGTTTCGCTTTGGTATTATTATGCAACAACTGGGTTATGCTGGAAGGGGTCACATAAGTTTAAAGCGAAATCCGAACTGCTTCTCGGCTTACATACGAGAGAAATTGTTCTCCATTTGAACTAGAAACCGGGATTAATTGGCCACAAATGCGATACGTCTGCCGACTCACACACGAAGGACTCCTGATAAGAATACGTTGTACTGATCCTTACATACTTGTTAATGTAACTATCAAGAGTCATTTCAGGACAAAAAGATAAACAGTTGCACAAGTGAAACCGTTATACAGAATTACATATGGACAATTTCAAAATACTACAGAGTACAGAAGAACTAATTTAGTCCAAGTTAGATCATTACGACTTTTATTAGTCCAAGTTAAAGAAATACAACGATTTAATTTGCGTATCGGTAGGAAAAGTGAATAAAGATACGAATTATTAAGAGTCCACTTTGGCTCTGACTCATTTATGCATAAACAGAGACCAAAATACTTCTGATTTCAACAAATGACTCTCGTGGGGTTTGTACGACCCCCCGAAAAAGTATGCCATTTCAATATATTTTATCAATAGTAAACATTAAAATGAAACAATATTTAGAATTTTTTCTTTGATTGCAATTGCAAGACAATAATAATAAACTATATAAAAAATCACAAAAGAAATATTCATAAAATAAAAAAAAAATGCTTCGTAGTATAATCTCTGAGTTATGAATGGGGAATTTAGGTCTGAATTTAATACGAGAGAAACGTGGTAACCCACAAATGTGTGTTCAATATTTTACGAACACGTATACTTTTACGAACATTTTTCGTTTTTGGTTTAAACCAGTTGGTTTTTTTGAACCTTGGTTTAAACCAGGCAACCCTGGTATTAACTAGTACGAATTTTGCAAAACTTAATACAAAATAACACTTTCTGGTTCACATCAAGTCTTTTCTTTTTCTTCTTTTTTAGGAATTTCAGGTCACCTTTCCTGACCCTTACAGGAGCTTTCGTGTTTCTTGAGTCTTGCAACTATACCGTGTAATTCTGTACCACAGGATTTACATTTGGCTCGATATCCTTTTCCACTTGAAATACGAATGAATGAAATCCATACAGTCTTTTTCATGGCCAACCATTAGCAAATCTACACAAAAGCTTTCGTAACATCAATGAAAACAGATGCATGTGGGAGGCGAGGTGCAAACAAACTGAGACACAACTGTATAGAACAAGGCATGAAATCCCGTTTTGAACGAGCATAGGTAAAGTCCTGATTTCTTCGCTTCTTGACACAAATTCGTAACTTTCCTGAAAATCGTCATCCACCGGAAGAAAATAATATAGTTTGGTCCTCACTTGCTTTGTGTTCCACTCCTGTAGTTTTAGTTTTAGGGGTCGTCAACATATTACGTAACGCGGCAAAGGGGGAGGAGAGAATTTACGTCTTCGTTACGTAACGCATGTCTTTTTGCTGTAATTTCCAATTTTATTCTCAGGTTTATATGCAATCATTTAAGCTAATAATTGCATTTAGTTCTTTTTTTTATAAATAAGAAAGTAAATATTCCTACTGTTTAGGGAAATTCCAAACATATATCCTATATAAAACGACTCATGCAGAAGGGATTCGGAGACGCTACTAGACACCAGCATGACTGGTGACGGACAAACCTTGCGTATATTACAATAAAACTCCTTTTTGTGGCTATCGCAGCAGTGTATTTACGGCACACGCTTCTCTGGAGTTAGTTGTTAGTGATCGTAACCACCGCTTGAAAATGCCCTCGATTTCCCACTCGTATCGCTATTTCTGAGAATATTATCGAAAACTTTAGATTTGAATCAGTGCCCACTCTATTCTTGTAAGGGGTTTTGCATGTGAAACAGAATAAACTATTTTTCGTTAAATAATACTTTCCGCGATGGAATGATCCACGATTTGCAGAACAAAATAAGGTATTAAAAACCCAATTCGTAAACTGAAATGGAAAGTCCAAAGAAGATGCTCGAAAACTTGTTCACAAACGAGACGTTCCTCTTTCTTCACGTGTTCAGCCCCTTCGAATCTGTGGTCGACGAGGAAGAGAACTTCTTTGTCGACACTGGTGAACTTCAAATACTCGAAGCATTCTGGATCCCGTATTTAGAAATAATAATAATAATAAAAGAAAGATGTCAATTCTTTAAATCTTGATTCACCTGTGTCTTCAGGCAGTATTTCTTCCTAGCCGATCATCGCTGACTTAAAAGGATGAGTGCTTTTTCCTTAGAACGACAGTATGCAATTTCGAAGAATTAAGATTGATTAATTAAAGAACCTTATGGAGTTAAAATATTGTGACGATAATATCATTTTCTAATACTTCGATTAGCTGGCGAAAAATCACTAATATGTATATATTCAGAATAAAAGTATTTTGTAATAAAAAGTTCTACCATTAATAACCCCTAAATTAAGCAAAATTGGTGAAAAAACAAAAATCAAACGATGTTACGTTACGTGGTGTGACAATGGAGGGGGTAAAAAATTGGTCAAAAATAGCGTTACGTCATATGTGTACGGTTCATTTGATAGTTTGCACTTAAATGGCATAATTAACCAAGGATGTAAAGAGGCTCCTCAAGCCCCCTTTCCAGAACCTTTAACATGTAGGGCATACAATTACAATTTTTATTTATTTATAATTATCTCCGCTCTTAGACCTCTAGAAAGGAGTTATATGGCTCCAAGTCAAGTAATGCCTTGCTGGTCGATTATTGGGCAACATAACTATTCAAATGTTGTCGCGGGACAGTCTTTATCGAAGAACACCGACATCACGTTTCAAGCAGTGAGAACAATAACATATGGGAATAAAATATCCATCCCCATTCCTACAAATGCCACAACAGATTTATATATATTAATTTCTTCAAAAATATTTTTCTAACGGACTCAATTTTGTATTTACATTTTCGGTTTATTTAGGTCAGAGCCGGCCGGGCCCCCTTGGTTCCGGGATTTGGTTGCCTCAGCCTAGTTACCCCCTTCTCTTGTAATTAACATTTAATTCGAATTCCTTGTGGTTTTTTGTTTAGTTTGTGAGACGGACTAGACAAGGAAAAATATGTGATCTGAATTTTTAAAATCGATTTAAATAAAAAAAAACAACAAAAATGATTTTTTTTCTTTTTTAAAAAAATCATGTTTTTATTCTACCCTCGTTGCATCTGAACCAAATGTAGTGGAATGGAGAAAAATGTTGAGTGCATCCCGTTTTATGGGAGTATAAATTTGTAAAATCCACGGAAGAAATATGTTACTTCGATTTCACAATACGTTTGTATCGAGATTTTACCTCTTACACACATAGCAAGGGAGAAGTACGGAATGGAATGTGTCCGTACTACACAATCCTCCATAAGAAAGACACAATGGAGTGAAGTGCTACGTGAAGGCAGTGTACAAAGTGATCATACAAGTATCGCAAATTTTGTATGTCTTATTAAGTGTTTTCCCACTATCCTAGTTTATGTGTACACACCATCGCTGACGCGCTTGCTCCCTGCAAATGCAACCACTAGTTTCCGTGTGGGATCCTTTTCTGAGTCGGTTACATAGCATTCGTATTTTTAATGATCACCTAGCAAGAGTCGGTTTCTGTTTTTAAGTTAATTCGTGGTTTAGGCACTGCAGTTTTTATACCATATATGAAAACCCTGTAGGTTGTACTCAGCCTTGCTTGTCAATCTACACACAATGCAACTCCTCCCCTAAGAATCACTTTCTAAGGTAAAAGCGCGCATTTCCTGCCAAGGAAAGTTTATATTACATGTATATAATTATCTCCTTGTGTGGTAACCTAGTATAGGAATGAAGTATTTTCGTGCGTTTTGTAATTTTTGATGTCCTAAGGACATGTACTCCATAGGATACTCCGCCCGAAACTCTCTCTCTACAAGTAGATATACAAAATACTATTGTTTATAGTGCTGACTTAGAAAACTGAGGAGGCAATGATTCACTGTTTTCATTATTTCAGAATAGTGCATAGTTTGCAACATTTAACAGTTTGAAGATGGTAATTTTGCGCAGTAATACAATACAAATGGATATGTAGTGAAGAGAAAAGAAAAAAAAAAAAATATTTGCGATTAACTGTGAAGAGTGAACGACCAAAATGTAAAAGGGCTAATTTCAGGTAAGGTATATTAAAATAACAAACAAATAGTAATATAATATCGAAAACACGTTTATGCAGGTCTAATCCGAGTCTCTATCTGCGGAAGATTAGCCATTTTAAAAATATATACCAAATATAACAAGAAATTATTACGTATCATGACTTAGTACTCTGTTTTCACATACTACTAGTTTACCATGCCTTCCTTATGCAGTTTCGTAGTCACGAGCACATACTTTGCATTACGTTAAATCTGCCTTATTACGAATGTCACATACACTTTGATGACTTTACTTGTATATTTGTTTTTAAATTACATCATCTCTATAAATGCTACACACCTACAGTCCTGCACCGAACAAATTAGGAATAAAATTAGAACGGATCATATCTAAAATTCTCACAAATTTGGTTCACTTGACGGAGAATAACTTGTTAATATATTCGAGTTCATCTATCCATAAATGTTAAAAGCATGAACATGAAAAAGAAGTTGAAATGCCAATAATCAAGCACTGCACCACGTATGATTTTCACCAAACGAATCACCACCTACAAAACATGCTTCATCAAACTTTCAACATACTATAGACATTTTTTCGTATTGACGGCTTCTCTTGCACAGTGGAACTGGCTGATTTGGAGATGAAGAAAGCAGCTATCACGGAACCCATTAAACAACACGTTCAAATTCCACTCAAAACATGGGTGGATGCACATGTCCAATGCCTCTAGCATGATTACCAATATTACAAAGTACTTAGCTCCAGTACTTCTAGTAGCTTCTTAGAAAAGCTTAACCCTTTCGTGCATTACGTCCACTGGAGTGGACACTGCTGATTTGTTACAATTGTGCTCTGTCGGAACTCCCCACCCACAACCAAAGTGCATTGTCTTTTAATAGAAGTTACCTGGGTGGCCTGACGATCTGAATTTTTCTGTCACCTAGCATGAAACTCTGAAAGCAGGGGTGTGACGTCATGAATGCATGCTTGAAACACGCAATAAAGAGGCGTGTCGAGTTCTTCTGGAATATCTTCTAACACCTTCTACGGAGAGTGCGACAAGAAAGTGATATTTTTTCTCTTTTTGCTTTGTTACGTCTGAAACAAGCTGACATCATGATATCAGATCTTGTTCTTGTATCTACAGAAATCAATCAAACAGACATGTCCCATGTAGTGGATCTCATGCATCTAATGAAGATATGATTGTTTTAGCAAAACTTGTTGCTTGCCTTACAAAAATATAATTGGAGCTCCTGTGGCAACCAATGAACCTCATCAAATGTTCTAATATATGTGAAATCCGGGTTCGATTTCTAGTAGATGTCACCATACTTGACTCCAACACGTTATGGCAGACAAAATTAGTATGTTCAGAACACCCCCGAAAAGACCATCGTTCCTGAAATCAAACTAAAATCATAATATGTAGACCTGTACACAAAAACTGCCATGAGCAAATCATGCCATTCAAGTGTACACTTAACACAAAGAATATATAGCCAAGAAGCCCAAAGCTTGAGTCTGGAAATTTGCGTAGGGCACGAAGTAGTGGTTACATGCACGATTTTGATGAATATGTGACTTTTAATTCTTATGACATGTACAGTCCGCAGCAAAAAACCTGCAACATGAACATGTAAGTTTATTGTGAAACGACTAGTCCTTTGTTCCAAAATAAATGTGCAGGGGAGGACGCCGAGGTGTCTTCTGGCGTGATTTGTGCCACTTAGACATAATGTTGATTCCCTGCGCTGTTAGGCACAATTTCACAATCAACTTACATGCTCATGTTGCAGCGTTTTTGCTCCGGACTATACCAAAACCACTTTGGCAAGTTTCCTACCATATAGCGTTTATTCCATTTATTTTTAGTCTAATTTTGCAAACTTTATGTGCCACAATTCAGAAACGATTATCTTACCCAAAATTCATGAGGTCCAATCAAGTGGACAAAGATAATGATTAAAATGGCAAGGCTGTAGAACACAGGTCCCCATCCCACCTAACTGTAATAAAGACAGAAAACAACGTGCCCTGCGAGGCAGTAACCCTCCTGCACTCGCTGACGCTCGCTCGGCAATACTATGTGAATTAAATATGAAACTTTGGTACACAAAAGAACCAATCTAGCTATTAACCTATATGGAGGGACCTATGTTCTAGAACCTTCCGGATTAAAATCTGCTACGAAAATATTAAGTTTCAAAATTTTCTGTTTTACATATAGTAATCAAGAACAATTTGTAAGAGAAAAAACATCACCATATGTCAATGAGAACAATTCATGCATGAAAGGGTTGTCCTGTTTTGCACAAAACAAGAATAACAACATAAGCTTATTACTTTTATAGTGAAACCTTATAGGCTAAAACTAATTAGTTGGTATCCTACTAAAATCAATAACATTTCGAACAGTTACCCAAATAGTGAAAACGCGATGCTTTTAATTATTTTTCCGGGATAAATTCTGCTTTTGGGGAGCCAGACTTTTTCCTAAAAAGTGATACCTCTTTTTCCTAAATATAGCCTGATTTTCGTTAGGTTAGGTGTTTCACGGGAACTTGAACTTCATACTTACCTTCACGGTTTGTACAGATCGGCAATAGCTTTTTTTTTCTTCCTAGTTTTGGTCCAGGAAACAGTAAAAGCCAGGTGCTAACCATCGACACAGCGGATAACATTACATCACCAATCGATCACAATGCTTTAAAATTATGAATGCTCATTAAAAAAAGCTACCACTAACAACTCACTGTAAATAAAGACAAAATGCAATATCTCGAAGTACATATTAAGCTGGGATAGAGTATTCTCAGTGGAACGAGAGAAATGAAAAAAAAAAAAATCAATCAATACACATCGAAACTAACCTTTGTATTTAGTTTCTTTTAACACGAACAAGTTAACGAAAGACAACTAAAAAGTTAGCCTCTCGAAGCGTATATTCACTCTAAATAAAACCTCAAAAAGCAGGAGCAAGTGAAACAATACACATTGATGACTTAACACGTAGTTTATACACTGAAGGGGTAAGGGCAAACCCGCCCAAAACTACATAACAATAACATTACTATTATAATAAATATTAAAACTGTACTTAATTTAAAAATGACAAGTATCACATCAACATCATCGAATGGCATTACTCGAGAAGAGGGTTCTATCAAATTTTGACACATTCCTTACATTTTCAGATTAGGTTAGAGCTATGTATTGCTTTTCGCAGAACATGTGCTAAGTAAGTAGCCACTTGCAAATTAATTCAAAAGGGGCCAGAAAAAATGAAATTTTGGAGTCTTACGTCCCACGCTTATGCCGGTTAGGCTAAAGGAGACGGTGAAGACGAGAAATGAATGAAATGAAGAAATTAGGAGGAAACGGGAGAACCCGAGGAAACCCACGCACACGGTAAAACAGCGCGGATGTATGGCATAAAAACTAGTGCATAGATAAAACACGAACAGCTTGTGCTAGGCAGGCAATAAAAAGCACGAATGCGATTTAATCGAGCCAGGGATGTGTTCGTACTGCGCAGGCGCGACAGCAACAGGACCATACGCATAATCAATAACTTAAGAGCACATTTAATACGGTAAGAATCAGGGTTTGCCCAAGTGAGCCCAGCCCGAAAAAACCCCGGTGGGTCTTTTCGGGTTGGACCCACCTAAAAAAAAAACCCACTTGGGTTCTTGACCTATTTGCTAGTACATTATTGGTACAACTAAGGTGGTCACATTGTAAGTGATTTTTATCAAATTTTAGACTTTTCTTGGGCGAATTAGAGACTTTCACGTTAAGGTATACAACATTCAACATAACACCTTTATAAAGTTCAGAATGAATTTAAAAAACTTTCCAAATGAATTTTTAAAAAAAAACTTACCTTAGCTTGAGATAGTTATAGAACAAATTAATGTATGGATTATGCTTATAGCCTATTTGAAGTAAAATAAGCAATTTTGTATTTTAGAAAATATTTTCCGTGAATAGTGTTCTCGTCGACTGTGTGAGACAATGACAATCTTGAAATATAAATCACATTTTAACACTTTTACCCCAAAGACACTGAAATATTTTGAAAAAACCCGAAAAGAAAACCCATATGGGCCCAAGTGGGTTGGGCTTTTTCAAACCCTGGTAAGAATACACTAGCAAGGTTCCAGATTACTGATCCCCCTTCCCATTGAGCAGTAATAAAGACAGAAAACAACGAGCCCTGCGGGGCTCTAACCCGCCTTCACTCGCTCGGCAATACTGTATAAGTTAAATGCATAAACTTTAGTACAGAAAGAAACCTACCAGCCACTTATCTACATGGGGGACCAGTAATCTAGAACCTTCCCGAATACACTTTGAGCAGAACAAGTGATTTTTATCACAGGATGCAGTATTGCGGACGCAATAAAACCAATGTTATTTGTACGTAATAGGTACGGTTCGGGATGCAAAGTTCCTATGAATGTTCTGCTCAAAGTGCACTTTTGCCTACTTACCAGGGTTGGCAAAAACCATGGTTTTTATTAAAAAAACCAAAAAAACCGGTTTTTATGGTTTAAACCAGGTTTTTTTGGTTTAAACCAGGTTTTTTTGGTTTAAACCAGGTTTATTTGGTTTAAATAATTTGCTCTTTGTATTCATATCACATATGGACAGAAATAAGTTTGTTTCGCCTTGATGTTATTATGTAACAGCCGGGTTATGCTGGAAGGGGTCACATAAGCTTAAAGCGGAATAAAAACTGCTTCTCGAGTTACATCCGAGAGAAATTTTCCTCCATTTGAACTCGGAACCAGGATTAATTGGCCACAAATGCGATACGTCTGCCGACTCACTCACGAAGAAATCCTGATAAAAATGCGTTGTACTGACCTTCCATGCTTCTTAATATAACTGTCAAGAGTTATTTCAGGACAAAAAGATGAACAGTTGCACAAGTGAAACCATTATACAGAATTACATATGGACAATTTCAAAGTACTACAGAACTAATTTAGTTCAAGTTAGTTAACAACGACTTTTATTGGTCCAAATTAAAGAAATACAACGACTTAATTTGCATATCAGTTAGAAAAGTGACTAAAGATACGAATTATTTGAGTCCACTTTGGCTCAGACTCATTTATACATAAATAGATACCAAAGTTACTTCTCATTTCACTAAATGCCTCTCGTGGGGTCTGTATGACCCCCCCCCCAAACACACACAAAGTACGATGTATTTTATCAATAGTAAACATTGAAACAAAACAATATTTAGGATTTTTCTTTGATTGCAATTACACAACAATAATAACAGCTACAAAAAATCACAAAACGAACATTTATAAACTTATATAAAAAAAGTTGCTTTTGTAGTATAATCTTTTTGAGTAATGAATGGGGAATTTAGGTCTGAATATAATACGAATAATGTACGGGAGTGAAAACTGATAACTCACAAATGTGTGTTCATCAAGATTTTACAAACACTTACACTTTTACGAACAGTTTTCGTTTTTTGGTTTAAACCACCTTGGTTTAAACCAGCCAACCCTGCTACTTACACGTTTATACTTTCACTGTCACTCAAAATTCATTTCAATATGCTATGCACTGACTGTAATTACTCTTCATAAAAATGCTTCGCATCTTAATGTACCAATAAATCCTGTATTTATCGTTTGCTCGGATGAACCCCACCGAACTATTTTCATAATCCGCCTCACTCACGAACTATTCCCCTTATGGAAATATTTTTTTTTTTTTTTTTTCCACTTTACATACGCGTTAGAACTTTGGGGGTTGTTTAGATGAAGCAAACCAAATATACGTAAAGAGATTTACAGAAGAAATGAGTTGAACCAAGGGAAACAATTGATCTGTGTTTTAACTAAGAAATATAGGAGTACATGTTATAGAAATGAGAAATGCATGCTGCTGTAGAGACTATGTACACTCATGTCCATTATTATTTTCTTCATGTCTATAAATATGTTGTAGTAATATAATTTGATAGCGAATTCACCCGGTATTTCTTGTAATGTTAGTATGTGTATAATCGGCAAAGACATGTATGTGGTGCATTTAGCAACAATTTGTTTTACTCATTCTAATTTTCGTATTTATAATAGTTTTCCTACGAACACAAATATACATTTCCCGATTTACACATAGCATCAGTATTAAAAGTACCCTGCAAAATTATCAAATTATATTCTTACAAGACGACAGTTATAGATATACGACAATCATTTTGTATATGAGCGTACCTACCGGAAGTGCACGTTAAGTGAATATGGACACAATAATGCAAATAATTAGCTCAAACCTAATCTAATATTAACAGAAATTAGCGACATTGAAACTTCTGGAAAAGAAGTGGGCCACCTCAACTAAAATAGGCCGAACTTTTAAACAAAATAATTTGGAACTGTAAAATCTACGAATAATACAAGATTTTTATTAGATAAAACCTTAACAAAATGATTGTGAAACTGTAAGTTTCCTACAAGCTTTCACAAGTTATAGTACATCTTATTGCAAATCTCGATCTGATAATGAAAAAAAAAAATGCGCAACAGCCCGTTGCAGTTTATTTTGGTTGTAGCTTTTTACATAATATTGATTACTTCAACATCATACACGTGTCATGTAATCATATATAGGCTATATCTTCCACTTACTTCCTCTTAAGCACGTAGCCTACATATTGTTTCTTTTTTTTTTTTTTTTTTTGTCTGATCACACACAAACAGCGGTCCTGTACTGCCAGTAACGAACTCAAAACTGAATACTTAAAGAACCACAACAAAACAAAAACTAGTAATCTGGTTACACATAAAATGAGATTATAAATGACTTAGCAAATAGCGTAGCACTCGTTTGCATCGGTTACCTTACTGTAACCTTTATACAGTATATCGTAAGCAGAAATTGGCTTATTCTTTCTAACAAGTTACTAACTTTCCACTTTTTGTATTATCAGATTCCGAATCTGCACCAAATACTTCCTTTATTATAAAAAATGATCACAGCTTCAGTTCGCTAAGTTCCTTAGATTCTGCAGTTAGGTTTCTGACATTCTAACCTCTCCACTTTCCGGATTCACGTTTTGTATGAGGGTGATATTGTCTCCTTTTAACATGATTCTTCCCAAGGGCTTTCGGTTTTGAGTTTTGCGATGGTATTCCTCAGCATCATCCAACACTAAGTTCATATATTCATCAAAGCCCACGATGTGTCCTTCAATTCGCAAGTTTTTCGTTTCGTACAGCCATACTTGAACACGAGATCTGTTTTGTAAGTAGCGGAATATAAGGTTGATGGGTTGTACCATCACCTTTTGCACTTTTGGGGGCCCTTTGTACGACATTTTCGATTTTCTACTTAGTCTGTAACACCTAACTCCCAAACAACAAGTAAATTTACTGTCCACCAGTTTTTCCACTCAATAACTACCCGCCACTTCCAGACAAACAAAACACACAAAGAATAGCCACCAATTGCAATGTTCAAGAAAAATAAGCGGCAATCGACTGTTTACCATACAGTGTTGCTAAGTACTAACTAACAGTGTACACCTAGTGTTACCAGTTCGGTAACTCAAAAGTGACTTGTAAAAACAATCAACGGAAATAACATCCCGAAATATAAATAAAAAAAAGCCGCTGTTTTGTTATAGTTTATGGCATACGTGACGCTGTTCGTTCAATGTATAGCACAGTAACACCATTTATTTCCACATAACCACATAAATAACCATATAAACAACCAAATTATTGATATAATCTTCTGCAAGCAATCCCGCAACAAAACGTTGCAAAATATCCAAAACAGAATACTTCGACAGGCGAAAAAGCTTACTATATGCATCATCGTTGAAGTACTCAAAAGGATTTTCCCTGTCTCATTATTCTTCTAGGTCGGATAGCATATTCTATCAGTTCGAGCACTTCAGATTCATCTTTTGCAAGCATATTAACTCTACTCACAGCTGATCACGACGTTATCAAGGATTAACCTCCCGTTTTCGATGGGTAATCTTAATTCAACGATTTGGCGATATAGGGCCTTATGCAGAGTCGTTTTGATGTGTGATTAGTAGCATACTAAAGAGTTCGACTAACATATGTTCTCTGCAGTAGTCAGGTTTTTAGTATGACGCTAATCATAACGTCAAAATGACTCTGCATAAGGCGGATAATCTTCAGATCAGTGTTGGTGCAACACATTATCCTCACGTCGATTATTAACTTTAGTTTAATGCCTATCCACGGATTAATCCTCAGTTGGTGCAACCGAGCATCAGAGTTTATTTTGGATTCAAAAGTTCCGGTTTCAGTTATGTTTCTTCATAATTCATTAATTACTTCATTATCTACAATAGACAAGTTCAGTTACGGTTTGCGTCAACGTAATGCAAAATCAAATTTTTCTATTTCGTTTGGTTTAAACCTCATAAGAATTATAATGATTTCTTGCGTTTTTTTTTTTTTCGTTACTTTGATGTACCCAGAGTTTTGTAAAGACTGGTATTGAATGTTCCCTTAATGTGTATAGCTCATGCGAAACGACTGGGTCTTAAGAGATATTTTATAGTAATTTTTATTGGTGTTTCAATGGCACGATCATATACGGGCCGTGTCCAAAAGAGCAACGTACACACTTCGAGAATGCACACTTGAAGTCTACAAATGGAGTGTACACTAGATAGTTTACACTTCGTAAAAGTAACTTCTGATGCGCACTTCGTTCCAGCACCAAGAAAAAGTTAAGTTGAGTTTAACGTCCCGTTCAGCAGCGAGGCTATATGTGACGTGGACCTACTGATTAACGTGGAATCTGAACTACATGTGCTCCCGCCGGGAATCGAAACTGGGAGAATTTCGTTTGCTACAAAATAAATTAATGCTTTAAAAAAAAAAAGGCGAATGCCTTTCCAGTTATATTAAAGATAAATATATTGTATAGGTTGATAATACAGGATAATAAAGATTGTACAGGAGTTTCTTTTATGTATGCCAACACCTTCAGCTTTGCCTTACCTGCAAAAATTTGTCATTTCGGATCTCTTATTACGCGCAGATTAACAAGAGAGGAGCCAAAGATAATAACTATATACACATTGTGTTATGTGCACAATAAACTCGTAACAGCATAAAAACCACTGAACTTGGTGATGTTCTATTTCATTAGGCATGCCTGTGCGAGGGAATATTTATTAAACCGGGAGGAGAGTAGCATTGGTGAATAGAGCGTTGATGACACTTGCGAAGTAACTTAGGAATTTCATTCCAAGTGAAAGCAGGCAACTTGCTATAGCGTTAGGGCACCGAAGGTACTGAGGGGTTTACAATATTGTGGCGCAAAACCATTTTCGGAGAGAATTCATATTGCGTTTAACTGCTTCCTGCACAGTACATTACACAAGAATGACACTGAAGGTGTTGTAGTGCTACCGAATTGCTTGTCACAAGCATACTGATTGGACTATTTCTATCATATAGCGCTAATAATTGAGTTTCTTAGATGCTCCCCTTTCTTTGTGAATCTATAGATTTTCCCCGTAAATCTTCGAAATACAGTCTTCATATTCTTAATCTGTATTTACGAAACAAATCCCGTCGTCCAAATATAACCATAAAAACCTATTAAGATGATAAGAACTTTATGAAAAGTAAGAGACGGTTTTATGAAAATATAGTATGTATGTTATGCAATGGCTCTCATTGTTCAACCAAACGGGGGGAATTACTTGTTCTTAATCGTTTCATATTTTGGGTACAGTAATGGGATCATATGAATTAAGAGGAATGTGTGAAATCTTTGCTACATGTGTAGAAAAAAATTTTGACCTGTATTTCACTTTTAGTTAGCTCTCAAAAATGTGCAATAATTGGCATATCACGGTCCTTCACACAGATCAAGTGCAGGGAATTATGGTAGCTGTGAAAGGAATTTGTTTAGAATCAAAACTGGAAAATTAGGCCTATCTACCAACGAATTAACATTTGCAGCTTAGCTATAGCCATAGGGTAACAAATAATCTAGGTATTCATTATTCTATGCTAAAGCTAAAAACTTTAATGCATATCCAATTAAAGTTTCTAACTTACGTGCAAATAGCTACATTACAGATAGTCTAATTATCACAATTAAACTACATAAACAATGTAATATTTTAGCCAATCAGTAATAATACACCTACTTGTGTGCGATGACAAAGAAAAATTCCTTTCCCTCTGCCACTAAGCCAATTGTAGCCACTTGTTAACAGATGGAAAATTAACTAAAATTTGCTGAATTTTTCTCGAGTGCAAAGAATCTTGCCTAACGATAGCCCATTGACTCCAGTCAATTACATTAGTAACCAGAGAATGTTACGACAACGAATAAAAAAAAAACAGCAGAATAGGTATTTCTGAAGAAAGAATAAAACGTAGTTGTTCAATTTCCATATACGTATGAAACTAAAATAAAATTAATTTTGCAATATTAATTCCAAAGCTATGTAATAAATATTTTCATGATTTATTATACTAGAAACTCTGGACATTTTAAGAATGAACATTTTATCAAGATTTAACTACAAAATATCTTAAATATCAACAAACTAATTATCTTAACTACAATGGATAACACATTTTATAATAAATTAAATTTTTAATCATCCTAACTTCTAATATTAAGTTTCTGACATAAATATAAATGTGTATATTAAACATTACACCAAAATTATACACAGGGTCTTCCCAAATTTGGTGCAACGACCAAAAAGAGTAGGATCAAATTCTCAAAACTTCCTTCTTATCTGTGAAAAGAAACTATTAGATTAATTTCAAGAAAAAAGGAAAACGAATTTCAAAAATTTTGGAGAAACTTGTAGAGCAGATGAACAGAATGAAAAATCATCATAAGCGCAGTGTGGAGGGGCACTATGAATTTTCCGAAGACACTTGGTTTATTACGATTCATATTAAAAACAATATTACCTAGAAATATATATTAAGGAAATATTTATTAATATTGAGTAGGCAAGGAGGTGGGGGTGATCCTGTTTTCTTCCTTTCTAGATCAAATATCCAAGAAGATAAATTTTGGTAGATGAATCATCCTTGATCATTATTATTAATGAAAGTACCTAACATGAAAGTAAGAGCAGATTTATTCGTGAAATAGGATATCCAAACCATGAATTTTTGTAAGGTTGTCGATGAATAATAGACTTGCAGAAGGATGTTTGTTTCCACGTTGGCATTTTAAAAATAAATACGATGAATAAATGAGTAGATTAATAATATTTATTTTAATATATATTCCAAGGATGTTATAAATAGAGGATCTGCCCATATGTATCTTCATCCTATTAAATCGGAGAAGCCAAAAATGAACCGAGCATCGGCACGTCTGATTGGTTACTCTTGTTTCTGCCATCGTCTGATTGGCTACTTTTGTTTCCGCCATGATTGTTGGCTCAAAACATTGTGATCCTATTGGGTGGAATGGGCAGAGTAGGGGTGGCGAAACTGTGACGTATGGCTTCAAGATTTTGTTGTAAGGGCAGATCCTCTATTTTATAAGATCCTTGATATATTCCTTAATTTCTATTTTTAAGCAAAAATGGTTATTGTTTTGTTCTTGTTGGAATAAGTGTTTATCATTTTTAACTTAAAGATTGACTTGGTTAATTACAATATAGGCTTATTGTCCGGAGATTAGAATGGTTGTTGGACTATTGACTTTCAGTATTAGATTATGGTTAGGTTTCGGGATTGGTTTATCTTTGATTTCCATATAAACTGTTCCAAAAATGAATCTACATTCTAGAAGATACGTATATTTTGTAAATTTATCGGTTAGTAATTAATTGTCTATTGTAGAATGATCCCATTCAGTGCACCGATTGCCGTAACTTGCTTATGTGATTGTTCATTATTTATATTCGGAACAGTAAATCATATGTGCCATAAAATACTCTCTGTTTCAGGTTGTGAATATACTAGAACGGAAATGACGTTCAACGTGACGCCGGGTAATGCCACTTTGCCAATTATAGTTGTTCCTGGTAGGAATAATAAAGTTTAAAAAATGAAAAACACGAAAAAATTAACTAAACAGTGGAAAGTGTCTTAATAATAATAATAATAATAATAATAATAATAATAATAATAATAATAATAATAATAATAATAATAATAATAATAATGTCAATACATGAACCATTTTCAGCATTATGTTACGCTATTGTAAGTTTTTCTGTTTTTAATATCATGTTTTTCAATTTGCTGTATGATATATATACTCTCACGAGGAAAACTTCAGCCATATGAGAAATAAAGGACGTTGTAAATAATAATGATTATTGTAATATTGTAAATGTAATTTACTTACCACACGTAATTTATTCTCCCTTCTCCGTTTCCAGGAGGTTATTGATGCCTAATATTTTTTCTGGTTGAAGGAAAGTGTCTGTGTTGAATATACAAGAAATCTTGATAGTCAATTCTACAAGGTGCGGCAGAACCGATTAAGCAGTTCCTATCAATTACCACGAGAGCTGTGGTGGGGGTAGGCAGTTGCACGTGATCTGCCTTTGTTCAGTCGTTAACCCAATTTCAGTAGCTAATATGGTCTGGACCGGTGCACATCGTAGTTTTGCCGTTTGCGCTTATTATTAAAACAACAGATCTGTGATCACAACCTCGTCTCTTTGAGGGGTGATGTCGAGTGGCCTGCGCGGTCACCAGATTTAAGCATTTGTGACTACTTTATTTGGGGATATCTGAAGGAAAAGGTTTTCAAAAGCCGCCCTCACATCCTACCAGAGTTAAAACAGCGGATTATTGACGAGGTGAATGCCATACCCCGCGATATGTGTGTGAGACCTGCTCGAAACTTCAGGGATCGTCTACTACAATGTATTGATGCTAACGGCCGCCATCTTGAGGACATTATTTTCAAAACTAAATGAATGTAAAATGGTATATTGTACTAATTTAGAAAATAAAAACATTTTTTTCTCAATATATCCATATTTACTTTTTATTGCTCCTTAAAACTGCTTAGTTGGTTCTGCCGAACCCTGTACATCGTGGTTTTGAGATGTATAGTGTATATTCGATCGTATTAGCTGCTAACCATGTAATAGAATTTTGTTAGTTTGAGTTAGTTAAACAGTTGAACAAGCCGTTTTGATGTTGTATCATGCTATCTATGCCTTTGACTGTTTACCCAGTGCTAACCTGGTTTCGTCCATGTAAACAATACATTTAACTACTCCTCTGAGTTGTTTAATATTCTTCTAAAACTAATGCCTTTATGTTATGATGTCCATTCTCTAGTGGATACCGCGTGCGCCTTTAGTGTACGTTGTTGCAGTTAGACTTCTGGCGAGAGAGGACAAAAATTTAATTTCATAATCATTAATTTCCATTAATCATTCATGTTGAACCTAAAGGGCTCAAACTAACAAAATTCCATTACATGGTTAGCAGCTAATACGATCGAATATATACTATACACCTGGAAACCACGGTATAGAATCGACTATCAAGTTTTCTTGTGTATTAAAGACATACTTTACTTCAACTAGAAAGAAAAAATGTAATTTACCTGGACATTGCACTTTCTGAATATATATGAAACTCAAAACAAAAAGAAAACTTAGCTCGATTCCTTTCCATCAAAAGCCGCTCCCAGCGCTCTTTCCACTCTACTATCGACATCTGTATGAGATTCTTTCGCTGTATAAATTCTTTACCTTTAATTGCTCCAACGCAATACAAGTAATGCTGAAACTAACAATAGTACTTTCGATTTTTTCAGGATGTGAGATAGACATCAACAATGATCTACCAGAAAATCAACCATTGATTTTCGTCGTTTCAAAGAAGTCGGGTAAAGACGCTTATAAATTTGCATTTCCCGAAGCAAAAACAGGGGAGATTGTATTAGATGAAGGGGAGCAAGTTCTTCTTGCGTGTCCAGGTCCAAAGAATGAACTTGATGCTTTGGATACCAATGAAGTTACTGCAACATGCGAAAGAGGAAGTAAACTTTCTGTTGATGGTGACGCTTACAATTTAGGAAAGTTGGGGTGTAGTGATTCTATAAAGAGTGAAGTTAGAATAGATGGAACCTGTATGAATGGTAAAGCCAAGTATGTGGAACTAGGTTTCGAAGTAAAAGAAAAATGGTTCTCATTAGTAGATTGTTGTTTTGACGACAAAATATTGACAACATATTACAGCAGACACATTTTGTATGGTAGTGCAATACAAGGAGCCGAACAAGAATCGAGCAGGCCATCTTTTGTTGAAGCAGATATGTTTCCAGGAGTGTCCGCAAACAATGCTTACAAAGACCAGACAGAAGCTTTTACTGAAATTTTAGGTTCATCAAAACTTGCCAAAAAGTACACTGAGAAGAAAGGTGGCCTTTACCTTGCACGTGGACATCTTGCCCCAGATGGAGATTTTATTTTTGCATCATGGCAATTTGTCACATATTATTATATTAATGTTGCACCTCAGTGGCAAATTTTTAATGCTGGTAATTGGTTACAATTAGAAAATGGCGCGCGAAAATTTGCAGGTGAACATAAAGTGGATCTTGATGTTATAACGGGCACATATGATATATTATCCTTACCTGACAAAGATAATAAGGAACAAGACATTTATCTTCATGTTAGTGGTAAAACACGAAAAATGCCAGTTCCAAAATTTTTCTGGAAAGTTCTTTATGATCCTAAGTCCAAAGAAGGAATTGCATTTGTAGGTATCAATAATCCTTTTATTTCCTCCGTTCACTCAAGTGACATACTTTGTAAGGATATTTGTAACAAAGTAGAATGGGTTGACTGGAATGTAAAGGATTATAATAAAGGTTATATGTATTGTTGTGATGTAAATGATCTCCGAAAGAAAATTAAATATATCCCACCGTTGACTGTTAAGGGTATCCTTGACTGAGAAAATAATCGAATACATCTGGAGTAATAGAGATTGTTTTAAGTGAGCAGAATATTCTTATTGAAAGTTATGTTGAACTTTTTTAAAGTTTCTTACATAAAAACAGTTATTGTAATATTTTAAAAATGGGTTTTTATAATTGTCTTGTCTCGTCCGTCAACTTAATCTTTAGGATAATGTGAAACATATATCTTTCCACGCATCACTAATGGTGAAAAAAGCTGCTAGACTGAAACGGAATGGAATTCCTGTCGTCCTGTTTGTGGTTAATGTTTTGGTGTGGTAAGCCATGGAGCTATTAGCGATACAGTAGTCAAAAGAGTGAAAACTTATCGTTAATATTTCTGCAATACTGCAATTGTATAACATGATCAGGTAAACGAATAAACGAGATTCGATTGTGTTGACCAAACTTTATTTTCTTGTAATTTTCAATAGGAATATAATGTTTGCTTGTGGTTGACAGAAATCATATCTATTATTTCGTGTGCCTTTTATCGTATCTCTACGATGGATGTATAACGAGGAATTCTTTTTTCTATAAACTCTTTAAAATACAATAAATAACGATTTCTTTGGAATATAGGTTATAATAATCAATATTTCCATGCACTGCAGCATGTCATTTGAAATTTGACCTGGAATTCATTTATAATATTTCCTCATTTTAAAAATATTTTAATGGAAAGCAACAACTTGAACATATTTGATAGTTGCTTTGCATGCAGTGCTATTCCAATAGTAACAAGAACTCTATCATTGACTGTTTTATTACTTTTCGCGAAAAAGCAAATTAAGTTTTCACTAATCTTGCCAATACTTACAAGACAGTTTATGACAAGTTTAAATGGGTAAGCCAATTAATGTTATAACAAACTTACTACGGGTAAGTTAATTGTTTTTAGGTAAGACCTGCAGAAAGCTTATCTTAACAAGCAAGACAAAATTTAAAATACAAGCCTTATAAAAGACGACAAAAGATAAATGAAAGAAACAAAACTAGCAAAATGCAAGCTTTAATTGGACTAATCCACTTATTAAAAATCCTGAAAATTGGTGTGTTAGATATTGCCTTCACAAAACATGGTAATTATATTAAAATAACTAGATTATATCATATATTATTTACTATGCAGTAAATATCAACAAAATGAAAAAAGATTCCTGAGCTTTTTATGTTGATTAAGTACTCGTAACTAGTGGTTCGTCTGATACGTAGTACGTGTTGAGTTTAATCCGAATTTAGGAGGAGACTTTTTTCTTATCAAATTTAAAAATACATAAGAAATGTTAAGGACTTAATAATTGATAACATTCGAGTATGAGTAGTTTAAATTGGTTGAAAATGAGAATCAAAATATTGTCAGACTTACTTTTATTTCAATTGAGTATATAAGCTGTTTTTCCACCCCTATTCCAATATGCATTGGTAATTCGCATCACTAACATTTGCAATTCAAATTACAATCATGAACTATACATAAATTGTACAATTCATTGCTATGTTTTTTCTTACGTACTGACAAATAGCCATCAATTTCCTGTATTTTTACAAGTACTTTGGTGTATTGATGTGTTTATTCGTTTAATAAATACTTTACAAGTAGGTAGTCTTAGTTTGAACAACGAAACCTAATCAAAATAATAATTTGTATCGACAGTACAATATGGAAGTGACTCTAATACTAAAAAATAAACCACTAAGTAGTCATAGGCATAGTCAATAATATTTATGCATAATGCTATAGGATAGACCTACCTTTGTTATGATAAAGTGTTGTCTTTGAATTGCCTTTAGCAATGATTATTTGTTATATTGTAAAATTATATTTTATTACGCTAATTTATATTTAGTTCCTATGGTCTTTGAAAAAACTTGACCATCCATCTGTACTTTATATAGACTATATGCTTGCAAATGTTTGTTGTAAATTTTAATTCTCTGTCTTGATAGCTGATCTAAATATTAATCTAAAGAAGGTTTACTTTTGTTCGATTTAAATCCGTCTGTGTTAAAGAATAGGGTCTTTTCAAAGAAACATTTAGTGGGCTAGATTCTTGAAGAGACATTAAGTGAAGAAAAGAAAACTGAAATAACTTCTATACTGAACACTATAACAAATAAATGCATAAAAATGCATTAGTAGTATCATTAAGGTAATTTTATTTTTTAAATTCAAGTTTCAATGCTTATATTCCTGGGTTATTTAAAATCTGTAATCCTAAACATTTTAAAAATATATTTTCTTTTGTGTTTATTTTGAATGACATGTGTCTTGTTGTAGATGAGTCTATGTAATAATTTGACCTGTTCAATAAAGATTTTTTTTAAACTTTAAATGTTAAAGTTTCGTATTGAATCATAAACAACTTTCTTTGCTTTTTATTCAAAAAGAACAAAATTTCAAGAAGCTACTTTCCAAGATAATAATTTTTCATGCATATCCAATTGTTCTTGTCTCATTGATATAAATTTTGCCTTAATCCACCTCAAAATTAGTTTAGTTGTGTACCAAATCTTGTTGTTTATTTGCTTGTTGAAGTTAAGTCGGCTATCTCTTTGTAGCAGCGAATTTATAAGAGAGACTTACAGTTTAATATGGAACCGAACTACTATAATGCATTCAATGCTGTCTAATGGTATCTTGCTCGGAGCCCAGTACATCAAAGGCGCACGTTCTTTCCACTACATAAGTGAGAAGGGCTCCATTGTATTCAATAGGAACATATTCCCTTATATTAAGAAAACTTCTAGATAGCTATTTAATTTATGGCATTGTTAAACTGCCAAATTATATTTCATAACGTAATAATTTATGAGTATTTACAAGTTACAGAAATCAGAATAGGTGACCCTTATTATACTTATTAGGTGTGTTTATTATACTTATATAGCATATGGTAAATAAATTGATTGACTAAAGGTTTAATGAAGACGGCTGTGACGACGCTATTTGTTCCAATCGGGATACCATAGGATGAAGCAAACAGCATTGTCAACTCTTTTTGAAATTCCATTTTTTGAGTTAAATTTTAGACTCATTCAAACAACTACTGCTTCCTTACTATTTATCGTACGATCATGGTTCATACCTCGTTTTTTTTAGAATAGAGCATCCTTCCAACGACAACACTCGTTTGTCCGTATTATACATCAGAAATAGGAAAATCGGGAGTTTTTTCGAAAACGATTATTTTTTAATTTTTGCGAACCTCTGGCCCGAGCCTGGGTTCAGATAGGATCTGAAAATCTCTTGAAAAATACGTAGTTATGTACACAATGCGCATGCAAAATTTCCTACAACATTACTATTTGGCCTAGGATCATGCTTCGAAAGTCATTTTCTTCAGTATTACGTGCCCCTTCCAACAGTACCACTCGTTTGTCCGTATTATACACCTTAACCCGGAAATTCGGGAAAAACCGGATTTTTTCTGAAAAAATCACCTCCTCGGAACATTTACGCCCCTTGGGTCCGGTCCCGGTTTCACGTAGATATTTAAAAAATATAAATATCCAAATTGTACACACAATCCGTATGCAAAATTTCAATTTGATATCTTTGAAAACTAAGGGCGAGAATTTTTTTGAAATTTGCCTTAAGAAACAAGTCACGCCCCTCCGCCCGATTTGACGCCGCTAAGCTGACCATCTGGTTCCAAAATGCATCTGGGTGTTCTTTGGTCCATGCTTGACTTGATTAATAAAAAATTCCGGGTTCAATACGTGTTATATAAGCTTAAGGTCTGCCATACACTATAGGAAAGGTCCTAGGAAATCTCTTACTGTTTTTCCTAGAGTCAAAATCTCAACGTGTATGGCATCAGATCACATGTCATTTCCTATGTTCTGAACGATCCTATGAGATTTCTCTTCTTTAGAGCACGCTCTATTTCGGAAAGAAAATTTGTAAGATTTCAATTTAAGCGACATCAGGTGAGAGAAAGTGAAAACAATTTTTTTCTTCCCCCACCAGCAAAGATGCTATTTTCGCACTTATTAGTATATATGAGGAGGATACATTTTTGTGTACTACAAAACCAACGCTATATCACAACAGATATGCAAGGCAGAAGGCACTGGAAAACATTGCTGGCAAAGTATGCGTTGTGAGACCTGGTATCTCTTCGGAAGATATAAAACAGGAAAAATCTTTACGTGTATGGCACAAAAGGGTAGTATTTCCTATGAGATATGTCGTAAAATTTTTTGCAGATAAATCTAAGATATTTCCTAGGCTTTATCTCATAGGGTATAACAGCCCTAATAAACGTTAAAACTAAACACTACTCCATGCTACAAATTCGTACCAAAAATCCCAAAAGGGTTAATAAGCAAACTTAGTAATTAATACGTCAATAAAAAAAAGTGGCTGAATTCTTTTCATTTGTGGCGTAACTTTAGCTAAAGAAGGAGAAAATTGAATAAAACAAAATGCAACTTGAAAAAAATGTGTCGTCTCTTCTGCAACACTTCAGATCGAGATATTTCACTTTTACACAGGCGCATTACTATATACGATGGACGTCTCTGGCATGTAGAAATTGAGGGGGAAAACTAGAATAATGAATGTATGTAGATCCAACTAAATTTATTTCATAATCGTGAGGTAAATGGAAAGCTACTTGAGTTAGTGAGATCGGTTTTCTACCTCTTGAAGTATAATTAATCATTATATATTCTTTCATCACTGTTAGGTTACTTGCTACATACTTACAAGTTTCTACGTACGATGATCCTTAGAGAATTTCATTTTGAGGTTATCCATTAATTGTATATTTACCTTCTTTGTCTTCCTTCCAGCATACCTTCTACACGCACTCAAAGTAAAATTCTTCCCCTCTAACAATGTTCGAACATCTTATTAATTATTTGAAGTTATTTCACCTCTATTATTCATTATTCCCCATATTGGTTTATCATTGTAATCAGCTAAGATTTTTCATTCTTCTCAACATTCAAATTTGGGAGAACTAAAATGCAGTTTTTTCTCCGTACAATTCAATACTCAGGTTTAAGTCCTTTTTAAACTATTCATTCAGCGATTCACATAACGTGTTTCTCATCACGACAACCACAATCGTCTTAAAGATACTTTGCCAATTCTCACGTTTCTTGTTTATCGTTTGCATTTCATACCTTCGTTAATAACACTAGCTAAGAATTGAAACCTAGCCACTGTTTTGTTTTCTCTGCTGAAACTTCTTAAGCAATCACAACCTCAATCATTCCAGTCACCATTGACTTAATCCTTTTCATATATAGTGGACTCTCTCTTAACCAAACCAGTATGTTCGTCTCGGTTCCCAACTCTCTGCCGGATATACCATTTTCCAAGGCCTTCCTCAAGGTTCTGTATTATCTCCTCTTTTATTCAACTTTTTTCTGGCTCCTATCCTTTACCAAACAGATAACACCGTTTGGGTTCTCTCTTATTGTGTTGATTTAACCTTCTATATTCCTTCTTCCTCCCCCAACCCGCTATACCCCAACTTATTTCTGCCCTTATCACATTTTCCAACGGTGTTCTGTCCATGGCTTAGGGATTAATTTTAACAAAACGTTCTCTCCGGTCTTTATCCATAAGCATACCCCATCCCTTCCCTCCCTTACCTTTACTGGCATTATCCTTCCCCGCCGCCTTTTTGTTAAATATCTTGGAGTTGTCTTGGACTCTATGTTGGACCCCAAGACCAAGTCTATCTATCTATCTATATATATATATGTGTGTGTGTGTGCAGAGTGGGAGAGTCAGGTAAATAGATAAATATAACCTCTTAGATAACAAAGAAACAAACCATACAAATTAGAAAAAAGTACATTCGGTGCAGTTTTACTGTACGGATCCATTGTGAAATGTATGGAAAAGTGTGGGGAAGTCTTTAATTTGCCCATTTTTTGTCGAGAATAGAACTCAACGAACCCCTGCGGGGCTTCTAACCCTTCTTACTCCTACTGCTACCCCTACCCCTACTCCTACTTCTACTACTCCTTACACTATGGATCCTTATAGTAAAACTGCACGGCTCATTTTTTACTGATCAACACAAGTGACAGGTAGAGACCTACGCAGCATCCTAATACAAGGTGATGTGGCGAAATTAAGTACCACTGCGAAAATCTTGGAAACAGATTATAAGGTAGATGGTTGTCAAAAAATATTGGGAAGACCTTAATCCAGCAGTGGATCGACAGTTGTTGATAATGGTATGTAGGTGTTTCAAATATAAATAACCCTCACCACTACACTCATGTGATCCCAATTCTCATTCTTAATATCTGAGCATTTTAGATAAAGTAATAAAAGGTTGTTCTGACAGATCATACTTTAACCCTGTAGCTGTAAGCAACGGCGCCGACTTCCCAAAATCTATGTGGGTATATATGAATGACGGGACGTGTTAGCCTATGTTTTCAGGAAAGTCTTGATATTTGATTGATTTGTGTTTAGTTAAAATCTTTTATGTACATTGTCATAAAGGGTTTATAGGAAAGGGGGGCAAGAGTACGCAAATTTCAATTAAACTTATATATTTTGGTAAAAAATAGTTACAACGGAAAACTTTTACATGGAACACAAAACTTGAACTCTCCTTTACGAAATATGAACTCAACTTTTATACACCTCTGTCCTTGGAGGAACTATAATTCGTAAAATGAAAACATTCAAATTCGTACTCTTGCCCCGATATGTGGGGCAAGAGTACGAAATCAAAGGGGCAAGAGCACGCACTCAAAAGAGCATTAACAATTATCACAGATGAAGGTGCCTACTCCTTCATATGATGTGCATTGTTCATGCCACCATTCATGGCATCTTGCGCACTTGATCCAGTCTTCTATTGGTGGATCACTGTAGATGATATTGCATAATGGACACTCGTACACTACTTCCTCACTGACCTGAGGAGTTACCTTCGGTTGTAGCTTTCTTGGTACAAGTTGATGTTTGCCTTTGCTCTTTGGAGGGCGCCGTTTCAGAAGTAAGTTCTGTTTGAAAGGAGAGGATGTCAGAATCTCTGATTGACCTCTGGAAGATCAAGATTTTTTTGTTTGAGGGTTTGGTGGCAGTCGGAGGAGGACTGACAACCTTGAAAGGAGTGCATGATGTGGACGGTCCACATGGGCCCCTGCTTACTTCCAGTGAAGATCCAGCTTTACTAGTTGGAGGTTTGGTAACCGATGAACGAGCAGCCGGCAGAGAGGTGTTGAATATGGACAATCTGCATGAGTTCCTGCTTGCTTCTAGTGAGAATCCAGCGTTACTGATTGAAGATTTGGTAACAGATGAATGAGAACGAGCAACCGGTAGAAGAGTGTTTGAAGTGGACAGTCCGCATGAGCTCTTGCTTGCTTCTAGTGAGGATCTAGCTTTACTGGTTGAATATTTCGTAACAGATGAATGAGAACGAGCAACCGTCAGAAGACTGTTTGAAGTGGGCAGTCCGCATGAGCTCTTGCTTGCTTCTAGTGGGGATCTAGCGTTACTGTTTGAAGGTTTGGTAACAGATGGAGGAGAACGAACAACTGGCAAAGGAATGTTTGATCTGGATGCGCCACATGGGCCCATTTTTACTTCCAGTGAATCATCCAATGAACGATTTTGGGCTCTATTCAGGTCTGATGCTTGATTTGTTGCTTTAGGAATGCTTTCATCTTCAGAGCTGGCTTCTGAAGTCATTTAAGTCTACCACATCCGCAATAGAAGGAAGAAAATCTTCTTCATTGAACACATCTTGATTCAGTGGGACAACTCCAGATTCTTGAAGGCTGGATACCAAGCCTCAGTAGACAAACTCGAAACTTGGAATTAGGCGGGATGGATGATTCCTCATTCATTTATCACACACTGTTGAATACCAGGATTTCAGTGGGTCAAAAAAGGAGCGATCTAATGGTTTCAAATTATGGCTAGTATGGGGTGGTATACTCAACATCACTATCACATTTTGCCTGCAGAAATCAATCGCCTCGATTGAAATGTGAGAGGTTTGATTGTCAAAAAGTAACAATACCTTTTTCGTAACCGAATTTGATCGCACATGTTAGTGTAAATAATATAACCATTCTACGAAAAGTTGTGAGTTGATGAACCGGAATCAGGTATCATTCCCACAGAACCCAGCGGCGAGCCATCGAATAATTCTTGTTTCATTCGTTTTCTGGGAAATATCTGAGGAATAAAGGAACCAGATGCACTCACCAGGAAACAGCTGTTATGTTAACTCCAAAATAACCAGATACAGTTTTATTCACAACTGATTTTTTTGTCGACTTTCGAAACTTTATGAGGAACCGTATTTATGCCAGTTTCGTGCATGTTGTAGATATCCCGTGGAGGAAAGCCGTTTTCTCTTACAAGATCTTTTAGACAATTAAAAAAGCGTTCAACTTGTGGCTTGCTAAAACCACGAGCTTCCCCCAGACCAATCTTTGAAGGCTGTCGCAAAGCAATAGTTAAATGTCTACGACGGAAGGACTCTGTCCAATCTTTTCCTGCCGTTCGATTTACATGGCTAAAGGATATTGGGAAACTAGTTACGTTCAGCAAAATTGTATGCCATTCTTCTTAGTTCTTTTAAAGTTAAGTCATAGAAGAATTGATCCAGTAATGTGATATATTCCACTAATTCGTTCTCCATTTCTTCGGTAAATAGGCCTACTGGCTTTATTGTGCCTAAAGACGTTGCAGATTCTCATTTAAAAAAAGGAAAGAAAAATTCTTAATTTTCCTTATATCAGTAATGGGAATGCATAGGATACAAAAAAAAAATCAGATAATATTTAGACCCTTTATAAAATATATTTCCAAATTCAGCTTATTCCATCAGTTACAGAATGCTTGTCAGCTGCGAGGGTAACTTGAAAACTTCTCGAGCTATCCTTGATGAAGCTACATATTGTCAAATGTTAGGTTAGGTTAGCTTCGTATATCTTTATAAGATTCCATACCAATCATTGGACTGATACCGCCTTATGCAGAGTCGTTTAAACGTATAATTACTAAAGGAGTGACTACTACAGGAAACATATGGTAGTCGAACTTTTTAGTATGGCTCTAATCACGCGTCAGAACGACTCTGCATAAGGCCCATTGAAATTTTTTACTGAAGACTACTGACATTTAAGATAAAAGAGGACAAAGCGTAGCATTTCTGAAACCTGAATAAAATAAGCAAGAGTAATGTTATTCAATAACTGCAGATTTAACTATCTCACACGTTTATCTGTTTCGAAAACTCAAACACCACCTTAGATACTGTTATGTAAGGAGTGGTATTTAGAATAACAATTTATCCCTCGTACATAAGAAAATATCAGGATTCTTAACGTTAGAGGTTACATATGAGAACCAGTATTAGTAAAGTTTGCCGTCACTCTCTATTACAACGGAATCTACATTCTTTTTTGATTGTTAGATCTAAATAAAATTGGATTGTTTTTTCATAGAACAGAAGGGGCAAGAGTACGCACGCGTACCCTTGCCCCGTCGGTATCTGCGTACCCTTGCCCCCTCACTACACAATTGACTTTCCCGTGATGTTGTACAGCCAACTGTTGGAAGAAAGTCTATTTACTCCATCCTGTCAAACAATAGATATGGTAGAAACTAACGCTTTATAGTACTTTGAAATCGTTAAAAAATTGAGTAAGTTATTCCTTAAGTACTTATGTCCCAATATTATATCAAACTATTAGAAAAACATAAATATTTACCTAGATAGCTTGTAGTTTTCCGCAGCACACTCAAAGTTGTTTAGGTTCTAGACGCCGTTAACATCAAACTCCACATGACGCATTTGCGATACGCTAATATTTTCACCTGATTTTAGGGAATCGTATTCTTACCCCCTACGTACTCTTGCCCCCCTCTACTCTACTGTGATAAAGTAAAATATATCGGAACTATAAAGACAAGTTGGGGCTGTCCTAGCTCAGTCAGTAATACGGCCGACTTAATCACAAGAGAAACGGGTTCAAACCCGGGCCCAAACTATAAATCTTGTGGGTGCGGCGCACGAAAGGTGGAAATTTTGGCACCATTTATAATAGAAGTACAGAAAATCTGAGAAAATACTCTGAATGTAATAAATATTTAAATTTACATGTTATTAACTAGAACTGCTCCAGCGCGACCAATCAAACCAGTAACGATGTACAGTCAGCGACAAAATTTCTTTCTCTTCTGTAAAATTTATTTTGCTTATAACTTTGGAATTGATGGACTGATTTGAGTAGTTTTCTGAAATTTACCGAAAATTATATCTGCTTTAAGTTGCTGAATATTGCACTCAAATCTGTCCGTCTATTCGAGAGATATTCGCGGAAGAAATTTTAACATAGGAAAAGAACTTTGTTACTGACAGTACAGACACCGGTAAAGATACTATTGGAAGAGTAGTATAGCGTGCAGATCTCACGAACTTGTTCCGAATTTCTCACGAAAATGGGCCTAAAATCCGCCATTTTGTACCAAAATTTACCCATGTTCCCAAAATCTTACGAAAATGGGGCTAAAATCCGCCATTTTTTTAACCAAAATTTACCCATGTTCCCAAAATCTCACGAAAATCGACCTAAAATCAGCCATTTTGTATTAAAATGTGTGTACAGACCGAAAATCTCACGAAAACTAATACAAATTTCCTTCATTCTCATAAAAATTGATCAACAGTACGAATTTCTAACGAAAATGGATGCAAATTTCCTCTGATCTATTTTATTATATATTTTAATACAATTTTATGTTGATTTATACAATTTATGCTGATTACTTACCATTTTTCCCCAAGATTTTAAGAAACTTGTTTCTTCCTTCCTTATTCATCCCTCAAGTGCTCAGAAATAAGTGAAGAAACTTCAGAACATGTCCACACAGGTTTTTTTCGTTAATCTTGAACACAGTTGGTCTTGGTATTCAAGAAACTAATTCTAAAGAAAGAAGACACGTATAATGAAAGAATGGGATGTCGTAAGGTGAGGTAACTAAAGAGGGAAGGCGGAAAACAAAGGATAAAAAAGTAGCTGTATCCCAATATGTAAACATTCCTAACAGCGTGATACCTTGGTTAAATCAATAGGAACGTTTTGTATTCGTAATTGAGAAGCTTTTATGTAACACTATCATAATTTGAACCTTCTGTCATTTAAAGAAAGAAGAAAGTGTCACTTAAACGTGACATATAGATGTCGGATAATACTTTAACAGCAGGAAGTGAGACAGACATGTCAAATAATTTAGTTTCATGTATTTAGAAAACATGGGAAAATCTGGATAAAGAACAAATGTTAAAAGACATTGAATGTTAGGTAAGGATGGCGGGGGGAGACAGAGAACCCTTTGATGAGGTGAAGTAAAGAAAGGGAAGAGAGAGAGAGAGAGAGACAGCTGCTTGTATGTGTGTGTTGTAATTTTGGGTGGTCCAGCTTGTTGGAGGGGGCGAAGTGTGCTGTCCATGGAGTAAAAGACCTTGTTTAATTGGGACTGTGACTTGCACCCTACGGAGAAATAGGAATCATTATTGTAAGGACAGAGATTTTAAGAATGAGATAGTTAAATGTCACACGTTACTTTTTAAAAGTTAATGTATTGCCCCCCATACTGAGAGACCGCACATAGGATTGCATGAGGGAACTGTGTTGTTATTTTGAGCAAAGGACCAGTTTAAATTAGCGTTCGACTTGTTACGCACTTTGTTAAGACCTTGCCACATACGTAGAGGGAGAGAAAGAGTGGCCCTTCCTACCTGAGTTTCAAAGAGGAAAAAGACTGAATGAAATTTTTTACGCAAGACAACTTTCCCTTTTGTGCTTTTTGGAAGAAGTCTTCAAACAAGATTTTTTTAAGGTATTTCCGCATAAATGATTTTATCCTTTTAAAAAACCAGATTATTGAATTAATTATTTATGAATATTAATGAGATGATAATGAATATTAATGAGATGCTAAAGAAAGGGTTACAAAGAATGTTTTTTTTTGTGTTTTTCGTATATTTAGAGGTATATTGGGATATATGTAATATAGAGCACTACATATTGTACATAAATGTATGAGATAACGTGGAAGGAAATGGGCGCAACTCTAAGAAACGTATTTTATGTATTGATATTGTATTTTCAGTAGCTGATATGGGATTTTAGCATAGAATATCATCTTTTGGATACTGTATGGGTCTAATGGTGTACGAAGCTTAGACGAATAAGAAATTACATGTATATATGATTAGTTTGTAAGTGGGTACATGTATGTGTAGCTGATAGGGGATTTTAGCATAGAATATCATCTTTTGGATACTGTATGGGTCTAATGGTGTACGAAGCTTAGACGAATAAGAAATTACATGTATATATGAATAGTTTGTAAGTGGATACATGTATGTATGTATGTATATTTGGTTTTGATATTGGGACAGGAATATATGTATCATATTGTAGACATATTATCTTTCGTTTGCATGTAAGTGTTTTAAGCATGTGTTGTTGGGTTGCGTAGCTTTAGGGGCTATACTAGGTGGGATGCAAACACCTGAAGTGTTTGTATTGTATTAATATTGGTTGTATTGTATTAATATTGGATTGTAGCCTTATTTTATCGTAATGTAGAGCTGTATATCTTGTTGTGGTGATATGCTAGGTGAAGGCAATCACATGAACTGATTATATTGTAGACTTATATTCTGATTGCTTATGTATATAGATTACCTTGAATACCATGTTAGAATGTATATATTGTGATTTTTTACGTACGTAGATGTTTGTTAGACATGTTCTAGTGGTATTTTAAGTACATAGGATTTCACTGTGTTATAAGCCATTTACATATAGATATCTTTTCACTACAGTATTCTAATGACATTTATTGGTACCTTTATTTACTTCTAAGATGCTTGTTCACCTTGTAGAAGACATTATGCCATCATTATGGTTTCCAACGTAGGGTCATTTATTGTAGGAACATAAAATATGATAAATACGTATAAATAACCTTATATGAAGCATACATATTTTTCCTTTATCTTATATAGAATACAGATACTTCGTATTATATCAATATTTGTTTGGAGGAATAAAACATATTATTGTAAATTGTAACGTTTTATTATATTTATATAATCTACAATATTCTATTTCCAATATTGGCATATTTATATACATATATAGATAAGATATTTACTATACTTAGAATATTCTTCATAACTTATTGACATATTTACATTATATGTACGTAGAAGTACCAACAGATAGGTCTTGTGAAAACTTATGGACATATTTGATGATATTATGACCATGTTACTCCATCATGGTACCTTTAGACAGTCTACTATTTACATATATACAGAATACCAATCATTTAACACACTTAATACTTTGATAACCATATGGCAATGTTCTATAGTCAGTAATACTGTTATGATTTAATCGTCGTCTTTTATTTTGAACTTTCTGATGTGTTTTAGTTTCAGACTTGGATACGATGACAAACCCTGGCTTACGAACAATTCTTCCTGGATTGTGTAACTGTTTTTTGTCAGCTTTATCCCGAACTAGTTGATAAAAATGATCAAAGTTAATTTCTTGTCGTGTACGATGATTTAAAGTTATTCCTCTAATTTTAAATACATAATCTACTTTCCCTGTTTGAACTTCTTTCATTCTATAGGCATAATTTTTTGGCCCTAAGCCTATAAATGCATCAATTTCCCAGCCATCAGGAACTTCATTAGTTAACTGACCCAAATAGAAACCCAAAGAAAGTGGAGGCTCTTCATTACGTGGTTGTACAAACATAATACTATCAGTGTCGCAGTACAATACACGATCAGAATCTATAGCTGTTACTAATTCGTAAAGTTTTAGACGCGCCCACGAGGTGATGAAGGCTGCAAGGACAACATTGGAAAATTTCCATGGCTTGTTTTTGTTTTCAATGTTTTTATATGATACAATGAGATGTCGCTCTCCAATAGGCAATACAGTTTGTACCTCATATTGTGGTGCCCATAGATAACTTAAAATTTTTTCTGGAGTATCTACAATTACAGATTGAGATAAATCTGTTCGCTGTCCCCATTTCCCATACAACGAATTGAGAAATATTTTGGAAATATATCTTAGACCAGGATTTGATTCAATGTTATTTTCCGTTAACTGAATGCATTCATGTTCATAATAGTCTGCAATATATTTCTCTTGATCTTGTTTAGTTTTGCACCAGTTAGGAAATCCTGAAGACTCCTGTTTCATTTTTAAGAAGGAATTGACATAATCTTTAAACAGATTATCTTCTGATCCAGATAATTTGAATTCCCAAATTTCGATAATTTGTAGAATTTTGTATCCGAGATCTAAAGCTACATGAAGTTCAGGAGTATAGTATGTACCAGTAAGGACACGCTCGGCATCATTATGGATGCAATTGTTGCCACTTTGTTCCATACACGTACGACATAACCCAAACAAAAGGCGTTCATTACATGTATATGGTAAAATTGGAAAATATAAGTCTTTCGGAGGTAAGATACTACATTTGACTAATCCATGAATACTTTGCACTTGTGGAAAGTCAGGCCCCTTGTATATTATAGGTTTACCTATAGGCAATGGCTTACGTGCCATTACCCACGGGTAAAGACTGGTAACATCATAATATGACACAAACTCTTCGCTGGTACATTCGTACAAGGCATTAAAACATTCTGTACGTCCCCCATGAAAACTATCTTTAGGTACCAGATGGTCGACAAGATCATGACACTGTGTTTGAATAAGCTGTTGTAATTTTTTATTATTTTTTACCATGAGGTCCCATTCACATTCCCACATTTCAACGACATTAAGATTTAATTTTTTAAGAAATGCTATTTTTGTGGTGGTGTTTTCATACCGATCTTGTAGTGATGTACCTTGCTTAGAGGTAGAATCTAGGGACACGTGTCGTAGTGTAGGATAACAGTTTAAACATCCGTGATAGTAACATCCATGAAATTCGTAAACTGTATTTGTTTTACTTTCAAAACCATCAACCTTATATCTCCCGAATCGTTTTTCCAAGCCATTTCCAGAATGAAGAATTTTATTACCAGTAGTACGTTCTAAGTATCGTAGCCAATACATTGCCTTGAGATTTTGACGATCACGATGGTCAAACCCATAAGGTGGAATAATTGGAATAATTTCTTTGGGTAAATATAAGGTACGATATGTTAGTATTGTCAAACTAGCAATAGTTGGTGCAGCGATAAAACATTGGATACCATTTGTTTTGTCTTCAATTAAGTTTGAAAATTTAATGACAGCCTCTGCTAAAATTTTAACATCATTCCGACAATATTCAATCATTTCCTTTTGCAGCTCGTACTGCTCGCCACTTTGAACACGTTCTTTGTGCCATATGATAAGTTGCTCTCGATCTTCAGTGCTCCTTGAATCAGGATCAAAATATTTTAGATCAGGAATTTTGCCTATGTAATTTTGGTTTTCTAATGTATTAAACAAGTACGGGAAATCTCCCTTTCGTAAATTTGCAGAAAGACCTAATGCCTTAGGTAATTTAGATAATTTAACTCCCATATACAAATATGTGTCACGAAAGTAAATCTTTTGTCCTAAACGCATTTCAATAATTTTTTGCCCGGACATTATTACTTCAGGTGTAAAATGATGGTTTATGATTAAAGTTTTAGCACAGAATTGCATATCATAATTACTGCCATTATGGGAAAGCACAATGATTTTTTAAACATTGGTCGAGTTATTAATACATGATTAACAAATTCTTCAATGTTGTTGAAATCAAACGAACGGATTCCATTTTTATCACCGCATACAAAGCATGTATCATGAAGTTTCATGTCCTTACACTTGTAACAGGCATGAATACAATTTACAAAATTTACGTGATGTTCTTGTTCTCCTTGTTCATTTTTAGGAAGTAACATTGTTTCTACATCAAAGATAATGTACAAAAAGGTATCTACATGCTGCATCATAGCCGTTTGAACAAAACAAATATCGTCAACGCTTACATATGTATAACATGTTTTACAATAACGTTCACCACATTCATGTTGAGACTTGCGTGAACGCATGTCAATCATATCACCACATTGGACACAAATTTTCTTTGTTTCGCATAAACTTTTTCCGGAAACATTTATTGTTTTATGATTGTCAAAACATTCTTCTGAAGAAAACAGTCTATGACAATCAATGCATTCGAGTTTAATATTATTATCATTATTACAAACATTGTGATACTTTTCACACATTGGACATTTGAAGTTACACTTATGATTTTCTGTACGATGATAAGTTTCCAAACAATACTGACAATAATTTTTCTTGTTTAATAGTGTTGTAATACTAGTAATTAATTCATAGTGTCCCTCAGTATACAAAATTAAAATTTTCTTTGATGCATATATTCCAGGATAAATTACATTGTAGTTTCGAGTTAAACGATTTTTTTCGTAAACAACAATTTGATAATGAGGTGCTAGCTTATTTTGAAACTTTTTTACATCATCAATAGTACATCCATCATGGATTTCAATGTCAACTTTAGCACTGACACACAAATCCTTTGCTTGTTTCATCAATCGTTCAGAATGATTTTTCAATTCATATACGTAATTATAACGATGATCAGCCCTACCCATTCCAAGAATAATACTCTTGGGAAGACAATACACATCCTTTTGTACAGGAATAGTACATTGATGCATATGTGTTACAAGATCAACATATTTTGCTGAACCCATAGTTCGTCCCCTACCTTTACGTGAATCAACAATATGAATTTTGAAATTTACTTTATCACCTAATAAATAATTTTCATTACTATTTAAAACATTTTCAATATTACGAAATAAAATGTCGGAGCTTAAATACGACTTTTGACGCCACGAAATGTATATCGGTTTATTAATCGTAGAAGCAGAACTTTCTATTGTTATACCAACATACATATCATCATCGGCATCATTTAACACATGATCTTTTACAAATTCAAATAATAACTGAATATATTTTTCAGGATCATCTATTCCGCTAGTTTGCATACGTTCAATTGTAACTTCCTTTCCTGTAAGGCCAAAATAAGTATATTGTTTGGTTGTACTATTAACAATACGAAAATATTCATTTGTTTTACCACTCCCATACATGTTAGGTTGTGATACAGTATTAGTATTAGGACTTGGAAAGTTTATAAAATTTTGCATGAACACGCTAAAGTCATCTGTAGTTAAACTATTAGCTTTTCCTTCAGACACAAGTTCCATAAACTTCTCACGAGCTAAATTCTTTATATTATCTTGACGAAAGAAGCCTACATGATATAAATCAATAATATCTTTTGCAGACTTACATTTTTTCAAAACAACATGAGGATCACAACCAAAATGCATAAACAACGCCTGCAATAACTTGGAATAAGCTTCATTGCTTACCCTTGCACCCGTAGCATGACATTGTGTTATCACTTCCCATGTAAATAAAACTTCGTTTGGATTTTCATATCCACGTGCTTCTTGTGCTGATAACATGGTACAGATGACAGACTGTCCTTCCATTGTATTATTGACACACTAAATATGTAATTGCAATTTGAATTATTTTGTCTTATACAGTAAATATTTTACACAATGATGTACACAGAACTTTGATATTTGTTTTCGCAGTTTTTAAATGACAAGGTTTCGTAAGTAGACTTTTATGATATGATTCACAATGTGTTGACCAAAGATACACTTTTTAAGAATTTTTACACTTACCAGTAAATATAGCAATAAAACTTTCCCGAACTTGATTCAGTTCACAACAGATTTAGTTGTAAGTTTACCGACACTACACTTGAAAGCTTGTCGGGAATTGCACTAACAATTGCCGTTAACTACAATGATAAAACTTCCCGTAAAATTTAAAAGTATGAATCCAGCGCAGCAAGCCGCGCCGCGCACTATAGAATTACTACTGTTAAAGTAAAGCCAATCATTGGTATACTTTCTGTTGTTAAATCATTTATTTTAAAATACCAATTTTGTTACAAAGTTACATCTAATAATAAACTTTGAAATATATCTTTGGTGATCTTTAAAGTTACAAGACTTTTACAAGTTACATTTACTAAACGTGTACGGGAATTTTTGATACATTCTTATGTCCATCTTCTGTTAAGTTCGGCAATTTTCGGAACCATTCGTGTGGTACATTAACCAACATGTACAGGAATTGTGAATAAACTCTTATGTTCATCTTCGGCAATGTTCGGAAAACTTCGGGAAACTTCGGCAATCTTCGGAAATTTTCGTGTGCAGTTCTTGGAATTTCCATTTATTAGTGTTGATAATAAACAATCAATAAAAAAGTAAACACACTTCCTGTTTGTACTCTGCGTGCTGTAATTAGTCTAAAACAATTTCATTACGGCAATTTGTAAATTACAATTATCGGAAAGTGCTAAAGGATTAACCGATAAACTTAAAAGTATATCTTCGGTAAACTAAAATATAGTTAGTGAGTGGCAAGTGGTAGTGCATCGATACTAAACTGAAAAAAGTTACGGGAAGTTTTATCATTGTAGTTAACGGCAATTGTTAGTGCAATTCCCGACAAGCTTTCAAGTGTAGTGTCGGTAAACTTACAACTAAATCTGTTGTGAACTGAATCAAGTTCGGGAAAGTTTTATTGCTATATTTACTGGTAAGTGTAAAAATTCTTAAAAAGTGTATCTTTGGTCAACACATTGTGAATCATATCATAAAAGTCTACTTACGAAACCTTGTCATTTAAAAACTGCGAAAACAAATATCAAAGTTCTGTGTACATCATTGTGTAAAATATTTACTGTATAAGACAAAATAATTCAAATTGCAATTACATATTTAGTGTGTCAATAATACAATGGAAGGACAGTCTGTCATCTGTACCATGTTATCAGCACAAGAAGCACGTGGATATGAAAATCCAAACGAAGTTTTATTTACATGGGAAGTGATAACACAATGTCATGCTACGGGTGCAAGGGTAAGCAATGAAGCTTATTCCAAGTTATTGCAGGCGTTGTTTATGCATTTTGGTTGTGATCCTCATGTTGTTTTGAAAAAATGTAAGTCTGCAAAAGATATTATTGATTTATATCATGTAGGCTTCTTTCGTCAAGATAATATAAAGAATTTAGCTCGTGAGAAGTTTATGGAACTTGTGTCTGAAGGAAAAGCTAATAGTTTAACTACAGATGACTTTAGCGTGTTCATGCAAAATTTTATAAACTTTCCAAGTCCTAATACTAATACTGTATCACAACCTAACATGTATGGGAGTGGTAAAACAAATGAATATTTTCGTATTGTTAATAGTACAACCAAACAATATACTTATTTTGGCCTTACAGGAAAGGAAGTTACAATTGAACGTATGCAAACTAGCGGAATAGATGATCCTGAAAAATATATTCAGTTATTATTTGAATTTGTAAAAGATCATGTGTTAAATGATGCCGATGATGATATGTATGTTGGTATAACAATAGAAAGTTCTGCTTCTACGATTAATAAACCGATATACATTTCGTGGCGTCAAAAGTCGTATTTAAGCTCCGACATTTTATTTCGTAATATTGAAAATGTTTTAAATAGTAATGAAAATTATTTATTAGGTGATAAAGTAAATTTCAAAATTCATATTGTTGATTCACGTAAAGGTAGGGGACGAACTATGGGTTCAGCAAAATATGTTGATCTTGTAACACATATGCATCAATGTACTATTCCTGTACAAAAGGATGTGTATTGTCTTCCCAAGAGTATTATTCTTGGAATGGGTAGGGCTGATCATCGTTATAATTACGTATATGAATTGAAAAATCATTCTGAACGATTGATGAAACAAGCAAAGGATTTGTGTGTCAGTGCTAAAGTTGACATTGAAATCCATGATGGATGTACTATTGATGATGTAAAAAAGTTTCAAAATAAGCTAGCACCTCATTATCAAATTGTTGTTTACGAAAAAAATCGTTTAACTCGAAACTACAATGTAATTTATCCTGGAATATATGCATCAAAGAAAATTTTAATTTTGTATACTGAGGGACACTATGAATTAATTACTAGTATTACAACACTATTAAACAAGAAAAATTATTGTCAGTATTGTTTGGAAGCTTATCATCGTACAGAAAATCATAAGTGTAACTTCAAATGTCCAATGTGTGAAAAGTATCACAATGTTTGTAATAATGATAATAATATTAAACTCGAATGCATTGATTGTCATAGACTGTTTTCTTCAGAAGAATGTTTTGACAATCATAAAACAATAAATGTTTCCGGAAAAAGTTTATGCGAAACAAAGAAAATTTGTGTCCAATGTGGTGATATGATTGACATGCGTTCACGCAAGTCTCAACATGAATGTGGTGAATGTTATTGTAAAACATGTTATACATATGTAAGCGTTGACCATATTTGTTTTGTTCAAACGGCTATGATGCAGCATGTAGATACCTTTTTGTACATTATCTTTGATGTAGAAACAATGTTACTTCCTAAAAATGAACAAGGAGAACAAGAACATCACGTAAATTTTGTAAATTGTATTCATGCCTGTTACAAGTGTAAGGACATGAAACTTCATGATACATGCTTTGTATGCGGTGATAAAAATGGAATCCGTTCGTTTGATTTCAACAACATTGAAGAATTTGTTAATCATGTATTAATAACTCGACCAATGTTTAAAAAAATCATTGTGCTTTCCCATAATGGCAGTAATTATGATATGCAATTCTGTGCTAAAACTTTAATCATAAACCATCATTTTACACCTGAAGTAATAATGTCCGGGCAAAAAATTATTGAAATGCGTTTAGGACAAAAGATTTACTTTCGTGACACATATTTGTATATGGGAGTTAAATTATCTAAATTACCTAAGGCATTAGGTCTTTCTGCAAATTTACGAAAGGGAGATTTCCCGTACTTGTTTAATACATTAGAAAACCAAAATTACATAGGCAAAATTCCTGATCTAAAATATTTTGATCCTGATTCAAGGAGCACTGAAGATCGAGAGCAACTTATCATATGGCACAAAGAACGTGTTCAAAGTGGCGAGCAGTACGAGCTGCAAAAGGAAATGATTGAATATTGTCGGAATGATGTTAAAATTTTAGCAGAGGCTGTCATTAAATTTTCAAACTTAATTGAAGACAAAACAAATGGTATCCAATGTTTTATCGCTGCACCAACTATTGCTAGTTTGACAATACTAACATATCGTACCTTATATTTACCCAAAGAAATTATTCCAATTATTCCACCTTATGGGTTTGACCATCGTGATCGTCAAAATCTCAAGGCAATGTATTGGCTACGATACTTAGAACGTACTACTGGTAATAAAATTCTTCATTCTGGAAATGGCTTGGAAAAACGATTCGGGAGATATAAGGTTGATGGTTTTGAAAGTAAAACAAATACAGTTTACGAATTTCATGGATGTTACTATCACGGATGTTTAAACTGTTATCCTACACTACGACACGTGTCCCTAGATTCTACCTCTAAGCAAGGTACATCACTACAAGATCGGTATGAAAACACCACCACAAAAATAGCATTTCTTAAAAAATTAAATCTTAATGTCGTTGAAATGTGGGAATGTGAATGGGACCTCATGGTAAAAAATAATAAAAAATTACAACAGCTTATTCAAACACAGTGTCATGATCTTGTCGACCATCTGGTACCTAAAGATAGTTTTCATGGGGGACGTACAGAATGTTTTAATGCCTTGTACGAATGTACCAGCGAAGAGTTTGTGTCATATTATGATGTTACCAGTCTTTACCCGTGGGTAATGGCACGTAAGCCATTGCCTATAGGTAAACCTATAATATACAAGGGGCCTGACTTTCCACAAGTGCAAAGTATTCATGGATTAGTCAAATGTAGTATCTTACCTCCGAAAGACTTATATTTTCCAATTTTACCATATACATGTAATGAACGCCTTTTGTTTGGGTTATGTCGTACGTGTATGGAACAAAGTGGCAACAATTGCATCCATAATGATGCCGAGCGTGTCCTTACTGGTACATACTATACTCCTGAACTTCATGTAGCTTTAGATCTCGGATACAAAATTCTACAAATTATCGAAATTTGGGAATTCAAATTATCTGGATCAGAAGATAATCTGTTTAAAGATTATGTCAATTCCTTCTTAAAAATGAAACAGGAGTCTTCAGGATTTCCTAACTGGTGCAAAACTAAACAAGATCAAGAGAAATATATTGCAGACTATTATGAACATGAATGCATTCAGTTAACGGAAAATAACATTGAATCAAATCCTGGTCTAAGATATATTTCCAAAATATTTCTCAATTCGTTGTATGGGAAATGGGGACAGCGAACAGATTTATCTCAATCTGTAATTGTAGATACTCCAGAAAAAATTTTAAGTTATCTATGGGCACCACAATATGAGGTACAAACTGTATTGCCTATTGGAGAGCGACATCTCATTGTATCATATAAAAACATTGAAAACAAAAACAAGCCATGGAAATTTTCCAATGTTGTCCTTGCAGCCTTCATCACCTCGTGGGCGCGTCTAAAACTTTACGAATTAGTAACAGCTATAGATTCTGATCGTGTATTGTACTGCGACACTGATAGTATTATGTTTGTACAACCACGTAATGAAGAGCCTCCACTTTCTTTGGGTTTCTATTTGGGTCAGTTAACTAATGAAGTTCCTGATGGCTGGGAAATTGATGCATTTATAGGCTTAGGGCCAAAAAATTATGCCTATAGAATGAAAGAAGTTCAAACAGGGAAAGTAGATTATGTATTTAAAATTAGAGGAATAACTTTAAATCATCGTACACGACAAGAAATTAACTTTGATCATTTTTATCAACTAGTTCGGGATAAAGCTGACAAAAAACAGTTACACAATCCAGGAAGAATTGTTCGTAAGCCAGGGTTTGTCATCGTATCCAAGTCTGAAACTAAAACACATCAGAAAGTTCAAAATAAAAGACGACGATTAAATCATAACAGTATTACTGACTATAGAACATTGCCATATGGTTATCAAAGTATTAAGTGTGTTAAATGATTGGTATTCTGTATATATGTAAATAGTAGACTGTCTAAAGGTACCATGATGGAGTAACATGGTCATAATATCATCAAATATGTCCATAAGTTTTCACAAGACCTATCTGTTGGTACTTCTACGTACATATAATGTAAATATGTCAATAAGTTATGAAGAATATTCTAAGTATAGTAAATATCTTATCTATATATGTATATAAATATGCCAATATTGGAAATAGAATATTGTAGATTATATAAATATAATAAAACGTTACAATTTACAATAATATGTTTTATTCCTCCAAACAAATATTGATATAATACGAAGTATCTGTATTCTATATAAGATAAAGGAAAAATATGTATGCTTCATATAAGGTTATTTATACGTATTTATCATATTTTATGTTCCTACAATAAATGACCCTACGTTGGAAACCATAATGATGGCATAATGTCTTCTACAAGGTGAACAAGCATCTTAGAAGTAAATAAAGGTACCAATAAATGTCATTAGAATACTGTAGTGAAAAGATATCTATATGTAAATGGCTTATAACACAGTGAAATCCTATGTACTTAAAATACCACTAGAACATGTCTAACAAACATCTACGTACGTAAAAAATCACAATATATACATTCTAACATGGTATTCAAGGTAATCTATATACATAAGCAATCAGAATATAAGTCTACAATATAATCAGTTCATGTGATTGCCTTCACCTAGCATATCACCACAACAAGATATACAGCTCTACATTACGATAAAATAAGGCTACAATCCAATATTAATACAATACAACCAATATTAATACAATACAAACACTTCAGGTGTTTGCATCCCACCTAGTATAGCCCCTAAAGCTACGCAACCCAACAACACATGCTTAAAACACTTACATGCAAACGAAAGATAATATGTCTACAATATGATACATATATTCCTGTCCCAATATCAAAACCAAATATACATACATACATACATGTATCCACTTACAAACTATTCATATATACATGTAATTTCTTATTCGTCTAAGCTTCGTACACCATTAGACCCATACAGTATCCAAAAGATGATATTCTATGCTAAAATCCCCTATCAGCTACACATACATGTACCCACTTACAAACTAATCATATATACATGTAATTTCTTATTCGTCTAAGCTTCGTACACCATTAGACCCATACAGTATCCAAAAGATGATATTCTATGCTAAAATCCCATATCAGCTACTGAAAATACAATATCAATACATAAAATACGTTTCTTAGAGTTGCGCCCATTTCCTTCCACGTTATCTCATACATTTATGTACAATATGTAGTGCTCTATATTACATATATCCCAATATACCTCTAAATATACGAAAAACACAAAAAAAAACATTCTTTGTAACCCTTTCTTTAGCATCTCATTAATATTCATTATCATCTCATTAATATTCATAAATAATTAATTCAATAATCTGGTTTTTTAAAAGGATAAAATCATTTATGCGGAAATACCTTAAAAAAATCTTGTTTGAAGACTTCTTCCAAAAAGCACAAAAGGGAAAGTTGTCTTGCGTAAAAAATTTCATTCAGTCTTTTTCCTCTTTGAAACTCAGGTAGGAAGGGCCACTCTTTCTCTCCCTCTACGTATGTGGCAAGGTCTTAACAAAGTGCGTAACAAGTCGAACGCTAATTTAAACTGGTCCTTTGCTCAAAATAACAACACAGTTCCCTCATGCAATCCTATGTGCGGTCTCTCAGTATGGGGGGCAATACATTAACTTTTAAAAAGTAACGTGTGACATTTAACTATCTCATTCTTAAAATCTCTGTCCTTACAATAATGATTCCTATTTCTCCGTAGGGTGCAAGTCACAGTCCCAATTAAACAAGGTCTTTTACTCCATGGACAGCACACTTCGCCCCCTCCAACAAGCTGGACCACCCAAAATTACAACACACACATACAAGCAGCTGTCTCTCTCTCTCTCTCTCTTCCCTTTCTTTACTTCACCTCATCAAAGGGTTCTCTGTCTCCCCCCGCCATCCTTACCTAACATTCAATGTCTTTTAACATTTGTTCTTTATCCAGATTTTCCCATGTTTTCTAAATACATGAAACTAAATTATTTGACATGTCTGTCTCACTTCCTGCTGTTAAAGTATTATCCGACATCTATATGTCACGTTTAAGTGACACTTTCTTCTTTCTTTAAATGACAGAAGGTTCAAATTATGATAGTGTTACATAAAAGCTTCTCAATTACGAATACAAAACGTTCCTATTGATTTAACCAAGGTATCACGCTGTTAGGAATGTTTACATATTGGGATACAGCTACTTTTTTATCCTTTGTTTTCCGCCTTCCCTCTTTAGTTACCTCACCTTACGACATCCCATTCTTTCATTATACGTGTCTTCTTTCTTTAGAATTAGTTTCTTGAATACCAAGACCAACTGTGTTCAAGATTAACGAAAAAAACCTGTGTGGACATGTTCTGAAGTTTCTTCACTTATTTCTGAGCACTTGAGGGATGAATAAGGAAGGAAGAAACAAGTTTCTTAAAATCTTGGGGAAAAATGGTAAGTAATCAGCATAAATTGTATAAATCAACATAAAATTGTATTAAAATATATAATAAAATAGATCAGAGGAAATTTGCATCCATTTTCGTTAGAAATTCGTACTGTTGATCAATTTTTATGAGAATGAAGGAAATTTGTATTAGTTTTCGTGAGATTTTCGGTCTGTACACACATTTTAATACAAAATGGCTGATTTTAGGTCGATTTTCGTGAGATTTTGGGAACATGGGTAAATTTTGGTAAAAAATGGCGGATTTTAGCCCCATTTTCGTGAGATTTTGGGAACATGGGTAAATTTTGGTACAAAATGGCGGATTTTAGGCCCATTTTCGTGAGAAATTCGGAACAAGTTCGTGAGATCTGCACGCTATACTACTTGGCAGTTTCATTATATATTCAAAGCAAGTTAAAATTCCCCTCTAATTGGTTTGTATTTTACTTTCAAGTGCAAACAGTAAAAGCTAATTGGAACCATGGAAATTGAAGTACAGAGAAAAAAATTAGAAAATACTCTGGAAATAATAGATGTTAATGTACCAATTTATTTTGCAGAGGAGATTACACCGAGATTCTTTCCATCGAAACTTCCGGCTCCCCTCTCACACATATCCCAAAGCCTCATTAAAAGTTTAAGATTGAAATTGAAACAAATCCTTGAACGTGATTGGCTCTTCACACGGCGGTGCTGAAATCCGATTGGGCGGTCAACGGATGTTGTCGAAAAGTGAAAGTATAAATTCAGTATATGATTTTTACTTCATTATTTTCAGTAGTGTCATTAACTGAAAGCATGGAGGTGATACGTTCAACGCGAGGAGGCGAGAAATTGTGTTTAGAGGGTTATATGCATACAAAACATAAGATTTCGAAAGAAAGTATTCGGTAGAGATGTTATAAAAGAGTTAAGTCTTCAGTCGCCAGGAATTTTGAACAGTGACTTATGTGCAATACAGTTTTGATTCACGAACATAACCATATCGGTGACGAAGATGCAGTGAAGGTTGCTATTAGCCGAGAAGAAATGAAGAAGAGGTGCCTTCTGAATGATGGAAATCCATCACAGGTTTTCGCTGCGGTTGTGACACAGTTACCTGAAAATGCCCGTGCAATTTGCCAAATGCAGAAGCATGTAAAAGAACAATGATGAATCAGAGAAGAAAGAAATTTCCTTCGGAACCAACGGATCTTCAAAATTTGGTTATTGAAGGTACGTTTAGTAAAGTTTCTCTTTCTTTCACTGTAGTAACATTTGTTTCTGAATTTTTTCTTTAGGTAAAAGTATGATACATTCTGCAAATAGTGAGGTTCTCTTATTCAATGCAAGTATAGTTTTTGTTTTGTAGGCCTATGTTGCAAAAAAGCTAGTTGCCGGCTAATTCTATTTTAGGCGTGCTGTGTTTCGTACGTAACAGAGTCAAAGTAATTAACTGAAGGTTAAACATTTGAAAATTAGGGCCTAAACGTGGTCGTGTGGAGCCTATCAACGTTTTATGACCACATTTTTCTAGCTTAGTTTCATACATAACTATATTAGATCTCCTGGTGGTGTACCAACAATTCTAATTTCCTTTTGTTTGTTTTTTCAGGGGAATGGACACTCACTAAAGGATCGGAGCCAAAAACATTTTTATTTTATGACAATGGAGCGGAAGCTGAATTTAGACTTATCATTTTTGGGACAGAAAATTGTCTAAGAGAATTATCCAGCAGTGAAACATGGCTTACGGACGGTAACTTTTATATGGCTTCTAAGCACTTCACCCAAGTGTATGTAATCCGAGTGCCGACAGAACAAACGTCCATCACAACAGTGTATGCTCAGATGGAACGAAAGACTCAAGCTTCGTACGAGGAATTGTTTCGAGCCGTAATTCAACGATGCAACGAACTGTCTCTTTTCCCTGATCCTGAAAACGCAGCAATGAATGCAATCAAGACAACGTTCTGTGATTCCATTTGTGTACGAGGTTGTTTCTTCCACTTAGCTCAGTCTACGTGGAGGAAAATTTAAGAACTTGGGCTTACAAATCTCTGCAAACAGGATGAGGAATTTCGTATATTTTGGAAAATTTAACGGCCTTGCTTTTCTTCAATACAAGATGTACGTCAAGGGATGCAACTGCTTAGAGAAGAAGCAATAGGGCTTGTGGATTACTTCGACCAGACCTACGTTTCCGGTACATACCGGCGTGTTCGGGCCTTTGAAAGAAACGACGATAACATCCGTTTGAGAAATGTGCGCCCTATTTTCCCTCCAGAAGTATGGAATGTTCACAACCTCACACTAAATAACGAACCGAGAACAAACAACATGTGCGAGTCCTGGAGTAACAAGTTCAAACATCTGGTTGGAGTCTCTCATCCGTCAATCTGGAAATTTATCCAATGCATCCAGCAGGATGAAGCCATGATCTCGACACTGCTTTTGCAGATTGCTGTAGGGGATTGTCCAGCCAAGAAGACGAAGCGGATCTCTGAGCATTTGCAGAAAAGACTTCAAAATTTGTGCTTGGCCTACAATGCTGGAACAAAGAGCATGCAAGAATTTTTGCATGCTGTTTCATTTAATGTTGTGCACAGCAAAAGTTAAAGATGTAAAGAAAAGGTGCAATGTTTTACAATTGGGGTTATTGTGAACCATATATTATTATTGCAAATCGTGTGTTATTGAAATTAATTTATTGATTTGTTAATTTTTCTTGCGTAAGTGTGTATTTAAGTTTTCTTGAGTTCAATGATTTCCATTTTGACTTGCTTTGAATACCTAATGAAGCTACCAATATTACCTTTTACTGGTGTTTGTACATTCGTCTTTGGTTTCATTATACGTGCTGATACAGTTCTAGTCATTAACATGTGAACGTAAATATATATTATATCCAGAGTATTTTCTATTTATTTCTCTGTACTTCAATTTCCATGGTTCGAATCAGCTGTTACTGTTTGCACTTGAAAGTAAATTACAAACCCAGTGCAGTGAACATAGTGCAGTCTTCAGCAACTCAAAGAAGATACAGTTTTCCATAAATTACAGAAAACTCCTCAAATCAGTCCATCAGTTCCAAAGTTATAGGCAAATAAATTTTAGGCAGAAGAGAAAGAAATTTTGTCGCTGACTGTACATTCGTCACTGGTTTGATTCGTCGCGCTGGAACAGTCCTAGTTAATAACATGTGAATTTAAATATCTATTACATTCAGAGTATTTTCTCACATTTTCTGTACTTCAATTATAAATGGTGCCAAAATTTCCGTTTGCTTCGTTTCTTGGTGCCAAAATTACCGTGTCACAAAACTAATGGTGCCAAAATTACCGCGCCCCGCGACGCACTCACAAAATTATTTGTGTGGGTGCCGGAGCACTCTCGTAGTCGGCGCGCATGGCTGTAAGAACTTCTAAAACCAAAGGTAGTTTCTGGGAATAACAGGGTAAAATTTACTGTTATGTTTGGGTATAACAAACGGTTCTGCGAGCTCGAAATATTTTAACAATCGGTTCTAGCAAACCGGCTGAATAGCACCACTGATCCATGCTTGTCTCTTGAAGCCACCATCTATAATCAGTGTTCGTAGGTTTCCTTAAGAAAATTTCCCTCGACTGACAGAATTTTCCATTTTCTTATCAATTTTTCCCTAGTTTGTTGAAAAAATTAAATTAAATATTTCAGTTTAACGTCATACGCTTTTGCCGGTTAGGGTAAGAGAGATGATGATGAAGGCAAGTGAATGATGATGGACGAACTGGTGGTATGAAATGTGGGAAGAAACGAGAGTACCCCGAGAAAACACACGAAAGCGATGTCCACCACAAACTTACTTGGACGAGGATCGAACCAAGGACCCAACGCACCAGAAGTGGGCGATCTACCACTGAGCCACTGTGCCCCCTCCCCCTAGTTTCTTGAATGTCCACTTCCTATGACAGAAATTTTGTGATAAAATTAATTTAGCTATATTAAAGGAAGTACCAATACATTTATTTTATTCATTTGCTTTTTGTTTCTATTTTTCTTTTTCTTTACTTTTCCGTCACTTTTTTTAAACAACAAATACACACAAATACACCCTGTCAATAATGGGTACAAATTATTCAACTTTAAACAGACACACATAAACACACACTCACACAGAAACATAGAGAGAGAGAAAGAGAGAAATTATTGCTATTTTATTGGTTCATTTCTAAAGAACAAAGATAAATTTAAGCATTTATATTAATATGTCAGTGAAAATTTCCCTGGATTTTCACGTTTTATTGTAAAAATTCCCTTTTTGATAAATTTACCTATCAAATTTCCCCAGATTAGGGAATTTTTCTGAAATTACGAACACTACCTAATTACCGGCAGAGCGATTTTTTCTGAGAAGATACGAACGAAGAAGACGTTTATGATCTGAGAGAATCTGGTTCTGGCATCACTGTCACTGGTTGTAGATTCGTAATTTCATATTGTCCCTATTGTGTAGTGCAAGGGCAATATATGAAAACAATTAAAACGGAATATAATTAGATAAATACAGTCTAAAAACAGCGTTGTTGGAGATATAATCAACAGAGTGTACTGTGAAGTAAACGAGAGAGGAATGGAATGTCTGTGTATAAAAGGAGTTCTTCTTGATATTACCGGAGTGTTAAAAGAAGGGGATACACCTATTCCAGGCTCAATAGATGCGGTGAATAGGTTTGTATTTTTCAATACATAGTAATAGGAATAGTCCCATCTTCCAGTAATGGCGGTCATGGATGACACCAATGAACCTGTTCACAGTATTGTATTATTAATTATTTGCTGTTACGTCTCATGTCCATCCTTCATCCTAACTGTTATCGCAAATATTTCTCATTTTAATGCTGTCATTGCTGTTCCGTAAATATGTATGCATCTATATTGTATTACTGCAGAAAATTAGTATCTTAAATGGTTAGCCCTACGTGTTGCAAACTCCACACTATTGACAAATAACGAAAACAACGAATCCTTCCTTACCTCCTCATTCCGATGAGGATATAGCATCGAAACTGCTCTAGAAATTCGTGAACGATGTTAAGCTTTTAATTTTTGTTTCTTCTTTGAATCGATATTTTGCCAAATACCCACTGTAGTGTTCCGTCTGTACATAGTACAGTGCATAAAACACGAGCCAATTTGAAAACACAAACCAACTTGTACTAGGTTCCCATTAAAAAATACAACTGCTAATTAACTGAGTCAAGGCAGAAGCATAAGAGGGCGGCTGTCACGGCAGTGCTCCATAAAAGCGGGCACGTCCCCGATGGTGGGTATACACATAAACAAGGATACTGGAAAAAACGCCTTATATGTTCCAGTTTTAGCGCGAAGCTACATTAAGGGAGGAAAGGAGTCATAATTCCTTCAAGAATAATCAAAGTAGGCTATGGATTCCCGACATCAAAATATTGTTCACTTCATGCATTCATAGAGTAAATCTTAACCATATTTGGTTAAGATGGAACTTCGGTTGGCATTACTCGAGCAGACGTTTCTACCAAATTTTGATGCATTTCTTACATTTAGGTTAGAGCTTTGTATTTCTTTTCTCAGAGCGTGCACTAAATGAGGAGCTCCATTACTACTTGCAGATTGACTCCAGGAGAGCTCAATATAAGTACAGTGTGGACGTATGGCATAAAAGGCACAGTGCATAAAACAGTAACCAATTTGTAATAGTTGGCCACTAAAAAGCAAGTGTTTTCTAACCCAGTCAAGACAGGAGTGCAGCAGAGAGGCCCAAGCCACAGCGAAGGGGGTGTCCGTAGGGAGCAGGTGCGTCAGCGGTGGGGGGTTATACGCATAAACGAGGATAGTGGAAGTGCATACTTCGATACATTATAATAATAATAATAATAATTTTATTGTCCTTGAACCAATTATGGCAATAGACAACGTCAAAATATACATAAAAATTACAATATACATAAAAATTACAATATGTTAACTTTCACATTTAATTTGCGTAAAGTATTCATCTAATGAATAAAACGGTCTTTCTAATAGCCAATTGTATAATTTATGTTTAAACACATTCATGGGACTTGAAGATAATTCACTTGGTAACTCATTATACAATTTTATGCCTAGTACATCATAATTGTTCTTCGACTTATTGAGTCTCTTATATGGTACATCTATGAGTTTATTGTACCTTGTATTGTACGAATGCAAGTTGTATCTACACTGTAATTCAGGTAGTCTGTTTTTCACATACAAAATAGCTGTATATATATATAAATTTATCACAGTTAATATTCTCAGATTTCTAAATAAAGGTTTACAATGCACTGTTTGACGTGAATTTGTCATAATTCTAATTACTTTTTTCTGTATTAACAGGATATCATTGACACGTGAAGCATTTCCCCAAAAGAGTATACCGTATGAGACAATACTTTGAAAGAATGCAAAATATGCAGTTCTTACGTAACCATCTGATACATAATGTTTCAGTCTTTTCAGAAGGTAGACAACTCTAGATAACTTACTAGCTATATACTGAATATGTGGTTCCCATGATAACCTACTATCTACGTAAATACCCAGAAATTTTACACTATTTGTGATGTTAATATTTGGAACTTCTCTCAAGCCGAATAACATGTGTTGTGTTTTACTTCTATTGAGATGAAAACAATTAGCTTCAAACCACTTACTTGCTTCCGTTAAAACGCTATTTGCCAAGTGTACAATGTTATCTACATCGTGGTTTATGTTTACAAAAGTGGAGTCATCAGCATACAATATCGATTGAGCATGTACACAACTTGGTAGATCATTGATCATTATGGTAAACAACAGTGGACCAAGCACCGACCCTTGAGGAACGCCACACTTTAGACTTTTCATTTGAGACTGTATACCGTTTGTAAAGACAACTTGCTTTCGGTCTTCCAAATATGTTTTAATTAAGGTCAGCCCAGTGCCATTTATACCATATCTACTTAATTTATTCAAGAGTAGACTGTGGTCTACGCAGTCAAAAGCTTTGCTCAGGTCACAAAATGTAGCATGAGCAAAGAACCTATTTTCAAAAGCTTGTGTAACCTCTCTCACCAGCACGTCAATGGCGTTAATTGTTGATAGGCCTGCCCTAAAACCAAATTGAAATTTACTTATTAAGTTATACTCATTAAAAAAATTACTTAGCTGAGAATACATAGCTGCCTCTATTATTTTTGAGAAAATAGGGACTAGAGAAATTGGTCGGTAACTACTTGGATCACTCTTATCACCTTTCTTATAGATTGGAACTACTTTACTTACTTTGAGCACACTTGGAAAATATCCCTCAATTAAGCATTTATTGATACAAAAAGTGAGTGGAAATAATATATGATCTATTACTTTTTTAATTATATTACTTGACAAATCATATATGTCAGTACTTTCAGAATACTTCATTTTGTTGACTATATTATATATTTCATTAGGAGTAACACTTACAAAACTAAATCTATAGTTGGTATGCTGTACACGGTTTGGTATAGTGGTGTTTGTCCCTAGTGTAGTGGAGCATGCTACATTGCTACGTATTCTATCAACAGATTCAATAAAAAAATTATTTAATTCATCGGATGTTATAGGAATAGTTTCTTTCTTATTCTCGTTTGCAACAGAATTTATTACCTTCCATGCAGCTTTACATTTTATTACTTGATGCTTCAATGTTGTTCATGATGTGTGTTTTCTTAGCTGTAATTATAGCAAGCTTGTATTCCTTCTTAGCACTTATATATGCATCTTTATTTGTTTCAGACTTTACATTATTATATCGATTATACAGTATCATTAGTTTTCATTTCATATTAGCTAATTTTGGAGTATACCATTTCATTTTGTTGTTTCTGTTTCCCTTTCTATTGTTTTTAGTAATAACTTTACATTTCCTTTTTGGAATTTGTGAGTTGAAAATATGAAGGAACACATCAAGAAAACGTTTGAAAACCTCACTGGCTGATAGTGTGTTTCCATAAACATTGCTGGAGCCGCCCAGGTAATCGACCCAATTTACATAAGATAAGGCAGTTTTAAAATTTAACAGTTTATCTTCAGTCAATGGCCTAGTGGTAACATATTTTACATCTGTAATATTGAGAGTTTCGAAATTCTTCTTATCTATCTTAAGTAAAACCATATTATGATCGGAAAAGGCAAAGTCTATAACTGTACTAGTAGCATAAGCTCTATTAATATTTGTTATTATGTTATCTAAGCATGCAGTACCTCTTGTGGGCTTACTATTTACGTAGTAAAAGTTAAATTGTCTTAAAAGATTTTTGAATTCAGTGACTGTCTGTTTATTAGTTGTTACATCAAACTCTGCATTAAGGTCTCCCCCAATAATAATCTTATAATTATTAAAATTAGGCTTGCTAAGATAATTCAATAAATTTTCAAGTTTGTCTAAGAATTTAAAGGGGTCTCCATTAGGGGATCTATACAGAGATACTATAATTAGTTTTATATCACCAATGACGATTCCTGAAAATTCAAAGTTTAGTTCGTCAGAAAGGTGCTCAAGATTTAACGAATTACAATTTCTTCTAATCTCGGTACTTAGATATATAGCTACCCCTCCTCGTATGTAACGCTTTCTACAGTAACTATTTACTAAGTAATAATTATCCAGTTTGTTAAATTTAATATTATCTTCTTGACACCAATGTTCAGACAAACAGATAACATCGATATTATTCTCATTGGCCACTTCATTTAGGACCAAAGTTTTCATATCAAGACCTTGTATATTAATATATCCTATACTATAATTGTAGTTATCTCTTAAATCTAGTATACTCTTGGGCACATTAGATTTACTATTCACATTAGGGTGTACCATTCTTGCTCGATCGATCTCTGTTACTACTACCCGTTTTTTGGAAGTACCGGTATAACCCTACCTAATGTATTTTTACAAAAATCTTGGTTTAGGATTACTTCTACTATTTTATCACATACATAGGATTTACCCAGGCTATTTAAATGCAGACCATGAGTTGTATGAAAATGACTACCAATTTTACTTATATCTACAAACTTCACATTAGTATAGTGCTTGCAAAGGATGGAGAGTTCTTGATTCGCACTGTCAACCTCATTATTAACACATGACCAACTTGGTAAATCATAACGATGGGGAACAGAAAGAACCACCACGTTTGTATTCCGAAGTTCTATCAATCTGCGCTTAAGAGACAACCTCAATCCATTCGTTTCGTTTTTCGCCACATTTGTTCCCGCCATTAAGACCACGACATCATTTGCACCCATGTTCGAACACATTCTCTTGCAATTTGCAGTTACCGCCATAAATTTTGCCCCCGGTTTTACAACACCGGTAGCATTGAATCCTCTTCTTGTCAATTCCGTAGCGATATTTCTGCCTTGGCTATCAGCGAACAGTTGTATTTTAGGTTTCTTTTGACAATTATTACTTACTACACCTCCACACATTTCATAATTATAAATTCTGTCTCTACTAAGTCCGTCCTGCTCCATGCTAACCTCGTTTTGTTTCGGAACTGTAACTATATTATCCACGCCTACTCCTTCTTGTAGTAACTTAAACCTATTTTGAGTCGGGAAAGGAGAAATGTAATTATATTGCTGGGTTTTGCACGTCTTCTTTTTAGAGACAGTCTCTAAATGCCCATTATTTGCGTCCGTATATCCATTCTGTGTATAATTATCAATAGGCCTTGCACTACTATGTTCTTTAAGTTTGTCGTTTTCAACCTGTAATTTTTGTAGGTCCTGTTGTAAAAGTGTTATGATCTCCGGCAGGGATTTCCTATCGCAATGTTTACAGTCATTTGTTTCATCTTCATAGTCTTTATCCTTCCCCCTATTGACATCATTACTGACACAACTGGGACACCACCATTCCGTATTTTCATCTGGAAGGTTATTTTCATTTATTTTAACACATTTAAAATGATTCCACTTATCACATAAATCACACAGAATTCCATTTCTCACTGTTTTACCACACTTTATACACTTGTAATCACAAATCACTCGATTCTTCTTAGGAGCTCTTAAGGACGTGACTTCTCTATTAGGCGCCATCTTTACCCGTCGATACTACGGGTATACCGATATACTTTTACTATCACTCAAAATTCATTTCAATATGTTTTGCACTGACAGTAATTACTTATATTCACACTCTCATTCCTTCACGAAAAAAAAAAAAAAAAAGCTCACATCGTATTTTATCTATAAATTTTCTGTTTGGTAGAACCGTCTGCTCGAGTGAACCCCTTCGGGTTAATTTCCTTCCACTATACATTTCGGTTTTTGGCTCCATTATTGCAGCATTGCGGCCTGCGTTAGTTACTAAAGTATTGGGTTTTAAGCGCTTTATTACGTGTTTACCCAATACAGAGGTTGTTCAACCTACGTTTGGCCGATTTCGTTCCTTCTCCCTCCCGGGCAGAATAGACTCACCCGACCTGGCTCGTGGCGCCCTGCAGTGTTGTGCAGTGGCTTCCTGGGAACGGAGTTGCTTTTCCGTGCTCACGACAATAACCACAAAACAGGACCATTGTTGTGAGTGTTGTGTTAAATTTGTTTTCAAGTGTGTGGGTTTCCGCTCTGTGACCAAAATGCCGCCCAAACTAAGCCCGTTTTGGGAAGACTATGTTGCGGCTCTTTATGACGCCCACTTTAGTGTTTCTGTCATTAGAAAACAGTGCAAGAGTGATTCCATTTCAAATCGTCCAGGGTGGTCCACACGACTGTCTCAGATTCAGCTTATTTTTTAAAATAAGAAACTACATACAAAATTATTAGACCCATATTTTTCTTTTTGCTGAAAAAAAAAATTCCTTCAATATAGAGCCTTCCAAAATCGCCGCCCTCCTCTCGGATTGCTCGAAAAACTGCAAAACATGTCAAATTAAAAATTTTATTGCAGAGAAACGAGTGTACTTAGTAACATAATCGCAATAGCAGGGAGAATGTAAAGTTGTATGTTTCGTTTTAGGGCCAAAATTCGTCTATTGGTCCAATAGGAATCGCGCAATTTACTCGCAATGTTGCCAACTTTGGTGAAATTTTTGCTAACTTCAAACATTTTTTTTCTGTCCTCACGAGCAATATTAACCATCTGCTTCTAGCATCGAAATCTACTCCAGAAGGTCTCTTGAAAATGTAGATCCCATATAAAAAATATAAATGAAATCTGAGACTATGATGGGGACCAATTGTGGTTTGCCTGGACAATTTGAAATGGAATTGGTCGCAAGAAGAATGGTTGCAACATCAGTTTCAGTGGAATAAAAAATGTTATTAAAAAGTACGGAGCTCCACCATTTGGATCACCAACGAAGTTGCCTAGGAAGCGGGAATGCACGAAAGCCACCTCCACCATGCAGAGGAAACGTCGAAAATGTCAATGCAAGAAAATTCACCAACACAATGGCAAATCGTCTTGACGTGTCTTTGGGGACTGTGAGCCGGACGTTACACCATCAACTCAAGCTGGAAAAAGTCATGAAAGCTCGCGGCCATCTTCTCATGGATGCCCACCAAAAGGAACGAAAGTGTAGCGCCCGGAAGCTGTACGAACGGCATCTGGCAAAACAAAGGTGGATGTACGTCGTAACGCTCGATGAAACAAGGATTTACCTTTCCGACTGCGGCAAACCGAGAACCATCATGTACCGAGAGAAAGGCTACAAGAACTTCAGAAGGTGGGTCCTTGTCTGTAAAGAATCCTTCCCAAAAGGATTCATGGTCGCTACTGGCTACTGTTAACCGAGGTAAACTGTAGATTCGTAGGGTGGCGAAGAACTGCAAAATAAATTCGCATTATTTTCAGAAGCAGATCATGCGGCCGATCTACGAGCATGAGATTCCAACAATGTACGGAAATGACGCCAATCTGGTGCGCATTCACATGGACAAGGCCTCATCACATACCTCACGATCGTCCCTCGCATTCAACAGGGAGATGGAGAAGGCAATTGGTATACAGGTGATACCTTTCAATGAGGTTCCTGTTAAATCTCCAGATGCAAGTCCTATGGACTATTGTGGATTTGGATTGCTGAAGCGGGCTTTGAGAAAACGGTGTGTGACAACTGTGAAAGGACTTTAAAAAGCTGTGCAAAGGGAATGGGACAAGATTCCCCTCCCAGTTCTTCAGAGAAGCCTATTACAGTGGAAATTACGCTGTCGGGCTATTGTTAGGAACCAAGGGAAACACATCGAGCAATTACGGACCTGGCGCCATGGAGTCTTCCAAATTTTTAGGTAAGTCGAAATTGGCCAAATGTAGATTGAACAACCTCTGTATCAAATCAAGACAGAAATGCATATACCCCGTAATTTAATTTTGTTTTCTCAATAATTACTCATCCTACAGTGATGTAAAAGATATATATATCGCCAATTTCTAAGTATTTTGTCTTCGAATTATTACTGTTTCCAAATAATAAACCCTTCTGGCCAGAGTATACACACCTATTTATTAAACAAGTTTGCATACTCTGGTCAGAAGTGTTCATTATTTCGAAAGAGTAATAATTCAAAGACAAAATACTTATTAAAAACTAAATTATACTGTAACGGTTTCGACAACTTAACGTTGTCTTTATCAGACACTAACTGAAAGGGGTATAGTAGTAATCGCGTCACTTTGCCGAACTTTTTGGCCCCTGGGTCCCTGCCTCAGGACCCATGGTCCCTGGCCGGGGTCAATGACCTAGGGGTACCTAGGACCACCCCCTCTAAATTTTGGCAGGGGTACCATGGCCCACCCCCTAAATTTTGGCAGGGGTACATAGGACCACCCCCCTTAAATTTTGGAAATTGCCAAATCTAAAAATTTGGTATGGTAGGGTAGGACCATAGTATGTACCTCTATCAGTATTGGGGTCTATGTCGTTCCCTTTCATGGGTAAAAAATTGCCAAAAAGTCAAATTTCGGGGGTTTTTGACCTAATTTATCCCCTTGGATGAGGTGTTATTACCCTATATGGTTATATGGGCGTATACAGGGGTCCATTACCTTTCATAAGACATGGGTATATTAACGCACCCATTGAAAAATTTGGGAGGGGTACCTTGGCCCACCCCTTAAATTTTGGAAATTGCCAAATCTAAAAATTTGGTATGGTAGCCTAGGACCACAGTATGTACCTCTATCAGTATTGGGGGTCAATGTCGTTCCCTTTCATGGGTAAAAAATTGCCTAAAATTCACATTTCGGAGGTTTTTGACCTAATTTATCCCCTTGGATGAGGTGTTATTACCCTATATGGTTATATGGGCGTATACAGGGGTTCATTACCTATCATAAGACATGGGTATATTAATGCACCCCTTGAAATTTTTGGAAGGGGTACCTTGGCCCACCCCTTCAATTTTGGAAATTGCCCAATTTCAACATTGGGTATTATAGTACAGGACCCTAATATGTATTATGATAAATTTGGGTGGTCCACCTCATTCCCTTTTAGGGGTAAAAAATTGCCAAAAATTCAAATTTCGGGGGTTTTTGACCTAATTTATCCCCTTGGATGAGGTGTTATTACCCTATATAGTTATATGGGCGTATACAGGGGTCCATTACCTTTCATAAGACATGGGTATATTAATGCACCCCTTGAAAAATTTGGGAGGGGTACCATGGCCCACTTCTTAAATTTTGGAAATTGACCAATTTAAACATTTGGTATTATAGTACCGGATCCTAACATGTATTATGATAAATTTGGATGGTCCACCTCGTTTCCTTCTAGGGGTACAAAATTGTCAAAATATAAACGTAAGCAATACGTTGTACCACGTGTTTGGTCTTTTGGCCCAATTTAACCTCTTGGATGAGGTTCTATTACCTTATATGGTTATATGGTTATGTATAGGGGTCTATTCCCTATCATAAGACATAGGTACATTTGTGCACTCCTTTAAAAATTTGGGAGGGGTACTTTGGCCCACCCCTTAAATTTTAGAAATTGCTCATTTTATATATTTGGTATTATAGTACTGGACCCTAACATGTATTATGATAAATTTGGGTGGTCCACCTCGTTCCCTTTTAGGGGTACAAATTGCCAAAATATAAACGTAAGCAATACGTTGTACCACGTGTTTGGTTTGACCTAAGTTATCCCCTTGGATGAGGTTCTATTACCTTATATGGTTATATGGTTATGTATAGGGGTCTATTCCCTATCATAAGACATAGGTACATTTGTGCACTCCTTTAAAAATTTGGGAGGGGTACTTTGGCCCACCCCTTTAATTTTGGAAATTGCCCCTTTTACATGTTTGGTATTATAGTATAGAACCCTAATATATATTACTATAAATTTGGGTGGTTCACCACGTTTCCTTTGATGGGTACGAAATTGCCAAATTTCAGTACAACCACGTGTTTGGTTTTGGCTCAATTTATCCCCTTGGATGAGGTCCTATTACCTTATATGGTTATATGATCATGTATAGGGGTCCATTCCATATCCCCTTAAATTTTGGAAATTTTCCAATTTAAGCATTCGGTATCATAGTACATGACCTCAACATGTATCATGATAAATTTGGGTGATCCATCTTGTTCCCTTTCATGGGTAAAAATTACTAAAATATAAACATAAGCAATATGTTGTACCATGCGTTTGGTTTTTGGCCCAATTTCTTCCCTTTGATGGGGTTCTATTACCTTATATGGTTATATGGTCATGTATATGGGTTCATTTCCTATCATAAGACATGGGTACATTGACGCACCCCTTGAAAAATTTGGGAGGGGTATTTTGGCTCATCCAGTCGGTTTTAGAAATTGTTTTAATATAAGCATTTGGTATCATAGTACAGGTCTTCAATATGTACCACTATAAATTTGGATGGTCCACATCGTTCCCTTTCATGGGTAAAGAACTACCAAAAATCGAATTTCGGAGGTTATTGACACCTATTTAGCACGTTATATGGTTTATTACCTTTATATGTTTATGTTCCCTTTTAAATTTGGGAATTATCAAATAACAAAATTCGGTAAACGTTTTCTAGGACCCATTGGTGTTCCTCTTATGGCCAAATATTCAAAATTTAAATGTTATTGACCGGTTTTATTATTGAATAAGTACAGGATTTATTACTTTTTTTTCATAAGACACAGGTGTATTTGTGTACCAATCTTAAATTTTGGGAGGGGGTACATTTCTTATTGTCGTATCAATAATTGGTAATTGGATAGTATATCATTCATTGGGTAAATCATTGTCAAATATGAGTATGATCACGTGATCAGTTATTAACCTATGATGGGATTAGGAGTCCAGGACATTGGTACATTAAAACTTTGTAGTATAATTTAAGAATTGTCAAATGAAATTACGTCATTGGTTTTGATTATTCACGCCAAATATAAACGTAAGCAAGACGTTGTACCACGTGATTGTCCTTGATGAGGTAGTGTACAGGGATTCATTTCCTTTGTTGTGGTACTTCTTAAGTTTGAGTACACACACTTCTAGAAAACAGTTGGTTCTACTCAGGTAAACAATTGACGGACATTATTGACCTTATTGAACATATAATAATATGATTAACTCTAAGACTTAGGTATATCAGGAGAAGTATTCTTTAAATTTGGGAATGGTGATAAACAGAATTTTAACATAAGGCGCGAAATTAGAAACAATACATTGAACTTTAGTCACAGCTCATAGTCTAAGATCATTGGTGGTGATTGATTTGAAATCTGATAGCTATCCTTATTGAATCTTATGACTCATAGACGAAAGGCAATACATGCTACAACACTGGCAAAGTTATTGTTAATGCAATTTGATTGGTTGATCACTATCTTTCCTGCAATCTGATTGGTTGATCACTATCTTTCGTGCAATCTGATTGGCTGATGATTTTCAAATCTTTGCTGTATTCAGTTTTAAGTTTTGTTTAACATTTAAAAATCTTGGTTTCGTTCAACATTTTGCACTCACTGATAAATATGATCAAAACCGTTTATTTGTTAATTGAATAGTTAAAAACCGGATAAAGTTTGACGGTTAACCGTGAAACGTAAAATTTTTTTAGTTTGAAATTTTTTTGCTTGAAATTTTTTTGTTTGAAAATTTTTTCGTTTCCAAATTTTTTTGTTTCAAAATTTTGTTTGAGATTTTTTCGTTTGAAATTTTTTGTTTGAAAATTTTTTCGTTTGAAATTTTTTGTTTGAAAATTTTTGTTCGAAAATTTTGTTTAAAATTTTTTGTTTAAAATTTTTCGTTTCCAAATTTTTTGTTTCAAAATTTTGTTTGAAATTTTTTTCGCTTCAAAATTTTGTTTGAATTTTTTTTGGTTTGAAATTTTTTGTTTGAATTTTTTTTTCGTTTCAAAATTTTGTTTCAAAGATTTTTGTTTGAAATTTTTGTTTCAAAGTTTGAGTTGACATTTTTAAAAGTTTGTGCACCTATTAGTAAAGAACCGGAACTGTTTAGAACAAAAACCTTTGACAACATTGTGGTGCAATAGTACACGTCAGAACCTGGGGTTGTACTTGAAATGAAAAAACACAATTCATTGAAATGGATCATTTTATTACACTCCACATACATCCATACCAGATAGTGGTTCTGGATATTGTCGATACAATGTATTTTGAACTTCTTGCACTAGTTTGTCTTTAGCGTATAATTTTAATTCCAGTTGAAGTCTTTTAAGGTCTAATGCAATATCAATTGGTGGAAACTCAATGTCCATTTGATCACAAATAAACTGTTTATCAATACAGGTATGCACCCACGAACGATGTTGACAACCATCACAATATCTAGATACATGTTGTACAATATGCATAACACATTTTTCAAAATAGTACTTTTTCAGGAATATACTAGTTTTGTTGCACACTTCCACTGCATGTTTAACACACTGAAATACGCTGATGAATTTGTTCCATTCCGTTTGTGTTAGATACACCATGTTACGAGGGACATGGAATGTACTCTTTTTACGTAACAGCACCATCTTCTCTTCGAGGACTGTACGCATCACCACTTCATGATTTGAGCCTAATGATTTGACTATGGTCACATTTAGCTCATCATGAAAATAATCGTTCATTTGGTCGATTCGTGAACATAATATTTGCCATTCTTCACAGGTCAGTTGTACACCAAATTGTATCTGCTTTGCCCAATCGAATTACTGGTTCAAATGTTCTAGCACTGATACCAATCATCACATGTTTTGTTTGAAATATATTTATTGGATAATAGCTTGCGAAGATGAACTCTTTATCGTTAGAAGTACACATCTTTCCTCCTGAAAAGCACTTGCTCAAATGATTTCGTGGGATGACACTGTATTTGCTGGTTTATAATTATTGCTGACGTCATTGGTAAGGAATGTGCTGACGTTTGAATTCATGATTTCATCACAGTTGCTGACGTCATGCCGACCAACCACATTCATACAACTACAGCTGACGTCATTGGAAAGAAATGTGCTGACGTTTGAATTCATGATTTCATCACAATGGCTGACGAATCTGGCTGTGTACTAAATTCAAGTTGATGACTTCGACCCAAGAATCCTTTGTAACATAAAGATAAAGATCCAGTATTTAAGAAACGCAGCAGTTCTTCTTGTTTTGATGGTTCCATGGGTAAATATCTTGCTGGTAAAATTATATTCTTATCATTTTCAAGCTTCACTACGATTCTTAATCCAAACTTTGTAGGGATCATTTGGCTAGCTAAGATTCTATAAGGTACATTCTGTTGTAAATCAGTAATCTTGGTAAATGATTTCATCACATCACGTGTGTTTAGAAACTGCAGACAAGTAGCCATGATGACGTTATCATGAATACTAACTCGAACGATACTTATATATGATGCAAAACTGATGACGTTGCATTATTATGTTCTGACGTGTACTATTGCACCATGATAAACAACGTTGCCAGATGTTTTTGTTCTAAACAGTTCCGGCTAGTGCATACCTGTATTGATAAACAGTTTATTTGTGATCAAATGGACATTGAGTTTCCACCAATTGATATTGCATTAGACCTTAAAAGACTTCAACTGGAATTAAAATTATATGCTAAAGACAAACTAGTGCAAGAAGTTCAAAATACATTGTATCGACAATATCCAGAACCACTATCTGGTATGGATGTATGTGGAGTGTAATAAAATGATCCATTTCAATGAATTGTGTTTTTTCATTTCAAGTACAACCCCAGGTTCTGACGTGTACTATTGCACCACAATGTTGTCAAAGGTTTTTGTTCTAAACAGTTCCGGTTCTTTACTAATAGGTGCACAAACTTTTAAAAATGTCAACTCAAACTTTGAAACAAAAATTTCAAACAAAAATCTTTGAAACAAAATTTTGAAACGAAAAAAAAATTCAAACAAAAAATTTCAAACCAAAAAAAATTCAAACAAAATTTTGAAGCGAAAAAAATTTCAAACAAAATTTTGAAACAAAAAATTTCAAACAAAAAATTTGGAAACGAAAAATTTTAAACAAAAAATTTTAAACAAAATTTTCGAACAAAAATTTTCAAACAAAAAATTTCAAACGAAAAAATCTCAAACAAAATTTTGAAACAAAAAAATTTGGAAACGAAAAAATTTTCAAACAAAAAAATTTCAAGCAAAAAAATTTCAAACTAAAAAAATTTTACGTTTCACGGTTAACCGTCAAACTTTATCCGGTTTTTAACTATTCGATTAACAAATAAACGGTTTTGATCATATTTATCAGTGAGTGCAAAATGTTGAACGAAACCAAGATTTTTAAATGTTAAACAAAACTTAAAACTGAATACAGCAAAGATTTGAAAATCATCAGCCAATCAGATTGCACGAAAGATAGTGATCAACCAATCAGATTGCAGGAAAGATAGTGATCAACCAATCAAATTGCATTAACAATAACTTTGCCAGTGTTGTAGCATGTATTGCCTTTCGTCTATGAGTCATAAGATTCAATAAGGATAGCTATCAGATTTCAAATCAATCACCACCAATGATCTTAGACTATGAGCTGTGACTAAAGTTCAATGTATTGTTTCTAATTTCGCGCCTTATGTTAAAATTCTGTTTATCACCATTCCCAAATTTAAAGAATACTTCTCCTGATATACCTTTTGCCAGCACAAAATTAAATGGGAATAGGATAATGCAATAGATGACTTCAGGCTAGAAGTTAATAAGAAATGCAATGGTGGCGTAACAAATGCTGGTTAATGATAAAGCAAAAATGGTTATACCGTTGGATTTATGGTAAAATTTGCTATTAATAAGGTGTCACTGTTACGCGTTTTGTTTAAAACTTTTGTCTGATTCAAAATGGCGGATTTGAACATGGCCACCATCAGGGCAACTCTTACCATAGGCCTAATATTTATCCACCTGCTTTTTATTTAATTATTATCATTAACACAAAATTTACAAAGTGGGGTAAAGGACTAATACATATGCTGCAACAACATTTAATTCCCCTGTAACTTTTTACCAATTGCGCGTAAATCAAAATTAATGTCACCATTGTTCTTCTGATTAAATTTGCACCTTAAATCATGTATCACATGACCCTATTCCTATTTTAAAAACTTAATCTTAATTCAAAATGGCGTATTTCAAGATGGCCGCCATCAGGTATACCCTTACTATATGACTTCCCCCTAGTCCTAATATGTACCCATATATTTGTTATTCACCTTTTGTCGATACAAGAGGTCTTACAGGGTTTTTACCTCCAACTGTATGAAGACTATTCTGTACTTCAATATGATGTTCTGGTAGCTGTATCTCCTAAACCCCTTTAGCTTCGCACCTACAACTTCACTGAAATACTGCCCACATTTAGTACTACTTGCTCATATAAGTTTCAGTCAGCAACTCGATTCACCCAAACGTAAGGTTTACTTGTGAGACCAAAGCACTTGCATTTATTAATAGAAAAACTTAATAGAGGCATATATTATATATGCATAATCGAACTAATTTTTTCTGTTTTATTTTTGTGTGCTTAATACGAGCTCTTTGCGAGGTACTTTGTTTCATATTAATTAAAATTGAAGTATTTATTTTTAAAACGTTAGAAGAAAATTATATTACAGCAACTTTAGATTATATCAATACAAAATAGAAGTATATGTTTTATTGAACGTTTGTACTCAATTTTCTACCTTCCAAAATAAGAGAGACATTACAGTTTATTTATATTCACAACTAACGTTGTGGACTATGATACTGTTGTTTGGAAGTGCACCTGATATTCTTGGAAGCTTGTCGTGGTTGCAATATCATGGCATGGTTTCAAATTCTTGAAATGGTAAAGACAGTTGAAGATGTTTGGTACATCTAGCAAAGAAACATATAATTTTATACATAAATGGGTAGAATTCGCAAAGTTGAATTTAATTTGGTAATTATAATAGCAAGAATTTCACTGGCTTTGTGTCAGTTTGAACATTCTCTTCAGCGTGTTTTTTAGAGGGGGCTGTGCTCCCTCTAGCCCCTCCCTGGCTACGGGCCTGGAAGCACTTTTGACCATTTTCTTTCTCTGGCAGATTTTTTTAGAAAAATAAAATAAAATAAAAATAAACATATGTTTAAAACAAGTCTTAAAAAATACGCATGTTTAAAACAAAATGTTTAAAATGTATATAAAATTGTTTTAAATAAAATCAATTGTTTAAAACAAGTTTTAATCATTTGTTTTGTTTTAAACAAAACGACCCTGAAAAAAAAGTACCAGAAAATTCGTTTGACAATTTGTGTAGTATAATCAATTTGTTTCTCGAATATTCCAGTACTAATAATCTGTCTACAAGGTTAGAAATATGCTGGAGGTAAGTTTGAGTAATATATTTGAAAATGCTTTCTTACGTGTGTATGTTACGTATTTACATATTGTTTTTCCTTCTTGTCATTTTTTCCTCCCTGCCATTTTTACAGTGAATCACGACATGACCATGGTAAAGTACGGGGATGACTCATATGGTCTAGCCAGAGCCCAACAATTTCATACTTTATCAATTTATTCTTTCATCCCTGTTACAAGGAAAACGAAAATATGGTTAAAAAAAGAAAAAGAAAAATCACCACCACCAACAACAACGCCCGTAGCTCAACAATAGGTATTCAAATTTTAGAAGCATCCCCCTTGTAGACCAAGTGATGGTTATGTCCACGTGATTTGGAAGTCTTGGCTGTGAAATGAAGAAGAATCATTAGTTTATTATTGGACGAACTATATGGCATGGCAAGGCTAGTTCAGGTGTTATCTAATATCTTTACCATTTCTTTAATTTTAGTTATACTTGTACCAATCGGATGCCCAATGCGTTTTAATCTTGGTTTATTATTTTTTTCCCTGTCCTGATTAGTATAGACGTTTATTCAAAATACAGTCACTGAAGGTGTTTTGTAAGTAATCAGAAGGATGTAAATCTATGATTAACATTATTTTCTCTTTTATTGTACTTTACATTTTGCGCTTAAATTACAGAGATAGAAATTTCAGGGTTAAAACTCCACTCTTTAGCGTTGAAGGAGCAAAACCCTATCCATTAATCTAAATATGTGCCAAAACAAGAATATTATTATTATTGTTATTTCTTTTAGATTTAACTATTTATTTCTTCCATTATTATCTACGCTAGGTTGACGCAAAGGTATTTCCCCGAGAGGTTTTTCAATCTTAGCATTTATGCATTTTGTGTTTGTTTCCCATGTAATCTACGAGTCTCATCCATATCATATATCGTTCTTGTTAACCGATTTCAATGTATATCCAATTTGTGTCTTGTATACTAGTCTTCCGAACACCGATCAAAGGATTACGCTAAGAAACACGACTGCACTAACCATTAGCCAGCGTACAGGCCATGTGTGGGATGCATATTTAAACTAATTTATTTATTTATTTATTTATTTATTTTTTTGATAATTTAATAAAATTTTCGTTGGTTGTCTTTTATTCTTTTATTTTCTTTTTCAGATTAAAAAAGGCTGGTTTACCAGTTAGGTTCGTGACAAACGAAACCCAAGAGACTCGATCTGCTTTTGCTGCAAAGCTAAATCAAATGGGATACGATATTGCTGAAAAAGATATTTTCCCACCTGCACCTGCTCTTGTAAAAGTGTTAAAAGAGCGAAATCTTCGACCACATTTACTTGTGCACCCGTCGGTAAGTTTTTGCGTAAAGGCATGACCATTCACTCATTGTAGACTTCATAGTTTTTTAGGTAGTTGATCACGGAACGTGATATCTATCTAATACTCATTCTATTGATTTCACCCATCTTCCTTCCTATTCTCTTTTCTCGGTATACGTACAAGAGGATGTTAAAGAACAGTAGTTCATACGGTGATGATTACTTACTGTAGAAGTCCAGTAAACATATATCAAAATCATTTGTCATAGTTTTGTTTCAATTTACGTTCATTTTCAATAGCGAGGCCATATGAAATAATATCTACAATTTAAAGTAGGAAATACTGGTGTAGCGCTATACCACTGAGCCACCGCACCACCTGGCTAAAACTTCGAAAAGCTATATAACATATGGATATACTAAATGTATGGAAACAAATCATATCACAGGATTTATTTCCTCTAAAATGTCGCAATTGAATGAGCATTCATTTAATACAAGACATTTGCAAAAGGACTGAATTTCATTCGTTTTATAAAAATGTCGTTTTTGATACGAAGTTAGTGTTGGGTATAATATTTTTTTCACGTACTCGGCCACAGTTAGTTTATACTGTTTACATTTTGTCATGCTATCTACAGTATAGGCTAAAAATTTGCATACCAAATTCGGGTTTTCTAACGAGAATGATCATGTTGCAACTTAATTTGGATGTAAAATCCTGACTTAGTTAGCATTTAAGGACTTTGCAGATATGACCATTAAAATAATAACAGACATATAGTAAAATCTCAGTTTCAAACTCCTTGATTCCAAATACCTGTGTTGTCGTTTCTTTGTTCACCCAATGTTGGTATTAGGCGAAAGTTATTATTGATTTCTATTTTTAGCTTATATGATCTTTATTTCCTGCTGTTTTTGCATAAAATTTTAAAGAAACATTAATTACCAACCTCTTTCTCCCATGAACAGGTTCAAAATAATACGTAACGAAAACAAAGTTATTGAGAAAAATGTAAGTTACAGTATACGCGCTATTTAATTTGGGCATAGCTGTAACTTTTCAAAGTATTTTTCATATATTCTCTGACGTATGACGTATTTCCACTATTTTGTGGAAGTCAAAACACTATAGTATGTACTAATTTTCTACTAGTAAAGCAAGAAAGGGTTGAAATATCTGTCTACAAGTTAAACATAGTTGAATGCTAGTCTATTCAAGCACGCCGTAGTGATCTTCGTCATGACTTAACTTGTTCCATTCAGTAGTCGACACACGAAAAGTAAATAATTACAGACGATAAAGTGAACCAAATCATAGGCCAGAAATATATACCATTGTTTTACCAATCAGAAGAAAAATTCGATAAAAAAAGATGTTTAGATTCTGGATGCCAAATTCCGATTTTGAAACAGGATTGTGCAGCAATCTCCAGTCTACGGCTTAGTTGATATTCGAGGAAGAAGCGAGTCTGAGGAGTCAAGGAAAGATTCCTGGATGCAGTTGATTGTTATGGGAAGAATGGATCCAGGGAATTATTTGCATCTATCACTCGGATCTTTCCATTATATCGAAGCTTGAATTGTTGGATATCAGCTGAAACTGCGCCTGTTGAAATCAATTATTTGTTACCTCATCGAATAACGTAATATGAGACCAATTTAGTTTGTTATGCAGCTTGTTCGTGACTTTTTAGTACTCCGAAAAATGTGTCATAGCTCGTGCTTTGCATTGTTAGTGTCAGTTCCCTTATGAAAAAAAACAGGCACATGTACAGGCGCATGTAACACAGGCCCTTTATCCACCTGTGGGACAGGCACATGTGCAGGTGCCTGAAAATGACCCCAGTTTGAACGCCCTACACATGCATGTTGAGCAAACATGTACAGGGCATGAACAGGTATTACTGCACAGGTGTTTGTATGGTAGATACCCTAGTAGATCTACCATAAAAACGTATGTAAAGTGCCTGTCAGCGAAGAAGACGTGCAAGTACAGCCGCTGTACCAGTATAGAACATGTGATGTACATGTCATGTATAATGTCTGTAACATGCATGCTGAACACAAGTTATACGCGTGTATGATAAATAGCTTTTGCCTGGTACATGTGAAAAGTACTTACGAAACATGCATGTAATGTATGTATACATGTAAAAACCATACATGTGACATGCATGTTGCGGGTATGGAAAACATCTGCTGCTTGCATGTAACAGGTGGAGAACATGGGAAAACCATACATGTGAAATGCATGTTGCGGGTATGGAAAACATCTGCTGCTTGCATGTAACAGGTGGAGAACATGGAAAAACCATACATGTGAAATGCATGTTACAGGTGGAGAATTTAAAAAAATTATACATGTGACAGGTACATCCCACATACATGTTACGGGTTTGGAAAGCCTCTGCTGCTTGCATGTAGCAGATGTAAAACATGTAAGAAACATGTGCTGTACATGTATTATACATGCGCGAAACAGGCCTGTTGCTTAGATGCTTCATTGCATGGAAATAGAATGTTAAGGTATGTAACATACATGTTACAGGTGCATGCCCCATGTTTTGTACACGTATATAAAACCTGTTGCCAGCAAGGAAACAGGTGAAATACATGCGTTGTTACATGTACGAAACATGTTATGTACATGCATTGTCTCGGCATTATACAGGCATGCTATCAACACATGCACCGGAAGTGCACTTAACAAGCATTGTGTATATAGGTTACATGCACGTTGTGTTAACTAAAGCAGATAAAATGATAGCCATGCATGTAAAAGTAGAAAAATAGATTTCTGAGAATTAATTTGCACAAGTACTGCATGTGATGTACACCCATGTCCAAAATTATTGTCGCATGTCTATAAATATGTTTTTGTAGAAATATAATTTTATAACGAATTCGCGCGGTATTTCTTATAATGTTAGTATGTGTATAATCAGCAGAGACACGTATGTGGCAAATTTAATGTCAAAAGAGCAGTAAATAAGAACAATAAAACGAAAATGAAACTTCTTTGTCCATTTAGCAATATTTTGTTTTACTCATTCTAATTTTCGTATGTATAAATTCTTTTCCCATGTAATTTACCACAAATATACATTTCCCGATTATACACATAGTATCAGTATTAAAAGTACCCTGCAAAATCATTATCAAATTATATTCTTCCAAGAAGACAGTTATAGATATGCGACAATCATTTTGGACATGTGTACATGCAGGGTAACATATAATACTGAATAAGGAATAATTATGCAACACATGACATTACGAAGAGTAATGGAACTAGCTTTTGAGGTCGAAACCTAGTTTACAAGTGTGCAAGGAGAAAAGAAAATATATACAAAGTTTTGGAACACGCATGTAAATTAGTACTTACTTGTACTTCATGTATTTGCTAGTCTGTAATGTACAAAATCTGTTGAACATTTTCCTTTCCTCCTTGCACGCCTATAAATGAGTGAGTCAGTATTGTTACTTTTCGTAAGGTCATTTCTTAAATACTTATTTTTCGTCTATTATTTTTCTTCAAGTATATGTTACCCAGCATGTACATTCTATGCAACAGTGCTAATTAATTCTGATTTTTTCTACTTTTATATGCTTGAATACAGTTATTTTATCTACTTTAGTTATATGCCATGTGCATATAATCTATATACACAATGCTTGTTACGTGCACTTACAGCGTATATGTTGCTTACGACATGCCTGAATGGTACTAGGACAATGCATATATATCGCATGTTTCGCACATAAAACAACGCATGTTTTTCACCTGTTTCCTTGCTGGCAAGAGATTTTACATACCTGTACAGCATTTGACATGGGCCGGTAACATTTGTGTCACCTACATGAACATTTAGGCTAGCACTTACAACACTTTCGTTGCTTACAAGGAATATTTAGGTTTCCTGAGAGCGCAATACATTTACAAAACATTTTTCGTACATACTACTATGCTATACGAAACAACGATGGAAGAACTGAGTAACGCGAATTTTCGACTAAAATGCCATTTCCAAGAAGCAAGTTTAACAGGAAATGCCAGAAAAACTACGATTAACGAAAGATATTTAGACGCAATCCTGTTGCCTTTCATAGTTGTTTCATACAAGTACGGTTGTTCCCCTTTATTTTTGCTTATACTTTATTATCTTTTCCTGTTTGGAAGCAAGGTTTGTGTAAATCAGTCACCACGTTTGGACCCGAAAAGAGACCTAGATAAATTTTATTTCATGTCTTACTGTCTGAATGGTAGTTTTATATTTTGAGTAACAAAGCAATTTACGATATACTGATGTACACAATTTATCGTTTTTCTTCCAAATAGGTTTGCTGTATGTCGCCAGCGTGAAATTCAAATGTATTTACAACAAAGAAACACACACGTTTAAGATTCGTTTTGTTTATTAAAGAAATAATGAAATGCTTTCATACAAATGTATATTATATAAAGACTGAAAATACATTTTTTAAATTCTTGCAAAGAAAACACAATATTTTCTTTGTTCCATCGTTTTATATAAATTATGAAAATCTTAGCAGTGAATATTAAACCAAAAGCAAGTTTACAATGTTAACCGTGCGTCTAAACAAGGGAAGTATCAATGAGCTCATATTGAAACCTACCGTAAAATTTCACTCAGAGGAAGGAAGTCCCACAGAAAAAACACACAATAAAGCAACTGCGTTTTTGAAGTGGAGTTAACCTAAATGGCAGATCGAAATGTCGCGTATCCATGTCGACAATAGCACAATACGTTCAGTACCACCCCTTGTAAACTGCCTGTTAATAATAAAAAATCAATAACAACAATGTGGGTACATACTATACCTAAGGGGAAGTCGTACGGTAAGGTGAACCTTGACAGCAGCCATCTTGAATTTAGGTCAAGTTTTGTAAATAGGAATAGGGCCAAATGATGCATGATTTTGGGTAAGAATTTAAGCAGAAAAACAATGGTAGCAATAGTTTTAAGATACATGCATTTGGTAAAAAGTTAGTCATATTTATTGTGTATGTTTCCATGTACACAACTCCCGAATGAAGCAGCTGTCCAACAATTTGTAAAATACAAAAATATAGGAAACACCCTTTATATTTTCCCAATTTGTCCCAAATGTTGTTAAGCAAAGCTACACACTTGTAGGAGATTAGTCGGCAAATTTGGTCCAAATTGGTTGAATAGGGGTGGAGATACAAGCCGGAAAAACGAAAATTCCATTGGAAAAATACAAAATAGTTTAAACACCATGTAATTCTGATAATTTGTTTGAAATTACGGTGGTCACAACTCAATACTTTCGAAAGCGTACTCTGAAAATATGGTTCAAATCTGTTGAATAGGAGCGGAGATAGACTAGATAATACGAAAATTTAGCCAAAATCGTTGATAACAAAATTCTTATATTAAATGCTGTATGTGCAATTTTCCTCTGATCTGTCTCAAATTTTAGTAACATTTAGTTACAAATTTTAGTTATATTTCAATAGCGACAACTTACTTTTGGGCAGCTGCTTCATTCGGGAGTTGTGTGCATGGAAATATACACAACAAATATGCCTGTAACTTTGCGTGGTACTTCTTTAATATTTACAGAATGCATTAACCTAAGAAGATCTGATGTTGCAGTTTTCGTGAGCTTGTGCTTATGAACAAACTGCATTATTTTTATAACAGATTTACTTTCAACGTTCTCCTGCAATGTAGAACTGTTTGGTCCCGAAACGTTATGAACTACATTTAATTGCAATTCAGGAACAGAAATATCTTTTAACTCGGAATTGCACTCTGAACTATCAGGCGAAAAGTCGAACGTTGATTTAAAAGGATGCTGTGAATATGTGCCGTGAGGTACTTCGTTTTGTTCCTCAAGAGGAAACGCCGGAAACGAACATTGTTCATCGATACAGCCCGATGAACCAACGCTTACACTGCCTGTCAACTTATTTTCCCCGATTTTTAAGCCCGCGTAATTGGGAAAAGGGTCAATTTGTGGTCTATCGGATTGTATCGAAGAATAATGGTTGTTTTCGTCCTTTTCTCGTGAAGAACAAGACGATGTACTAAGGCTATTACATAATGTATCTTCTCGTTGAGTGCCAGGAATTTCAGTGTTTACTCTGTTAACATGTAAACGCTTATTCCACCTATATCGTGTTTTTCTTGGTACCTGAAGCACCGAGGGAGTGGGACTGTTGCATGCAACATATTGTTTGTAGTTTCGTTTCATTAACGTAACTATATTTTAAACACGTATAATGAACATACAAAATGTAACTACAAATAACTCAAAAGTATATATATACACTGTATCTACAAATTACTATTATACTGTTGGTATGAAGCAGAATTAACACAAACTCTACTGATCATCTTGATCCTTCTGCCTGTCTCCGTGCCTATTCTTCCGAGCCGCCTGTACACATTTGTCCGTCATAGCTGCGTGAACTGCAGACGTCTTGGTATTAGGAAATTTGAGGAGAACATAATCTGTGATTAAAAAAAGGTCTTATCAACAAGGATCTTTTACACATATACTAAGCTGAAAATATAACGAAAGAAACAAACTCCAAGTTAAAAAAAGTCATATATTGAACAATGAACACTGATTGTAGGAGGTGACTGGGTGGACAGTAGAGAAACTAACAACTACAGATATAGTTATTGTTAAGAAAGAAATAGTTACATTCTGTTTAAAGAGTATTTTAGAAGTGTATTTATAGTTTTTACGGCTATAAGATTGGTTTGACTTAGTTTAACGTCCCACGTTTATGTCTGCTAGACTAAAGGAGAATGACCTGCTGATTATAGTGGAATCGGAACTACTTCGATCGTTCAACTGTACTTCCACCGGGAATCGAACCCGGGACCACGCGAACAGAAGTCAAGCGTGCTAGCCACTAGACCAAGCGGGGGTTCTTTACAGCTATGGGTCAAGTAGCGATAGGATTGGGTAAAGAAGTGGCAAATTAATCGGCCATAACGTACCATTCAATCCTGGATTGATTTCTTCTCATTTCAGGTCATGTCGGTGACCAAGAGAAGGGTTCAGGTGGATCAGTCGGAATCATGCTAAGTGTAAAAGTTAAACAAGTACAAAACTTGGAAAATTCGCCACAGAAACTTACAATTTGTTCACATACGTTAATGGAGATCAGTATCTATCTATCACACGTATTCGAGTGGTTCAAGAATGTTAAAGGAAGAAGGGAAAGAGGGACAATCCAAAAACCCACTGTGACAGAGAATGTGTGTAGAAAATCGGTACAATTGTTCGAAACCGCTACATGAAAATTCGAGCAATTACTAACACCAATAAAGAAACAGTAAATAGTTTTACACGTGAAAAAGAAGTGTCATAAATCCTCTCGCACCAACACTGCGATTGAATTGCAGTACTGACATTGTTCAAAACAGTAAAAAAAATTATATTCGAGGTCAAATTAGAGGGAATTCGGGTATTGGCGAACCCGTCATCTAAAGCAGACCCTCCTTTTTTATTTTGTCGATTATCTTGAAGTGAGTTGGCAACATTATCAGAGAACGCAAATTGCTTACTCTTATGTGAAAGCTTTCACTGAAGATGTCATTGAATGCAAATAAGAATACGCAAATTTATGTCTGTAGCAGACTTCAAAACTTTCGAACGGTTAAAAAGTCTTTCCTTATGTATTTAGTTTCATTTAGATTCATGTTATATCAAGAACAAATAGGTGACATTGTCTTGACTAGACCTTACAAGAACATCAAAACCATCATGTAAAAATATTTAATTACTGGTGGTGGATAAAGTGGACCCCGGCACGGTAGCTAAAGTGAAGCAGAGTCCAATTTGCTCAACCTTTCCAGCAGTGCTCCTTTAAAGGTTCTTTTACTGAATTAATGACTGGCATAACTTAAAATGTGTAAACTTAATGCAGATATAACTGTTGGATACACAAATGCACACATGTACGAGTTTCTCAAGTCATTGCAGTATTGTTATAGCCATTGGACAAGTCGGTCATTGGAGTTCTGAAACGTTTCTACAATGGAGAAATCATAATGTACCTCAGACCTACAGGTCATCCTATCACTCACTGTAATTTGACAAAACTTTGATAGGACAATTAAGGTTACAGACCGGCGTCTTTAATTTCTCGTTCAGCACCTTTTGTGCTACAGGATTCTAGCCCATTAACAGAAGATCCCAGGGATCCACTTTACCGGAGCAGTTTCAAAATCAGCAAATTTTCACACTTCCAGTAAGGAAGAATTAAAAACTGAATGCAGCATAAGCTAAATTATTGTGCTTAAACATGATACAAATAAATAAAGAATTGTTTTGTTATAGATTTATAGAAGTAGCAATTTGTATTTAAAAATATAGCCCACTTCCTCCACGATGTACTATGCAAGAAATGCGAAACAAAAATTATAAGTAAAAGACATGTGAAACCTAACATACCTTTGATAGCACTAATAATATCTGGAGACAGTGTTTTCTTTATTTTGCCACGACCAGTTATTGAACTTGTACTAAGCTCATCATCATCAAAAAAGCACGACATAAGATTTCTCGTGAGCTTTGTAGCAGAATGGCCTGCACTGGCTACGCAGCGAATTAATCGGGAATGCTTTATTGTAATGTCAGGGTAATCAGGACTGAGAACCACATCATCTCCATGTACGGATCTCGAGTATTCCTGTAAGTAAAAGTTTAACACAATAATTAATCTTAACACATTCTACCATTTACTTTTACATATATGATGTACAGTAGAAATAAAATTACCCGAATTGCTTTGGAAACAAACGATCTTACCACGAACAATCTTTTGCGCTTGATTTTGGTTCTTGAACCCCCTCCCCCCGAACACAAAACAAGGGTAGAGATAACGAAAGCCGAAACGATGCGAGACTTAGCTGCATCGAAACTAGTAGTGTGAGCTGATTGACTGATTTTAACACACTGTACATGCAAAATTTAAACTACTTTGTTTTTATAAGTCTTTAATTTGTCATTTAAGCAAATTTAGATTTTTGTATAAAAATACTATTTTCGTAAGTTATCAGGATCGAGTGTAGTCCAATTAATCCGGATAATTGTAACTCTACCGTATATAAGCACAATAACTGCCCAACATATGAACAGTATGTATCAAACACTACTACAACAGCGAAATTGAGCGTGTTTTTAAAATTGCATTGTCTAGGGAATACATATAATTTTATACGCCTCCAGCTAGCAAAAAGGAAACAAAAAGAAACATATGTAAGAACAGTGCCGTCAAATCTAATTAAAACAAGCAAACCGCAAATGATGGCTTTCCGAAAATAGTGACCTAATCACATTTGAAAGGGACGAGAATGGATACATTATACGCAAGAATTTTCGAGGTGCAATCTTCCTATAAGCACAGATGAAATGCAAATATATACACACAAAGAAAGAGAAAATGAAATGACTTTCGAGTCTTCCGTTCTGCGGTTATGTGGAGTAAGCTAAAGGAGACGGTGATGATGAGAACCAATGAAATGATGGAATGAACAGAGGTGAACGCTGTAACCCTCTCCACTGGTCTAGTGGCTAGAATGCGCGCCTTTGGCGTAAAAGATCCCGGTTCGATTCCCGGTGGTAGAGCATTGAAAGAGAGGTTCGGATTCCACTTTAAACTATATGTCCACGTCTCATATAGCCTCCCTCCTGAAAAAAAGACGTAAGCGATAATCAAATCAAATAATCAAAAGTAAACGCTCTACCATTGAGCCACCGCGACCCCACACAAAGAAAAGAGACAAAATACTTAATGCAGACTTTGTCTGTCTTATAGAGACTATGCCGTTACCTTAAATTACTCATAGTTTGAAATAAGCAAGCAGAAAGAGAAATTTGGACCGGCACTTACATATTTGTACGACCCTAAGAATTTGAACAATTGTACGCCCGCACCCCTTCCCTACAAAACGGCGATAAATTGATCTAAAACCTTAGTCTTAAAATCTAGAAAAGAAACTTACGTTACTACTTTGACTGGATGGTGACACCTCATGGTTGGATTCTTCAAGATCTTCGGCATCTAGCAATGTGAACAAGAATGTCTTGACACTTCTCGGTACTTTGAGCTTCCGCTGTTTATCTCTGGAAGCGCATTCCTTCTTTAGAGCATATACTAAGCATTTTTCTTCGTCTAATTTGGTGCGCAAATCATTAACTTCTTCTTTCAGTACGCTGCAGTTTTGACATTTGTCGATCTTTCGTACTTTTGGTTTCGAGCCTGATGGACTGTTCTGAGCTGATAAGTTTGCGTTGCTTGAATGCTTGTCTATCTGTTCTTGACAAACGTTACTGGCGGATTCTGACTGTAAGCTTCGGTTGCAAGAAGTTCTGTTTATTTGCTCTTGCCAGACGTTACTGCCGGGTGTAGTTTCTGTAGCCGACTCAGATGGAAAATTATCCGTACATAGTGTGGGGTCCTTCACAATAGTTTCAAAGTTCCTTTCAAATATTTCTTTCAAACTGCCTGGATTTCTACGATTTTCATCCTCTTCATCTGTTGGAATCGGATCTGTTGAACTTAGGTCATCAGAATTATTACTGCTGCCAGAATCATATCTTATTACCCGTTCCGTCTTCCCGACAAACTTCCTTTGTTCCACCTCACATTCGGTTTTAGTACCTGAAAAAAAAAATCCATCATGATGTCATCTGCATCTGAAGTTTTCGGTGGTACATCATAATCACTTCATAAAATATAAGCAATACAAGAAAAGGGCCACCCGTTAAAGGGATCTACTACAGATTACATGCACCAGCTTCCAAGGAAAAGTAGTAGGTTCAGTAGTTAAATAATCGTGGCAGATACTGACCGATTGAAAGTAGTGCCCTTGCGGGAGATGTGAGAAGGCTATCTAATTGACCCGGGTGGTAAAGCTTGAGATAAAGTGTCCCTTGTACAGCTAGCAAACTGAATACCTCACAGAAACTGAATACCTCAATCTAGCCGATGCTTCTAAATCACTCGTTCGCAGTAGGAGTACAAATATATAATTAATTTCGTTGAGAACAGTGTATACTGATAGTTAATATAGGGGCGCAGATTTTTAAAAAATATGTGGACATAAAAATGATAACTTTGCGGTTAAACGAGTGACTGCATATGAAAGAGGACTGTGTTCGATATTAATTCCGACTATCGGAGTGCCCTGCATTCTCCATGCCTCCTGCAGGACAAACACCAGTTCTCGCATTAGTTAGTCCATTTGCGATGTCGCTGTCGCAAGACTATTAGAATAGATCGTGGCTAAGGTGTTAGCGCACGCGCCTTTGACGTGAGAAACTCGGGTTTGATTCCCAGTGGAAGCTCATGTGGTTCGGATTTCCTGTTAATCAGTATGTCTACGTTTCATATGGCCTCGTTGCTGAAAGGGACGTTGAACTCAAAATCAACTCAACTATTAGAATGGGAAACTCCAAAACTTAAAGTCAGTGGGTGCGCTTTTAGAATAAGCATAAACCTCGTTTATTCCCCAGTAGTGCAATTCCTAAAGTTTACTGATGAAAGAAGTAAATGTTTTATGAATGTCTGTAAACCGAAGACAAAACTCTTATAAATTTGGTTTACACACACACATTATTACTCGGTAGTAGTACATTGTTACTTGGGCCTGTACAGTAAGAGTTTAAGAATACCTTATGGAATCATTTGAAGCAAGAAAAGTTAAGACAATTTTTTATTTTGCCGACGTATGTAAATATGCACGAATCTAGGCACAGTAGTAATGTTTGCATGGTGTAGCTATTCTTCATAATCTCATTCGAGACTTACAAAACCTACACGCAAACTTCAACGTATGATGTTGCAGTTCATTTCCTACATCCCAAGAAATGGCATTTGTGCTGTATCGCCAGACCACATGAAAATCGAAAAAGAAGTACCAACATGAACTACATTTGGTTAGAGTACATTACTTTACGTTAGGTTGCGTTACATTAGGCCAGGTTAGGTTCAGTTACAAGTCAATTACCTTCAAAACAAAGGCATGTAAATTTTTACAATTTGCAATAGAACATTACTATTTGCGTATAAATAAGACGTCCGAATGTATATGATATGAAAACTACAGTACAAGACATTAACCAATCTGTGCTAGGTGCTCACTAAAAGCAGAGCGCGTTAGTTAGGGCGGGTAAAGGAACAGGCGCATGAGCGAGGGTAGTGAAAACAGGTGGGTGTTGGCAATGATAAGAGTTTGAATAGCACTTGTCGTTGTTTCATACTAGTAACACTCCATTTGTAAACAGTACACCGTGTCTTTCACACAATTTCAACAGCTGACGTTCGTTATTTTCGTGTACGTAATTCTATAAAACTCACACGATATGTCATAATATTGATATATATGCGCCATTTTCACACTTCATTTCTCGCCACTAAATCATAACAAGTGTACCTCTATGTGAAATAGTCTCTTCCGCCTCCACATACAATGACGCTTAGAACACCAAAACCAGCCTACAAAACCACTTTCTTAACTTCAGCTATTCCCCCAATCTGCTTTTCATTCACGCTCCTTCACAAACCAAAATAGGAGTATGTTTAGTACAAGGGGTCCAAAAGCACGTAAAAAACAGAAAATTTACAGAAGAAACGAATGATGCAAGTACTTAGACGTAACAGAACGTAACCAAATCTAACCTAACCTAAACCAACCTACTATTAGTAGAAATAAGCGAAATTCTATCATTCTTTGGAAAAGTATGCTGGACCCATACACTAATATAACATAAACTAACCTAAGCTTACCTAAATTAACATAACCTACCCTAAACTAACCTAATGTGAACAGAAATTACCAAAATTGTAACATTTTTTAGAGAAAAGAGCTGGACCCTTTCTGCTAAACATAGGCCCCAAAATAAATTATCCAATTCACCCAGTAGATTTCCAAAATATTGGAGGCGGTACAGTACTTAAACCCCAAGAACCAACATGGTTCGCACTGTTTTACGTTAATCACTAAAAATCTACTATTCTACTCTGATACCTACAAAAGTGTTATTTAAACTCAGATATCTAGATTCAGGTCGACTGCCAACAGTTAAAGTGTACTAAATAGCTTATTTTGGCGCCAACTGTTGTTGATCTAGCCACAATAAATAAATTAAAAAAAAAAAAAAAAACTTAGGATTATAAATAGTAAATACTTATAAAATATAACAGAGTGACAGTGAATTAAAAGTGAGCACAATACTCTGTTACTTAGCCAGAAGACATTTTCTCCAATGTACTTCGCTGAGTCATGCAATCGTAGATTCATGCGATTTGTATTTCCATCGTTCGGTAGTTACTACAAATTCGCGGTAATTTTCTGTTTCGACAGTTCACTGCAAAACACACGGTAATGAATCACACATTAAATATATGTCATTATCTTAAATTAATTACATCTATAGCTGTTAAAGTATTGTTAGAGCCAAATACATTACTCACCTACATAAAGAATTCTACCATCGTAGCACGTGCTTCCTTTCCATTGTACAGGGTACACTTTTCCAAGTGTAAGTTTACCTGTACATTTACATTTCTTGCGGTGTAGAATGGAATAAGTATTATTATCCCATTCAACTACAACATACGCATTATTTGCCGTTGACATCTTGAAAGCCATTGTAATCTTCTGAAAACTTACAATTCATCTGCTACCATCGAGCACACAACCATAGAAAAACCACTGATCACAAACCCTAACGTCAACAACCAGCAGACGATTGACAACGAACAAACGAACGCTGTGGCGCCAAGCGTCTTTCCTGTGCGTAAACATATAGGTTCTGATCACGTTATAATTATGTTGTTTTCGATATTGTCTCCCAAGTTTACAATATACATATAAGAATAACTTATATGTGTATGACGATAATTGTGTATTGTTCACATATCGCAATTCTTAAGGAAAGGAAACTTATTATTCAGACTCAGGGGTGTCATTTGAGAAAGTCAAGGGGGCAATCGCCCCATGAGTTTCAGAATCTCTTAATTAATTGTGCAGTAATATAATATAAATAAAATGTTAGTGTGTTTGTGCGTATGCTTCTTTGGGTGCCAGACGAATGGACCGAGAGTTATCAAATTTTGGTCACGGGTATGCTGGTCCACGGCCAAGACCAAGACGAAGCATTTTTTTCAAACTTCGAACTAGGGGTCGCAAGGGAGGATTTACTACGACATGAAAATATAGTCGAAAATGACTTATATTAATGTTAACTTCATAGTTTTCGGAATCGCTGAGATCATAGTGAAACTCCCGATTGCGTTCACTTGCCCACCCCCCTTGGGGGCCAAGAGTCAACAGCAGGTCACCGAGACATGTACAGATAATCGAAAATAGCCAATATTAGTGTCAAGTCTATAATTTACAGGCTCGCTGAGATTAACGCTGAAGCTATGGATCCCGTATATAATTCCAAATACAGCCCCATCGCCTAGGGGCCGAGTCAGGGACATACGCAGGGGGTGGTCCTGGGGGTCCGGACCCTCTCCGAAATTTCGACTTTTATGTAAATTTAGCCTAATTTTAGGGGCAACTTTAGAAATTTTAATATAAAATACTCTCGTATTGAGTCTGGACTCCTCCCGAAATAAATTCCTGCGTACGCTACTGCCGAGAGTCACCAAGCGGGTCACCGAGACACGTAGAAATAAGCGAAAATTACCGATATTAGTGTCAAATACTTAGTTTTCGAGATCGCTGAGATCAATGGTGAAACTCCTGATCGCGCTTACTTCCAAATTCAGCCACGTCGGTTGGGCGCCGAGTCACCAGGGGGGTCACCGACACATGTGGATGTAACCCACAGTGATCGATATTAGTGTCAAATCCATGGTTTTCTGGGCCACTGAGATCACTGGTGAAGCTCCTGATCCCTTTTACTTCCAAATTCAATCTCATCGGCTGGCACCGAGAGTCAAAAAAGGTGGGGGTCTCCGACACATATAGAAATAATCGAAAATTAACAATATTAATGTCAAATACAAAGTTTCAGGAGACACTGAGATTAATGATGAAACTCCCGATCGCGTATAATTCCAAAAATTCAGCTCCATCAACTAGGGGCCGAGAACCACCAGGCGGGTCACCGAGACATGTAGGAATAAGCTAAAATAACCGGTATTAGTATCAAATACATAGTTTTCGGGGTCGCTGAGATCAATGGTGAATCTCCTGATCGCTTTTACTTACAAATTCAACTTCATCGGCTGGGCACCGAGTCACTAGAGGGTCACCGACACATGTGGATGTAACCCACAGTGATCGATATTAGTGTCAAATCCATGGTTTTCTGGGCCACTGAGATCACTGGTGAAGCTCCTGATCCCTTTTACTTCCAAATTCAATCTCATCGGCTGGCACCGAGAGTCAAAAAAGGTGGGGGTCTCCGACACATATAGAAATAATCGAAAATTAACAATATTAATGTCAAATACAAAGTTTCCGGAGACACTGAGATTAATGATGAAACTCCCGATCGCGTATAATTCCAAAAATTCAGCTCCATCAACTAGGGGCCGAGAACCACCAGGCGGGTCACCGAGACATGTAGGAATAAGCTAAAATAACCGGTATTAGTATCAAATACATAGTTTTCGGGGTCGCTGAGATCAATGGTGAATCTCCTGATCGCTTTTACTTACAAATTCAACTTCATCGGCTGGGCACCGAGTCACTAGAGGGTCACCGACACATGTGGATGTAACCCATAGTGATCGATATTAGTGTCAAATCCATGGTTTTCTGGGCCACTGAGATCACTGGTGAAGCTCCTGATCCCTTTTACTTCCAAATTCAATCTCATCGGCTGGCACCGAGAGTCAAAAAAGGTGGGGGTCTCCGACACATATAGAAATAATCGAAAATTAACAATATTAATGTCAAATACAAAGTTTCCGGAGACACTGAGATTAATGATGAAACTCCCGATCGCGTATAATTCCAAAAATTCAGCTCCATCAACTAGGGGCCGAGAACCACCAGGCGGGTCACCGAGACATGTAGGAATAAGCTAAAATAACCGGTATTAGTATCAAATACATAGTTTTCGGGGTCGCTGAGATCAATGGTGAATCTCCTGATCGCTTTTACTTACAAATTCAACTTCATCGGCTGGGCACCGAGTCACTAGAGGGTCACCGACACATGTGGATGTAACCCACAGTGATCGATATTAGTGTCAAATCCATGGTTTTCTGGGCCACTGAGATCACTGGTGAAGCTCCTGATCCCTTTTACTTCCAAATTCAATCTCATCGGCTGGCACCGAGAGTCAAAAAAGGTGGGGGTCTCCGACACATATAGAAATAATCGAAAATTAACAATATTAATGTCAAATACAAAGTTTCCGGAGACACTGAGATTAATGATGAAACTCCCGATCGCGTATAATTCCAAAAATTCAGCTCCATCAACTAGGGGCCGAGAACCACCAGGCGGGTCACCGAGACATGTAGGAATAAGCTAAAATAACCGGTATTAGTATCAAATACATAGTTTTCGGGGTCGCTGAGATCAATGGTGAATCTCCTGATCGCTTTTACTTACAAATTCAACTTCATCGGCTGGGCACCGAGTCACTAGAGGGTCACCGACACATGTAGAAATAATCGAAAATTAACAATATTAGTGTCAAATCTATAGTTACGGAGTCGCTGAGATCAATGCTGAAGCTTTCGATCGCGTATAATTCCAAATTCAGCCACATCGACTGGGGGCCGAGTCATCAGGCGGATCACCGAGACATAGAAATAAGCGAAAATTACCGATATTAGTGTCAAATACATAGTTTTCGAGATCGCTGAGGTCAGTGGTGAAACTCCTGATCGCGTTTACTTCCACATTCATCCCCGTCGGCTGGAGGACTGAAAGGCACAAAGAGAGTTTTTTTTTTTTTTTTTTTTTACCGAGACATGTAAAAATAATCGAAAATTATCGATATTAGCGTCAAATACAACGTTTTCGGGGTTGCTGAGATCAATGGTGAAATTCCCAATCGCGTATAATTCCAAATTCAGCCCCATCGACAAGGGGCCGAGAACCACCAGGCGGGTCACCGAGACATGTAGAAATAAGCACACCGAGACATAAATATAAATCTCTATAGAGCAAAAATGGTAACAGATAGCTGGACATGACCTTTGTCTCATCTCCGTCCGTATCCATCTATTGAAATCAAAAAGCGTATGTCTACGATTTCCGATGTGAATATTGAATTTTCATATTTTGGAAGTCTACATGAGTTTCACACTTTGAAACGAAACTCATTTGTTACTATCATAAATCTTAAACCTGCATGTATGTAACTAAAGAGGTATTTCTCATTGGTAGAATGTTAGCATTCAGAAGGTTCTAGTATCGATTCTATAGAGTGCGGCCACCCTGGCTGCATTTCCCCAGTTACACCAGGTGAATACAGGAATGGTAGGTTACTTTACAACACAGGGCCTGACCACTGCCCTCCCCTATCCGGATCTGTAACTTGGGTGTCGAAGATCACAAAATAATTTATGTCAAGTGCATGCTTCTTACATGTTTACGTTTATTTGTAGGGCCTACAGGTGCTGTATATTGCATGTTTTTAATTTCTGAGTTTTGCATGTTAGTGTGCACATTATCGTATCCTTTTATCCATCTTCATGTACTTTCCAGGTGTTTTACATGTACATGGTAAGTACATGGGCATACTGGGGAAATAAAGCATTTCCCATGCATGTGGCTTGTAGTTTCCGATACATAGTGATTTACCTGTCTTATATTCCCTGTACATGTACGCTGTATTTACGTCTGCCAGGTACGATACATGCACCTGTGACATTCATTTTCTGTGGATGCATGTTCCTTACCTGTTTTCATTTATATGTACAGGTATTGTACATTCCATGTTTTTCACTCCTAACTTACGCATGTAAACATGTAATTTACATTGCATTTTTTCTATCGTTCTGCAGGTACTTTGCATGTGTTTTACATGTACATGGTAAGTACCTGGGCATACTGGTGAAATAATGCATTTCCCATGCATGTGGCATGTAGTTTCCGATACCTAGTGATTTACCTGTCTTATATTCCCTGTACATGTACGCTTTATCTACGTCTGCCAGGTACAATACATGCACCTGTGACATTCATTTTCCGTGGATGCATGTTCCTTACCTGTTTTCATTTATATGTACACGTATTGTACATTCCATGTTTTTCACTCCTAACTTACGCATGTAAACATGTAATTTACATTGCATTTTTTCTATCGTTCTGCAGGTACTTTGCATGTGTTTTACATGTACATGTTAAGTACATGGGCTTAAGAGGAAAAACTAGCATTTCCCATGCATGTGACTGATAGATTACAGGCACATGCCATCAATTTGAATCATGTTTTTTGAACATACCTATTGCGCTTGTATGTCCCAGGTATATTACATGGACCTGTACTATGCATGTACCTTGGTGTATGTACATTACATGTCTCCTTTATATGTACAGATACTTTTCATTGCATGTTTGAGAACTTCTAACATTGAACACCATCTATACATGTATCACATGTTTATAGCCACAGGTAGATTCACCTGTCAGTGGGAAACTAACATGCTTTTTACAGCTACAGGCGCCTGTATAGTACCTGTTAAAGTTACATGTACCTGTACATGCACAGAACATTGCCTGGAATTTGTCACATTTTCATATGGGTTAACATAAAAGTTTAACTCATTAAGAGTCCCTTCATCTTTCAATGGAGGGAAAAACGAATCCACATTATGTTTGATAACCCGTAATAGCTCTCTTATATTGTCCATCATGTCTCATAAGTAGTATTTGTTTCAGATTTCACCATCACAAATAATACCATGTCATGTTTCACCAGAAAAGAAACAAAAAAGGTAAAAAAAAAAAAATCGTTTTGTTTATATCCAAGAATCCTCTCCTATTTTCATCTTTCAGAAGCCTTTTCTTTTGAAAAGTTAATATTTACTTTATCCAAATTAAATAATGATCTCGTTTGACAAATCTTACTTGTTCTGAGTTCGATTTTAAGTTTGTTTACTTTAGAATTTTCGTCAAAAAATATGCCTAGTAACATTGATACAGTTTGATTCCCGTAAAAATGCAGAATTTACATTCGCTATTAAAAGTACTAAACTACGTATCTTGTGATTTAAGTATATAGTTTAAATGTTAATGTGTTAGTGAAGCAAGTGTGAGATCATGTGAGGAAGTAATTTCTTAATTATTTAATTCTTCAGTGCCTATTAGAGAAAAGAGGTAATTGAGAATACGTGACCATGGTACTTAGATTGCCCTTGGGTTCCATTTGTTTTGAAAGTTTCGTAGAGGCGGGGAAATATGCTACTCACTGGCAGAATGTTTACATATATATTCTATGTGTATGAGTACTGAGAGCAGAGACACTGACTTTAACAAAATTGTTCGTGATTTTTTTTTTTTTTTTTTTTACTGTGAAAAAGCAACTGGAAAAATATGTTAATACATCAGCAGGTTTCGCTTTTTAGTACAATCACATATATTTTTTTCTAATTCCTCAAGAAATCAATGCAAGTGCAAGAATATTTTTTTGTCTCTTATTACCCCGACTTCCCGTATCTGTTTAATTGGACATTTGGTCACCCTGGTCGCAACATGTGTGTTAGTAGTGTTTTTGTTACTTCACCTTTTTAGCACCATCACCCTCCCAAAAAATAGTACCTGAAGCTTGGAAACAAGAGGTAGTGCTTCGGAAGTAAATAAATAACTTTATGTAAAACAAATTTTATTCTGTTACATTCGGTAAAACCAAATAGAAAAGTTTATCTTAACAAGAAAAGTAAGTAACTTTTATTAGTGTTTGGTATTTTGTACATCATCCAAAACTCTCTCTGGATTTACTTTGAAAGCTACAAAATCTTTGTTTACTTTTATTGAAAAGGAGGAATGATGTATATTCCTGTTCCATAACGACACCAGCTTGACAAGAGGAAGGAACCAGGAATTCGTTGAGACAAAATTTGATGCTAGCTGTAACATAAACTTCTCATTCTAGCGTATGTTTCTAATTGATTAACTGGAACTATTTTCTTGCAAACTGAGTAGTTATCGAGGACAAAGATCATATAGGGTTAAGCCCAGTCTGGTCTCCGCAGAGCTGTCCCCTATGCTTGTGGTCGTTCAACGAGCACATTGCCCGGTAACGAAAGGAGCGTCCGTCGTCTTTTACCTGCAATATATCGCAATAAAACTGGATGATGAAGGCTAGGAATACACACGTCGCTTAACTTCCAAGAATATATTAGCGAATAATTAAAAAAAAAAAAAAAAAAAAAAAAAAAAACATTATACAGAAGTTGAAAAGGGGATATTCTTTAGAAAAAGAAAAAGCTACATAGCTTTGAATATCCGCAGGGCTATCAGTCCTCTTCCGCTTCACAGGTCACTAAAGTCTTCATCTAAGACTATAAAATGTCACTTTGAAACAATACATTCCGTAAACTAGAATCCACAGAGACCCGGAATCCTCATTAAATTCGAATGTCACTTAAATCTTTCATTTGGCGTCAATCCAATTCCATGTGCCGCTTTCCCTACTGCTATCTGCCGAATTTGTAACAAAGGAGAGGGAGACCCGTGCTTGCTCTGCACTTATATAGGCGGTGGGCAGCACGTGGATAGTGGTGTTGTCAGATCCCTAGTAGAGAACATGTGGTACCAGCTCCTACCACATGCTGTCCCAGTCTCTATCAGAGAACGTGTGTATGAATTACAAATCCTATCATTGACTTATCCCTGCAATAGCTATTGGAAATGTTCCTCACGAAAATTCGGATGTATCTGTGTGGGTTTATTCTTATCGATGACTCTCAGCAGTTGTTTACGTAAAATGTTTCTGGTGAAATCAGAAATAGCAGTTTGAAGATTCGAGAGTGTGTGTATTTTATTCTAGCATTGTTCCTAATTAGTTAACTGCAGTTATTTATTTATTTATTTATTTTTTGCAAACTTGGGAGCTATAGAAGACACAAATCATATGGAGTTCAGCGCACTCTACCTCCCACAGAACTGTTGCAGTTTCTATCAGAAACCAGATGTATTAATAATAAATCATATCATTAATTTACCCTTCCAATAGTTGTTGGAATGGTCCCCATAAACATTCGGACATGTCTGCATGGGTCTCGTCTCGAAAATTCCTAGAGTGGTTTGTGTAGAATGTTCCGTCATAAACAGTACTTTTATCACAACTCTTTCATTGTCTGTGTGTACTCATCATGCTCATGTAAGACGTATATATAAGAAATATTTCCTGTTTTAAAGGTAATATTTTTCTAAAGTAACACAATTCTCAGCAGATACTGAAACATATGTTAACAATCATTCAAATGAGGTCAATACAGAATTAACAACGAAGAACGATATTCCTTAGACGCACCTTCTTGTCTCAAAGTCATCAGCCTGACTGAGTCTTGGATGCAAACTGTATATAAAGCTGTATTACCTACTCTTGTAGAAAACATTACTCGCTCGCAGCGCACGGAGTATAGTTGCTCAGCATATTATCCTGTTTTTACAGGCGTATAGTTACTTTCCGAAAGCACTGTACTTAATATTATTTTTAACTATACATCACAATAATTAGAAAATGCCTACAGGAATCAATTTCAGGACCCTTCAAATAAATGAATGAATGCTCATTTATTTTTGAATAAAACAATGCACTGATAGCATTGAAACAATCACTACACGTTTGATTATTGTCTTGGTTACCATACACACTATTAGAATTTGTATATACAAGTTGATTTACATAATTGTGTATACAAAGTTGATTTTTATAATTACTTTCTTATATATATTTCGTATTAAGAATGACCAAAATACATATGGAAGTTCTTCACATCATGCTCCTCATAATATATTGTGAAATGATACAGTCGTCTCTGTTCTCCGATGACAGGAAATCCAGAATTATTAGTGGGACAGCTGTTGGAAATTTTTCTAAGTATACTTTTATTGTCCGAGTGATGAGAAAAGATCCAAATGCCTTGTGTGGAGGATCCGTCTTAACGGCAGAATGGTTAGTTACAGCCGCTCATTGTGTTGTTAATAAGGTAACATCTGAAATATTTCCGGTTGAGAAATTCACACTATATGCTGGAACACCTCTTCTAAAAGATAGTAAAACAGACCCAAATCGTCAGAAGAAAAAAGTTGAAAAGATTTATGTTCACGATGGATATTGGGCTAAACACAAAGAAGACATAAAACATCATGACATTGCATTAATGAAAATTGTTGGTGAGTTTACCCTAAATAACTTTGTATCACAAGTGAGTTTTGCTTGCCAAGATTTCTTGAACAAATACGATTTTAGTGTGAAATGCTTTGTGGCTGGTTGGGGTAAAATTGGTATTGAGGATGACTCACCGGCAGCTGATGTATTACAAGAAGTTGACGTTCCTCTTGTCGACGCTGCGGAATGTGCTAGAAAGTTAAATAGAGACTTATTTGAGGCTGGCACAATCTGCGCAGGCTACACGGAAGGTGGGAAAGATGCGTGCCAAGGAGACTCTGGAGGACCTCTGGTATGCAAAAGTGTTCTTGTTGGATTGGTTTCTGGGGGTATTGGGTGCGCAATGCCTGATAAACCGGGTATTTATGCTTACGTTGGCTACTACACAGAATGGATGAACACCACCATGAATGGAATACTACCTCCCTGCACGGCGGCAGAAGCTAGTAGTACAACGGCGGCAGAAGCTAGTACTACAACGGCGGCAGAAGCTAGTACTACAACGGCAGCAGAAGCTATTAGTACAACGGCAGCAGAAGCTATTAGTACAACGGCGGCAGAAGCTAGTACTACAATGGCGGCAGAAGCTATTAGTACAACGGCGGCAGAAGCTAGTACTACAACGGCGGCAGAAGGTATTAGTACAACGGCGGTAGGAGCTAGTACTACAACGGCTACAAAAACTAGTGATACAACAACAAGTACTATATCGCCAGATCAAAATTTAACCACTACAGAAAATTCAATAGCAACAAGAGGAAATCGTTGTGGAATATTATTGATGATTAGCTTTGTATTAAGCAGTTTAGATTAAACATAGTTGATATCACTGAAACATATGTAAGATAATATAATTCTTAATAACTTTTAATTCAACTCATTGATTTATATGCTTTCTTGAAATAGCATAATCAGTAGCGCCATTTCAGACTTTGCCAGGAGTAGAGGGAGCAAAATTGTCCACCGACATAAGAATTTCAAGTTTTTTATTAATATATTAATATACAGTTCATTAAAAATATCTGTTTGTCAAACTTAGGGATCTGGCATTTACCCCTCTTCCCTCCGTGAAGGACGCTCCTGAGCATAGAGTGAAGCTCCTATTTACTCGACTTAAGCGTTCGGTTATCCGGGTACTCCTCCGAGATTCCTGAACCGTTCTTAACAACCAAATTTGACACGGTGATTCGAGAGAGCGCGCGCTGAGTGCCGTTCGGAGTCGCATGTCCAGATTAGACATACCATTGAGGAATAATCACCGAAAAACTGGAATAACCAATAAAGGTCGATCGTTTCGCTCCAAATTTGCAATTATTGTATGCCTAGTATATTAAGGGTGTTGAATACCTGCACCCTGTATCATCAGTTACTTTTCTATTTTTGAAAACAGGAATTTTAATGATGCGACTTTACTGATTTCTTCTTCAATTGTAGTTAAGTGAGCAGCTTGGGCGAACATAGTGGTAAGCGCCACTTCTTGTGAAATTGAGTTATTAGGTGGAATGGTACAAAAGAGCCCTGTAAGTAGTTTGATTTTGAAAATGAAGCTACAAATGATAAGATAAACTCGTTTGGTACGTTTCATTGCATTGAATTGCATGGGAATGGTCAACCTTCCTTTCCAGTTGGTTCGACAGATAGAAAATGGACATACTATCACGTTCGCCCGAGCCTCTCAAATGTTCCTCTTTTATTTTATTTTTTTTTTTCAAATTGAATTTACATTAGATATAAATTTTGTAATAGTTCATGTTTATAGTTAACATTACAGGCATTCATTTTATTATATTTATAATATTTACGAGATGTTCTATTTTGGGATATTGTTTGATATGTTGCATTTGTTACTTAAGCAAATACACAATTTTAGAACGTACTTGTGAAATTTAATTAACAAATCTGATAACTCCAGAGCTAATTATCAGTGCCAGACTTAAAACCTCTACGTACTCAGCAAAATAGAAATGATCAGTTTTGAAAAATCTTGCTTACAAGTACTCGCCAGCCAAAAACTTCAAACTATTTTGCAGTTACAGTGTTTAGACAATTAAACAAAAATCACTTTGCGGCCCAGTAAACATACCAATACATTTTTTATTTTGTTTATTGGCATGTCTCCTACAAATAATAATAATAAAAAAAAAAACAGTGATATCTGCTATTTATTCTTGTATTCACCTTTTCGATTGAACGGACTTTACTCGCCGAATGTAAAAAACTGGCGAGCAGACGAGTGGATTTTTCAAGCCTTGCAAATGATGTAAATATATTGATGTAAATTTTCAGAAAAATAAACGAAGCGTCAAACTAATGAGTGCAATATCTTAGATACTACATTTATGTATAGATTTAAACACAAGTATTTTAATTTATATGGTGAGGGAAGAGTAGAAACTAAAGAATGTTGTAGATTCCTGAAAAAGATAAGAAATCTACTTCTTTCCTGTACACTTCTGTTCACGAAAACGTTCCTGTACGTTCTGCTCACGAGCTAGAATCCCTTTCAGAGAGTAAGTCCAAAACAATGAGCCTAGATCCATCACAATTCCCACAGATCTGTACAAAGGGAATTGAATTTATGTAGAAACTAGGTGCAAGAAGTACTTGTGCGGACGGTAGCCGAGCATGGTGAGACACTAAGTCTCCGTAAAGAACTTGTGAAACTTGAAGATCGAGGATTCGAAACTCGGCTGAGATATTTTTTTTATTTATTTTTTTTAGACATGAAGATATGATGAAATAATTAAAAGTGTAATATTTATTACACATGTAAATTTCAAATCTAATGCTTTGGTATTAAAATTGGTTTGTTGCTATATTGATTTTTTTTTTTTTTTAACTTTTAGTTCCAAAACAAATTCAACTAAGACTTCTCGGTTTAAAATTTTTAAAACATTGGATAGATGTGTAATTAGATTGAAATAAACAGAATATTTCAGAAAGAAGAGGTAGGATGATTGGACACATTATGAAACATGGAGAAATCACGCTATTAGCTACGAAGGGAATGTGCAATGTTCCTTTATTTTTATTTTATTTTTTATCTAAAAGACTAGCTGAACCTGCGCTCTCTACACAGCGCATCATTCGCATATGAGTATAAAGCTCCTTATCATTCCTTACAACATGTGTACATGTCCCTTTACAGACACAAGTGAATGACGTATTAATTAAAAAAAAAAGCCAAGGGGTATCATAAAGGGGATACTTTTTTCGATTATTTTTTCTCAATATCTCGCACAGTTTGCAAGATTTGAGCCTGCTTCCGGTTGGAGTTTCTAATTCATGTATGACCAATGTTTTCTTTCTTCTTGCATGCAGTATGTAATAAGCAAATACATTACATACACAATTAATTATAATGCCAGTTATATATAGTGTTCATTGGGCAAAACACTCCCAAAAAAAAAAAAAAAAAAAAGGTTCAACTTAAACTGGAAAAATGGTTATCCTTCCTTTTCCATTATTATTTGGCCATGAAACAAACGCCTGAGACATATACAACCCCTATATACAACAGTGTGCTGTTGGAATGTATAATGCTTAGAATGTGATGCTACAGCTTCTTTTTTAATTTCAACACTTCCGATGTACCCGTAAAAATGTAATAAAGAAATAGTGCCCCTGTTTTTTAAATATTCAATTAGAACTGGACAATCTACATGAAATTTGCAATCGATCAGTGAAAACGTCATCTTTCTAGAGCCTGTAGTTTCCGAGATCTCATTGTCGAAAGGATTGCCCGGAAACATATAAATGTAATTTAAAAGAGCTCCAAAGATGGAAGCACAATTCATTTGCATTTATTTCGGAGAAGGCTTACTAAAGGCAAAGGCCTTTGAACCATAATTTAAAAGGATAATCTTTGTGAAAATATTTCTTTAAGTAATTTATTTAAAGTACACTCTTTTAAAAATATTTGTCTTTGTTATAAACGTGAAATCACAAATAACGGTAAATCAAAGGTTTGAAATCTAAGGTTATAGGTTAGAGCTCGGTTGCTCATAATTGGTACTATAGCATTTTAATAGGTCGATAAAGTCCTTCGTAATCTGACTCCACTAAACTTTTTTGTTATATAAATCTCTTTTGATAGCACACTATAATTAAAACTCGCATTGACAGGTTAATACGTTTGTATGTTAAAATATTACTTATTAATATATTGAATAAGTATATTTTGGCGTTAGCTATTACAATTGTTACAATGTCGCACGGAGGTCTTAACACTAGTGTTGTACCTCTCCAACTAACTTATTGGACTAACTTTTCACACTCAGAGTATCCAACTACAATATAATACCACCAATTCAATTCTTTTTTTTTTTTTCTTTTTTATGCATACAAAAATAATTCAACTGATCTTTACAAAACATTAAACACTACAAATGTCAGAAAGAAAAATGCGGACAGAAAGGCCGCAATTGAAATATACGAACCAAGCAATACAAGATGTAAAGAAGATGAAATAAATGGAAATAAAAAACCTGGCTCATGACTCGCAGAAGTAGAAAGCTGCGTTAAACCAATCGAAAGATTGCTGACGTGATGACAGTGTGCCGGTTACTAAAATACACTTGTAATAGGATAATCAGAATTTCGTGCTTAAAATATCTAGAAGGAAACTATAATCTAGACATTAAAATATTAATAAAAATAGTTAATTTGGATAGTTTTACTTTTTTTAAAATTTTAAGTGGAGTGCTAGAGGGATATACTGGAGAATGTGGTGACAGGAAACAGAAGGGGGCTACAGTTAATGGAAGACCATGGGACATGAAGGTTCTCATTTGCGGCAACTGACCTGCCTATAATGGCAGAATATTGATGATGATGATTGATAATAATAATAATAATAATAATAATAATGTATAGTGTATAATTATCATCTTTTCATAGCAAAATAATAAAAATGATGACCATAGCTGGACTGAGGAAAAAACCAACAAACTACAGAAAATAACTGATAGATACAGGAGGATACCTCCCTGAGGCTACGAGGATACTTATGATTATCCTATACCTTGTGTTCGAGATCGAATGTTTTGCTCCTTGTGACACAGAAGCTATTAAGAATGAGTCCTACTATTAACGATATTTTCAAATCATGACCAGCCTTTGAGTCCGGTGCAATTGGCTGGTCACGCAAGAACAACCCTCACGTCATTTCCCATCACACTATCTCGCCTCTAAGAGATCTCGGTTACAGGATCACGGTGCAAGACTTCCATTAAGACCATACGTATAATTTATGATGGAAAAGAATCAAATGCATGTTTTTTCTTGTATTCTCTTTGAATATTTCACTATTTTATTGATCCTTTATTTCCATACATTATCTCGCTCAACTTAAACCTAAGTTGACATTTAATACATGGAGAATCTGGATCGTAGACTATGCATGTAGACCTACTAAGAGTAATAATCATATTTTAATTTCAGTAAGAGCCGTTCAGAAATTGGGATTTTATTTCAGTTCATTACGCTATCATTTCTGTATTCAAAACTTTGTATTGCACAACAATAACCTAATTTTGTTAGAATTCTGCATCTACGAAATTTGCAACAAATTCAGCATTTGATGAGTAGATTTGAGCATTTGCCTCAACTTATTTTGTACAGATCAATGAACTTTAACTTGTTTTGGTACATGCTGTCGTGTTCACATGCATGTGTATTGTTTTATAGCTTCTTCCAGAATTTGAAGAGTTAGACCAAACAAATCCAAATTGTGTTGTCATTGGAGACGCTGCAGATGCTTTCACTTATGAAAACATGAACAATGCTTTTCGACTCCTCATTGGAATGGAGAAACCTTTATTGTTTTCCCTAGGCAGAGGGTAAGTGATTTTCTAGTTATTTACAAGTATCAATAGTCAACTTTTGTATTCAAAATATGAATGGTGTTTTCCAGCTGTAATAATTTTTAGAAAACTTCATACACATTCTGTCGGAAACTAAAATGACGTATTACTACCCAGTAGCCTGCGCAGAATTTCAAGGAAGGAAAGGAATTCAAGCTTCGAAGTTAATATATTTCTAGGTGTTGTCATCCTAGATACCATTAAGGCATGTATATTGTAAAGTGGTACATGCTTATTTTTTTACGGGGAGTAAACCCGGAACCTCCCTGGTATACGCCATTCATTAAGATAAAATATCTTACTCGATTTTTAGGTCTTCCAATCTTCCGAAATAACCTTCTTATTTGTGGTTGAAGTCCATCAATAATAATAGGATAAAATCCACTCTATGTTACAAATTTTTCATACAGAACAATTTACCAGTATAAATTAGGTAAAAATATTCGCCATAAATAAAATAAATGTTCATGTTCAGTAAAAATATTTGGCCAAATGGGTTATATTTTACTTAAGGTATATCCCTACCATCCCCGTTGATTGCATTTGAAATTGATCAAGATAAATAGGCTATAAGAAGTTAAGTTCCTGCAAATTTCGATGTTTCATTGTAACATGTTAAGAAATTAATTTACTTTTATAACTTTCACTACAATGATTCGATTTTGATGTAATATAGCGTGTATTTTCTTTCAAGATTTTCAGGCGTCCCCACCGCTTCTTGTTAGTTTGTATGGGTGAATTACTCCTCCCCCCCTTCCTACTTAAACAAATATGTTCAATGAAAATTCTCGTGAGAAATATTCAGTTTTGGAGCAATATGAGCCTCTTCAACGACTCGTACCGTATGGAGTTAACATTAGTTGAGAATAAAGAATGGATTATCCCAAATTAAAATAAGCAGTTCCACTAAAATTTTCAGATGTAGGGGGGGGGGGTTATATTCGATTTTGGCGAAATATGGAATATATGTTTCTGAGCTTCCCCAACCATCCCAAAATGCTTCGGTTTAGAGTCAGCTGAGAATGAGATAGTGAATTTAACCTCTCCTAACGATTAAAATATGTATGTCCCACGATGGATTTTGTAGAGACTATTGAATTTTGATAGAATATTGTATATGTTCTATGAGGCTTTTCCAAGTTCCTGCTGCTAGGGGGGTTGAAATCAGTCAGTAATGAGTGAATGAGATTCACCCTCTCCGATTTAAAACATAGGTTTCGAGAAAATTTCGTAGTAAGGTGTGCCATTTTCGTGGAACATAGCGAAATTGGTGAAGGACAAGGCGATGAAGATCTCCAAATAAAAAATTACTTGCTTCTACAATACGCAGCATTACTAGGAATAATAAAGATATCATTAAAATAACTGAGAGAGAGAGAGAGAGAGAGATGGGTAGGCAGACTTGCTGGCTGACTCTCATCGGGCTAATTTGAGGAAGACACCATTAAGATAAAGTGTAAAAACTCGACTATCAGCAGCAGATGGCTGCATGTGTATCGTAACACCGGGGTTACTTTGCACAAGATTTAAGGAATTTTAAAGAAATTCGCATGTAACTTACAAACATAATGATTTAGAACACTGTATTTTAAATATATAATAGTTAGATATATATACGAAAAACATTCGTGCAGGTGCATTAGTAAACATTCAGTATGGCCATATTATTGAAATATAAATTTTGGTGCAGTGTTACTCCATAGGTGGGGATACTTTGCACAACATACAAAAAAGTATGTTCAACATACGAACATAATGTTTCTGTTCAATGTTTTCCCTTCAGTATTTATACATGTCACTTCCTATACAAAACTGCATGCAGTCTACAAATATTAATATTAGAATGATGGTACCAGTATCAGTATTTGGTATGAATTATTAATATTTGTAAAGAAAATTATGTATTTTCTGGTACCAGCGCACGAACCACATTTTGATAGTTTAGCATATACCGAACAAAAATTCCAAATCAAGAACAGAAAGAAAAAAAAAATCCCCGTAAACTGATTTCCTTGGTTGCTCTTTATATCCAAGGAATATCATCCCAAACGTAACACTGTTCATCAACGAAAATGTAAATTGAAAAAAATCAGCTAATTCTTATTGATCTTGTGGTGCTGATCACGAACTTGAAAGTTATTTCCGAATATTAGCTCTACTTTTCGTTTTACAGGCATGTCTAATAATAACGCTTTTAAAATAAATATATTCGCTTCGTTTGGGGTAAAATGTTACACTGATCCGGCAACACTGGAGAAACTATATGAACGCTTGGTTTCATTGTGTTCCTTATCTCAGTAGTGTTCTGCTATTGTTAGAAAAGACAGGTTTAGTGCAGTTATCAGCGTTTTGGGTGTGACGTTTGTGTAGTGCAGGACATAAAAATACAACTACAATACGCAAAAATACTGGTATTTCGAATGTATATTTTTAAATAGTTGTCGGAACTATTTCAAGTGACATTTTGAGGATTTCAATAAACAAAAATGCCGCGAAATTGTGTAAACAGTGCGGATAGCTTCTGCTACGTGTGTGGGGAAGTGACGTTTTCGTCACAAAAGCAGACTATAACACCACTAATAAGAAAAGCCTATCAATATTACTTTGGTTGTAAAATTGGAGACCAAGATAAATCTTGGGCACCCCACATTGTGTGTAACACTTGTGCCAGCAATCTAAGAAATTGGATTAATGGGAAGGGGCGCTCAATGCCTTTTGCAGTGCCCATGATTTGGAGGGAGCCAAGCGACCACATCAGAGACTGTTATTTTTGTATGGTTCCTTCCGTCAAGAAAGGAATTTCCACGAAGAAGAAGCGGGCCTTGATCTATCCTAACATTCCTTCTGCAATGCGCCCTGTTCCACATGGAGAAGGACTACCTGTTCCTGACCCACCTAAAGAATACGATCTTTTTTCTGATGATGATCAAGAAGTTGAAGCTCCTGAATCAAGTACTTCGAAGGACCCTCCGTTTGTTGTAGAAGAACCTCCATGTGAACCACATAGACTTACTCAAGAGGAACTAAATGATCTAATCAGAGGCTTGGACCTCTCGAAAAGCAAAGCCGAAATTTTAGCGTCACGCTTAAAGCAATGGAATTTATTGCAGGAAAAAGTAAATATTTCGGTGTATCGGAATAGGGAGAAAATATTCACTTCATTTTTTACTATGGAAGACACACTTGTGGCATGTACAGATGTAAATGGTCTCATGAGGGCACTTAAAATTAATTACGAACCTACGGAGTGGAGGCTCTTTATAGATTCGTCCAAGGTGAGTTTAAAGGCAGTGCTTTTACATATTGGAAATGAACTTCCTTCAATTCCTGTAGGTTACGCAGTTCATATGAAGGAATCTTATGAAAACTTGAAACGTTTACTTCAAGCCATTAAATATTACGATTTTCAGTGGCTCATTTGTGGTGACCTTAAAGTAATAGCACTGTTGCTAGGTATGCAGTTAGGGTATACAAAGTATTGTTGCTTTATATGTGAATGGGACAGTAGAGATCGTGGATCTCATTACCGCGAAAGTGATTGGAGTACCAGAGAAACTCTTCAGCCGGGAGTGAAAAATGTGCAGCATGAACCACTGGTAGATAGTAACAGAATTTTGCTTCCCCCTCTACATATTAAATTAGGTCTTATGAAACGTTTTGTTAAGAGCATGAACCAAGAGGATGAGGCCTATAAGTACCTAAGAGGACAATTCCCTCGATTAAGTGATGCCAAAGTTAAAGAGGGTGTTTTCATAGGGCCACAGATTAGGCAACTATTCAAAGATCACAAGTTCGACAAAATTCTCCAAGGTGAGGAGAAAGCTGCGTGGGAAAGCTTGAAGAGTGTTTGTTCACAGTTCTTGGGAAGACACCGAGCAACAAATTACAAATAACTGGTAGCAAAGTTGTTATTGTGCTACGAAAATCTTGGTTGCAATATGTCTCTGAAACTCCACTTTCTTCATTCACATCTAGACTTCTTTCCCGAAGATTGTGGAGCAGTAAGTGAAGAACATAGTGAGCGTTTCCATCAAGATATTCAGCCATGGAGAAGAGATATGAGGGAAAGTGGAGTTCTAACATATTGGCCGACTACTGTTGGACTATTGCAAGTGATGCTCCAGATGTAACCTACAAAAGGCAAGCCAAGCGAAGACGCTCAAAATAAAATAAACATAATTCTGTACAAGGGATCACTTGAAACTTTTGTCTACATTGCAGTGTAGTTCTTGCACAAAAAGGTATTTGTACATATTTTTCATGTTTTGATGTTAATACTGATTTTTATTACGGAATTGTTAATGTTTAACTTGACCACGGTTACTTTATTTTCTGTATCGCTGTGAAACTGGTATTTGCGCAATTTTGAAAAAGGAAGTACAACGGTATAGAAAGCTATAGGTTAGGGTACTTCTTAACTCCCCAGCTTATCACATCACAGTGAAATAGATAAAAAAAAGTGAAATGTAGGTTTTTACAAGGATTTTGCTTAAATGTTCTATAAATATTAATACATTTGTATATATACAGCTACTGTTGTACAAGGGCGTTTTTTTTTTCACAACCTGAGCTAAGAAAATTCTTCTATTATCATTTCCTTTCATATTATGCTTAAATGAATGTAAAAATCGCAATTTCAAAGAATTTACATACTTTCGATCAACATTTGTTGAACAGTGAATCAGTGAAATATTTACGGGATTGGTTTCATTCAGGCTGAAGCCCACATAAATTGATTTCTTTTTTTAAAAAATTTAATGTTAGTCATTCCTTTGCGTATAAGCTTCAAAATTCCCCAAAAGTCTAGTGATTTCTTTAAAAAAAAAAAGCGTGAAGCCCCTATCATACTATTTTCTGCATCCGCCACTGTTCGTAATTTATTTTCCAACAAGAAATCCATTCTGGCATCTACCTAAATAGGAAATTTCCTAAAATTATAAGGCAGAAGGTACCAGCAGTAGCAATTTCCTATCTAAGGGGTTACTTCGGACCGGTGGAAAGTAACTCCGATTAGAGGCTGAAAGCCCTTCTCCCAGTTTTGTTTTTTATGACTCTGAAACGTTTCACAGTTCAATTTACACTGCTTCAAAATCCCATTATACACAGTAGTATTTTATGAAACTGACTTAACTTTGACGGAAATTCTTGTAGGTGAAATCTTTCAAATTTTGTCGGCCTTTACAGCAATTGCTTTCCATGTCTCTACAACAACAAACTCTTCGGATAATTAGAACTGATGTTAAGTGCCAACATTGTAGCCAAAATACAGTTAGATGTTCTATCTTACGGTGGCAGTTGAAACTTTCTCTTTACAGTTCATGGTTTTACTGACAGAGGACTGCAACTCTTTTCATATTTTGTGCAAAGTTATCTCTGATGTGCAAAATAACCCCGTCTTACGGTGCCCTATCTTGCCAATGTACTTTGTAGGGAGCAACAATATTAAAAAATAATTAAATCAACTGTTTAGGAGATGAATGTTCAAATTTTGTTCACAGACAAGTTGATGCAGTAATTAGAGAATTATATGTGCATTTTTTGTTTATTTGGTTTCACTCATTGCACAAAGAACTTAGTTTTTTTCTTCAGAAGCACGCTCCCAGCAATAAAACTCCCTGGACAATGATAGAAACGAAATATTGCGAAAGTGCATAGATTATTCTCTTGAGTCAATTTGCCTTTGAAGAAAGTGTCAACATTCATGTTTTGAATTTGATTCTATTATATTGCTGCTCCTTTCAAAATACATTTATAATCAAAAGATGTATCCACGCAATTGCATAGCCTCTGTCTCACATAATTAATGACTCATTCTTACAAGGTATATTCCCAGACAGCCTGAAATGGGCCCTTATAAAACCATTACACAAAAAGGGTGACAAAAAGAAATGCGAAAATTACAGACCAATAGCTCTCTCCTCTAAATTTTCGAAAATTATAGAATCCATAATGAAAAATAGATTAATTACGCATTTGTAACGTAACAATGTTTTATCAGGCTCGCAACATGGTTTTCTTAAAAATAGATCCACATCTATAGCTGCCCTTCATTTCTTGCAAGAAGTAGTAGACTCAATAGAAAGTAAATCATACCCACTATCTATATTTTGTGACTTAAGTAAAGCTTTCGACTGTGTCAACCATTCGTTACTCTTAAATAAATTAAATGCATATGGAATAAGAGGTATTGCTAACCAATGGTTTCAAACTTACCTTACAAATAGACAACAATTTGTAGAGATAAATTTTATTAATGAAGACAACTTGTATATCGAAACTCACAGATCCACACCTTCTATGGTTAACATAGGAGTTCCTCAAGGATCAGTCTTAGGACCAATCTTATTTCTTTTATATATTAACGATCTACCACTTTATATCACTCATGGTAAGTTATTTCTGTATGCAGATGGCACAAATATACTTGTAAAAAAAAGTAATTTAACTGAGCTGCAAAATAATGTAAATATAACAGCAAGAGAGCTCGAAACTTGGTTACACCACAATAACTTAATTATTAACACCGAAAAAACCAAATGTTTATATTTTTTCCCAACTAATTCATCATCGATTAAACCTTCGTTTACAATTACTAATAATAATGTGGAATGTGCTTCAAATACGACATTCTTAGGATTAAACCTAGACGACAAACTTAAATGGAAACATCATATAAACAATTTATGCCAAAATTTATCTTCTATTGTTTATATGGCTTATACACTTTCCTTTGTTCTTAACCTAGACACTTTAATTTCATTATATTATGCGTCATTTTATTCCTGAGTACAGTACGGTATTGCCTTCTGGGGTGTCACTAATGATTTGTTTACAATATTTAGATTACAGAAGAAAATAATCCGTATCATTACACATTCCCATTTTTGTAGTAGTTGTAGAAGTAAATTTCGTGAACTCAGATTGCTTACGATACCGAGTTTGTATAACTAACTAACTCTATAGCCTATGGAACCCGGAGGTTCAGTGCCGCGTTCACAAAAGCTCTCCACTGACTTCTATCCTTAGCTAATTGCATCCAGTTTCTACTTTGTATTCCTATCTCTGCGAGATCCATCTTAATATTGTCCTCCCATCTGCGCCTAGGTCTTCCTAATGGTCGTTTACCGAGTTTTTATATATATGAGGTATTAAAATTAGTCAGAAAAAATATAGATAACTACTTAACGCATACCGACGTACATGAATATAGAACTAGAAACTGTGATAAATTTGTAATACTGTCACACAGAACAAGTATGTTTGAAAAAACTACATTTTATAGAGGTGCGGTGCTATATAATAAATTACCAAGAGAATTGAAATACAAAGTTTTTGAGAGAGGTTAAAAATATGCTAATTTGTAAATCTTATTATTCTGTAGATGAGTATATAGGTGAATAATCCTTTATTATTTCTGAAGGCAATAAAACTTGGTAGGTAGATATATTTTAACCATTAGATTAAATAATAAATCTTTATTTTTTTCCTTCTTTTATTGTAATTTTTTTTTAAGTTTTTATATTTGTATGCTTATAGTTTGTTTGTATGTGTTTATTTATTAACTCTGTATTTAACCAATGTATTATTGTGAAATGACATGTTCTATACCATATGTACAAATATGTGTACTTTGTATGGTTAAATGAACGCAAATAAATCAAATCAAATCAAATCAAAACAAATACATTGAAGAGATACGAGATCTATTGCCAATAGTCGAGCCTTGATACTTACCTTAAGGTAAACAACCATCAAAGATTGCATGCAGAAGGTCTTATTCCTGGGCACTATTCCCCTTCTCTCTGTTTACGATATATAATCTTCTACAACCAACTTATTTATATAGTACCGTTTTGATAGTTCTAATACGTTCATTGCCTTCTTACTTCATTGCTAATTACGCGTTAGCCTCATGATACTAGTGTGTTGGGAAACTGATTAAAAAAAATGGATAAGATAATCTGTGGTTAAATGAATTTTAAGAAGATGAACTATTAAAATGTTTTGTTCAAATAACTTGGCCTAAGGGACAAGGTAAACAAAAGAACAAGGCCTCTTAATTGTGAAAACCATGATAAAGTGGGGGATATAAGGAGAATCCAGGCTGGCTAAAGAGGACGGAAGCAGCCAAAGACGAAGGAAAAGTTATTCAGCCATGTGGGTGAGAGGATTCCACCTAACATTCATGTACGACCTTTTCTCTCTTTGTAAAATCTTAGTTAGAGAAGAATCTGAGCCAAGTAAGGTCTCTCGTGTATAATATTTTGTGTTTACAAAATTCTCTTTATTTCAATGTAATTTTATTGTGTTTTTGCATTTTCATATGCTCTCTCTCAGTGTTAATAAAGTTGCTTGCTCAAGTATAATTCCTGGTTCTTTTACTTACTTCCTCAGAGAAGAGATAAGAACCATTATTTTAAATTGACTTTAGTAGAATACTGACTACCGATACTCAAGAATGTTGAATTAACATTTTTATTAATCATGGCTCCCCTGGCGATATGCTAATGCTCAGATTCCTTTTTGGCTAGATTTTACATATTTTATACCAGATTCTATTTTTTAAATTTTTTTTTCTCTATTTCTTGGTTAAGGCTGATGGGTTTCTCAGTCCAATTATTTTTATAAATTTAATATCCTTATAATTTTTGTTTTGTTGAGTGATTCCGTATGCCGTTAACGCGCAGTGCAGCTCAATCACGGAAATTAGGTGTAAACTTCACCGAGATGCAGTCGGTTACAAACAATCTTACTAATTCCTGGTTACATTCCAACCCCCCAGCACCAGCTCCCACCTCACAACATTTCTCTCATCAGATTAACAATGTTACATCAAGTCCTCAAGTTAATGGATCGCCCTTAACTAACATTTCAAACTTATCCTTTGTTAATCCCCCAACTCACAGCACAGGGCCGACATTATCGGCCACTTCACCACCCACACAAGGAAATTCAAGTGATCCCACCATTCCCATACATCCAAATTCACTCAACATACTTTCGACTACCCCGTTCGAAAGAGCAGACCTATTCATTACTAACTTTGAGCGTACAGCTAAAATTGCGGGTTGGAGTGAAGACAAAATGCGTTCCATCTTTCTGTTATGTCTTGCAGACATTCCACTATATTGGTACAAAAGTACCGAGTCACTTTCCACCCTGCCATGGAATACACTTAAGGATAAATTCTTAAAGCAATTTGGACCAAACAATTTACCGCTCTCAGCAGCTGAAAAATATAGATCCAGAGTTCAGGAACCAACAGAGTCACTCCTCCACTATTTATATGCCAAGAAATACTTGGCCACTCAATTAGATCACCCACCCTCCTTTGAAGATTTTCTGTTGGATTCAATTACGGGGTTATTGCCCCACTTCATTGTAGAATTTTCTCAAAAGACTATTAAGTCATTTGATGAACTTATCGAATTAGCAGCCACAAGGGAGAGAGCAGACAGGTTAGCCCAGCGGCGCCTCGCCAGCTTAACCAATCCTACCCCCCCACCACAAACACATCAGCAAGACCCCTTAAACAACATCATTTCTCGTTTAGATGCACTTCAAGTGCAACTCAATATCCATCTTAATGCTCAACCCGTCCACCATACTGTTGCATTCATGGAACATAATCAACCGCAGTACAGGCATCGCAACTCAGACCGTTCACCGTCTCCTTCCTACTCCCGAAATTTCTCCCGGGGGCGGGATGATCACACTCATCGTTCACTGCAACGATCACATAGTAGGGAACGGAATGACAGGAACCCACCTCAATCCCCACCCCCTACTCCCAAACCACCCTCAGCTCACACCCATAAATGTTGTTCTTGCTGAACTCCGAAGCCACAACAAAACTCTAAGCCCACCACTCAGACCCCTCCCCAGCAGAATGTTAATAGAAAAAGTCGTCCTCCTTTCAGAAAAGGTGGGAACAATCAAAAGGGAGCAAACTATAACGAGGCTGCCTTGGCTACTATATATCCTATGCCTTACCCACAGTTTTACCCTCCACCATACCCATCTCCCTTTCCATTTCCACTACCTACAACTTCCCAAACTCCTTGTGGTCCCACCCCTTTTGTTCCAACTTTACCTTCGTTACCCTCAACAGAACAGCCGCCAAAAAACGGCTAAACTTAGGGGAGGACCGTCCTCCTCCTCCTCCAACTAACCATTCTCTCAATGACTTACAATCACAACAAACATCCGACCTACACAAGAACACATAGCTCCAGGAACCTTCTCCAGTTGCTGAAAATAATCATATTCCTCCTCCCATACAAACAGACGAGCATATTAACCAGTCTGGTAAACAGTGTACGTTGAATGTCCCATTGATCTTTAGAAGGCATTTAACTTACATTGAGGGCTCTATTGCTTCAAAACGACATTTAATAATCCTTGACTCAGGAGCAGAGCTAAATTTAATTCCTAGCTATTTAGTTCCTCAAAAAGCGCGACCTTTTCCTTTGGCCACGGTTCTTCACGGTGTCTCAAACCTCCCGTTTACCCTTACCCACGCAGTTACATTATCTATTACAATAGAGGGTCGTACATTTTCGGTTCTTTTTCGCATTTCACCCCTGCAGTCATTCCCCACCATTTTAGGAAATCAATTCCTCAAACAGCATCTGGCTAAACTTGATTACGAAACAGGCACACTAAGCTTAACATATTTTGGGCGCAAACCGGCACAACCCATACTACATAAACCTGAGGAGGTTCGTTTTCTTTCAAATTTACAGGCAGTTAAGAAAAACCCCAAATTTGTTTTTCAACTTGCTAAAACACAAACCATTCCGGCAAATAGTGTTGGCATGCTAAGATTAACAATTCCTCTAAAAACAAACATAAAACATTTTTACATCAATTCCCCTATACATGCCAACCTTAAAGGGTGTTACACGGTTCACACGGCTACTTCAATTGACAACCTTCAAATACCAATTATTAACCTCTCTCCCTACGATCAAACTTTTTTCAAGGGCCTACCTATTGCCTCGGGCACAATCTTCCCTACAGAGCCTCGTACCTATAAGGCATACTCTGTTAGGCAACTTTTTGAACCAACAGAAGAACATGCGGAACAAAATAGAAGGGAAAGGATGGAAAAAATTAAGGATCACATTGATCTCACTAAATTTAACATTAATCCTGCACTTTCTCCATCCCAGAGGCAACAAATGTTGGAAATTTTAGAAAAACGGGTCACTACTTTTAAATGGACAAAAACTGATTTTAGTAAAATAAAAACCTTTGAAGTTTCTTTGGACTTAATCGATGATAAACCTTTTGTTATGCCCCAATTTGTAATTCCACATCGCCTTAGGCCTATGGTGAAAGAAAAAATCCTACAGTTTCTTGAACAGGGCATAATCCAACCATCTAACAGTCAGTATAGAAATAATATTATTGCAGTGCTGAAACCAAATAGTAAATCGGACATCCGTCTAGTTTTGGATTTCAGAACTCTGTCTAGCAAATGCCAAACATTAGCAGATCCCATAAGCCCATGACAGACGTTTTGGATAACATGTCGGCTGCTCGCTGGATTATTCATCTTGACCTAGCACAATCATTCTATCAGTGTTCTTTGGCTACTGAAGATCGCAAGGCCACGGCATTTTCGGTTCGGGATCTTCATTTGCCTCACACGCAATTTGAACTTACAGTACAACCGCAAGGACATAAATCTAGTACGCTTAACTTGCAACGCATACTACGCACTATCTATCGCGATATACCAGCTCAAAATTTCTCCCTGTATGTTGATGACTTTTTTCTCTATTCTACTTCATACTCGCATTTATTGGAACTATTAGACCAAGTCTTAGCTATTGCTAAAAACATTCACTTTTATTTAATGTAGACAAATCTGAATTTGGGGTCACTTCTGTTAAATGTCTAGGGCACATAGTTGAAAATGGTACAATTAAGCCAGACCCTGACAAAATCGCTGCCATTACTAAAATACCAAAACCCAAAACCATAAAACAACTCCGTAGTTGGCTAGCGGGTGTAAATTTTTTTCGTAACTTCTTTCCATATATTTCGCTAACTCTAGAACCCCTGTACAAAGCACTTAGGGGAAATCCAAAAACATTAACCTGGAATTCTGATATGGATGAAGCATTCGAAAAAATGCGAATAGCTATGATAAATCCTCCAATCTTACAATTATATAGTACACAAAACACAGAACATATGTTAATGACGGATGCTTAGGCCGAAGGCATAGCAGCGTGTCTCTTTCAGAGAAAAATAGGAGAAAAAAATTATCATCCGGTATGCTACGTCTCAGCTCGTCATCCCCAAAGAATTCGACCTCTGCCAATTCACAATTTAGAACTTTTTGCGATTTTCTACTCGCTAATGAAGTTAAAGAAATATCTACTAGGTAAACATTTTACACTAGTAACAGATAATAAGAGTCTGCTAGCATTAAAGACTACTACCCAATTAACTCCGAAACTTACGAAGTGGTTGGAACAGATACAAACCTTTGATTTCACAATAGTTCACGTCAGGTCATATCAAAATTCACTGTCAGACCTATTAAGTCGGAACCCCTTGCCTTTTCATGAAAAAGATATGGAACTTCTCGACACTGAAGTTCATCCCTTTCATCTCTTGGCATTAGATGGAAACACTGACATTGCGCAACTCCAAAGGGATGATCCCTTCTTTTCTAAAATAGTGCGAACCTTACTAACGGAAAATAAAAACGATAAAAACTACAAAACATGGCAAAAGCAATACGTTTTCAAAAAGAATTTACTATACCGTAACATGTATTCACCAACACAACCGCGCAGCTTGTTATGCATACCGAGGGTACTGCGTGATACGGTATTTAACGAGTTTCACAATAACTCTTTAGTTCATCCTGGATACCTGAAATTATACTACCTCATTCGTAGCAAGTATTATATACCAAATCTGAAAAACTGGTTACATCACAAAGTTAATTCATGCTTAGATTGTGGCTACTTTAAACGAAGTTGCCAACAAAACATTGACACAGTTCAAAGAATACCGACGGGTGACCTCTTCGACTGCTGGACCATAGATATATGTGGCAAACTTATGCCATCACAGGATGACGAATACACACACTTTTACGTAGGTGTGGAACAAGTATCATCATTTACGGTCACTAAACCTATAAAATCTCCTACTACAGATGCATTCATAGATTTCATTACAACTGACATAATTATACCCTACGGCGTCATGCGCAGTTTACTTCTAGACCAGCAAACAAGTCACGTGAGCTCCAAATCAAAAACATTTCTCAATTCTCTAGGCATTAAGGCCATATACGCGTTACCGAATTTGCATAAGTCCATAGGACAAGTAGAATCAAGAATTTCAAACTTGCAAACAGCCCTCAAATTTCTTACCAGACAGGACCACAAACAGTGGCCATTGCATTTACACAAGGCTACGGCTACAATTAATCACACTCCATTAACACAGTTTGGGGTTTCACCATTTCACATTTTATTTGGAAAAGAAGTGAGATTCCCAATTCAGAACTTTCTTCATGATAATACACCTCCCACTGACATCAATGACAGGCTAGTTATGCTCAAAGAACTACGGGACCTAATAGAATTCAGGAGGGAACAATTTTTTCAGAAGCATAAAGAAAAAGAGGAAGCCAAAAACACCCCCACCCAATTCATTCCCGGTTCCCAAGTTCTTTTGAAAAGACTCAGCACAAAGAAGAATGAAAGTGGACCTCTGAGGCAACTTTATACAGGTCCACACACAATTCTGAATAAACTTGATGAAAATTCATATCAGATTGATGTTGGAGGAAAAATAATTAATGTTGCAAAGAACAGACTTAAACTATACATTCCAGACACAGAGAAAAATACAGTTTTTGAAACTAAATATAACAAATACCTACGCGGCATCAAGGAATAGGCAGCAGACATGGCATACAACCCCACTCAAATCAAACTTATAGCCCAATCCACTCCCACAAAGCACGCAATCTCCGTTGCAGACAACTCATATAACTCCATTGCATCCTTTCCACGCGTTTTTTTTCTTTCAACCACATTGCTAAGACCATCTTGTGATTATCTAAAACAGTAGTGCTCAAACAGTGTGTCGCTACCTATGTTGTCTCATGCAGCAATAATTATCGTTTCACTATATTAAAGCATCATAGATGAGTTGTTAAGACAGGCTGCATGTATCTTTTGACGATCCTTAAGTGCATGGTATAAAAGCGTATGGTCAGTAACGAAAAGTTGAGCACCACTACTCCCGACCAAACTCACTGCCATTCATTAAGTGTATCTCCTTAGCCCATCCAAATTGTTAACAAACATTTAATATCTCAAACAGTCCCTCAGGAGATTTAATATCTCAAACAGTCATGATTTTGCACTTTCAAAACGGTCTAGCAATAGGATTAGTGATTTACATTCACTCTATCCTTCATTCACATTTGACCCTTATCCTTTTCCTTCCCATTCATTAACAGACACACTCATGCAAGCTTGCCGCCTTTGTCTCCCACTCGCATGATTCACTTAATCCTCCTATGAAAATATACACTGCACCTTTAAATTGAATTCTGAAATATAACAAGAATGCAGTTCTCCCCCCCCCCTAAAAAATCTCTATACTACGCACATAACAACCCACGCAGCTGAGGTTTATGCGGATTGCTGATAACATCCAACACGTATAGCAGGACAACGAACTGTAAGGTTATAGGTATTCATATTCTGGAAAAAAATTCTACTACGGTGAAAGGGTACTCCTACCCCCCACCCCCGGTATTTTGCCTTGAACCAAACCCAACATTTCAACATTATACTCCTTACATACACATAAAAAAAAGTGACGACATAGGCCGCCACTAACATGCGGGCCTACCCAGCAGGTCAACACTCGCGACCACCCCATAAGTTTTAGACCCATCCTATTAAGATAATTGACATATTAAATGTTCCTAATCATTACATTACGCAACTACCCTTCTCATAATAGTACAAGATTAAATTCATTTTACATTTTAGACCTAATATTGCATGACACAAATTACGTCCCGATGGATTTCATAAGCACCGAGTGAGAGACCGGGATACATCAATGACAGAGGCTAAGCCTCGCGTATCTAACGCTTATGAATTGATCCAGCCTGAAAACAGACAAATGCATTACGTTGGCTTTCAGGCATAAGTCATTCGATCCGCAATTGATTACATTTTCAAAGAACAATAATATAAACCAAAAATACTTTTAACTGGGGGAAAACGCCCCACCCCTTTCAGCCGACGAACTCAAATTGATAAAAGAGAATGTGCAAAGAAAAGGGAATGACTTATTGAGTGGGCCAAAAGCCCCCTCCCCAAATTAAATACCCATTCCTATCAACAGTTGTTTCACTTCAACTTACGGAAAAAAAAAACTACCAAAACATAACTTCTTGTTCTCTTTTCTCAGTAACACAAATAGAATGAAACACTCACTTTAGCAGGATTCTAACAAGAAAAAAAAGAAAAGAAAGAAAGAAATAAAAGGATAGGGTTTGAAAAGAGACTAACACCCACCCTCAATAACCTCACATTACAGAGCACCGGATTATATTCAGCTATTTTACATACGCATGTATTGTAAACGTTACGTACAACGCTGTGAAACTTACGGCCGAACTCACCTGCATCACAAATGCAGTTCGGCACTATCATTTACTTAATAATCTCTAATTGTGACGTCATCACTAACATTTATGCATCCATCCTTCTTTACCGTATCTCATGGACAAAATATTCGCGGTCATTTTGAACAACGACTTCTTCCTTCTAACCATCTCGCACATCATTAACCATTCATTAAAACTTATTACAATTCAATTGGAAACATCTGTTCTCATTGACAAACATCACAAAATATATATATATAAGATTCAACTCTACTCAGATAGGAGAAATGCGTTATTAACTACACCAGTTCATTAACAAAATGGAAATCCTATATCCTTTCTGAACGAATCTTTATTAAGACCTAATAGGAACGGCTGAAACCTCACAATCTCATTGTGGGCCATGTCGCCTTCAAGGCATCCGCTCCTTTCGTTTTTCCTGTGCCTGAAACCTACAATCTCTTTTCAGAGATATTTGGCCATGTCGATTTCCTAAGCGAAATCATGCACAGGAAGCTAGCATTTAGCTAATGAAATTCATGCAATATTGATAAAGTCACGTTCCAACATTAACTCCAATTCTCATAATGAAACCATAAAATTCAAATTTAACAAAAGAAGAAAACATACCTATTATCTTCTAAATTGATGTCGTTGCTTTCCTCAAATTGACACTGATATATTCTCACAAATCTGTGTCCTTTTATCAAGGCAATTTTTAACGCATTAGCTCCGTATATACGCCCTCGGCGACATAAATGACGAACAGATCAATAACAACATACACGTCAGACATAACGTCTACAAGGTAAAAATACGATTAAAATCGGCAAAACTATGTTTTCGGTAGGCAACAAATTGCTCCGTTGTAGATTACGCCAACCTTGAAATTTCATTGATAACTAGGCTGCAAATGACACACGTTTCCAGTTCATTCCAATTTCCTTTTATAAACAACTCTAAGGACAATTTATTATCTCATCGTTAACTAACGTTCATTTCAGAGTATCTCATACTTAACCAAAAAAAAAAAAAAAAAAAAAAAAAAGACAGAAAAAAATAAAGAGCAGAACTAACAAGAAAAATTGTGAAAGTAACAATTAGATAATCATCTTCAGTTCATCTGATAACAAGGAAGTTCGTTTGCAGTACTAAACTTAACACCTCATGTCTTTCGGGCGAAAAGAGAAATTCCATAGTATTGCATAGTACTTTAAAAACAATACTGAATAATACAGAAAGCTTTAAAACGATTTACCCCGCAGCTACTAGTCCGCCTTGTTTTCATCATCCCATTTTCCGTCAACGAGAAACAATACACACACACACACACACACACAAAAAAAAAAAAAAAAAAAGATCACGGACTCATTTCCTTCCCAGAACTAAACAACTACATGTCATTGAAAGTTCATACACAATATGAAGCATTTCAGTCTCTAACTTTTACCAGAGGTCATTTTCACAGCAACATTCTAATATTAGCACCAAGCAACTTACGCTGCCACACAAGAAGACATAGAACACCACAAGCTTCTCGATATACAGAATACACATAATATTAATAATAATAATAATAATAATAATAATTACAGTTACTCCCCTCTCTTTCCTACTGTTAATCATTTTAGGGCTATGCTGTTATAAAAAATACCTAGCCCACAAAACCTACTAACAAGTTAGACAGCATGTGGCTATCCCCCTTCAACAGGTGATAGAACCCCCTCTTCCCATCGCTAATCCGTACTACTCTCCACAAAGAATTAGTAATTGTGTTTTATAATAAGTACCTATCCCCAGGTACCAGGAACACAGTACTGGCGAATCCATGCAAAAAAAAAAAAAAAAAAAAAAAAAAAAACAACTTCAACATTTAATATTTTTTTAGTTCTTTCTATTTTTTTCACATTTGTCCTTTATGAATCTACCTCTAATCCACATATTCACCTTCTCTTATCCCACAGATCTGTAATTTGCTGCATCTAAGTTTAATCCTTCTATATAACCCATTCACACACATACAGACAAAATATATAAAAATATACAATTATAATTGCACTGGGAATTTGCTGTCATGTCTCTGCCTTGAATTGAGAAAAGCATGTCTTTTTTCTATCGAATAAATCTGGTATAAAAACAATACCTCACCCACCTACACAACAAACAAACATACAAGCCTCTCCTTTATTTCCTTCCTTTCACGTCATTCATCATACCTCTCATCCATTGATCCTCTCAAGCAATGATGCCTCCACAAGTAGCATCGAAGATGATGCACATTGGTTCGATTCTCCATGCTGGATTCTGCTTCCGTTGAAAGACGCAGACATCTCCTCAAGCAACATCGAGGACCGCACAGGATGATGGACATTGGTTCGATTCTCCATGGTGGATTCTGCTTCCGTTGAACGACGCAGACATCTCCTCAAGCAACATCGAGGACCGCACAGGATGGTGCACATTGGTTCGATTCTCCATGCTGGATTCTGCTTCCGTTCTATTCTCCATGCTGGATGACGCAGACGTCTCCTCCAAAACTCCAAAGAAGAAGTTGGTTCCCACACACATTCAACCTAATACCAAGCTCGTGTAGTGATTTCTCATAGAAACAGACTTGCCAATGGACTATCATGGTTCTTCAAGACAACAACGGGTTGTTATACTCCTTCCTCCGGCGGAGTGTATTAAAGATGAGGAGGTCCAGGTGACGAGCACCCGGAAATTTTCACCCCCAATGGGCGACAGTCTATCCCTCCTTCAGCGGACTGGAGGACTGGGTCATGCCATATTCTTGTGTTCATGGAAATTGTGATGCAGTGTAGAACATCGTTATACAGTGATACAGTACGATGTTGTGAATGTGAATTGTGATTCCTATTCTCGTTTATTCCTTTACGAATTCTTTTTTTTTTTTAATTCTTTTTTTAATAACATGATTCACATTATTTTGAATCTAATACATTCTGTGATAGTGTTAAGTAGCTCACTGCCAGGACAGATTTAAAAAAAAAAAATGAAAAAAGTATGGATAAGACAGACACACACTAAACGGTGTTATTCGAATCCTGTACTATTTCAGTGGGGGAATGTGTTGGGAAACAGATTAAAAAAAAAAAAAAATGGATAAGATAATCTGTGGTTAAATGAATTTTAAGATGAACTATTAAAATGTTTTGTTCAAATAACTTGGCCTAAAGGACAAGATAAACAAAAGAACAAGGCCTCTTAATTGTGAAAACCATGATAAAGTGGGGGATATAAGGAGAATCCAGGCTGGCTAAAGAGGACGGAAGCAGCCAAAGACGAAGGAAAAGTTATTCAGCCATGTGGGTGAGAGGATTCCACCTAACATTCATGTAAGACCTTTTCTCTCTTTGTAAAATCTTAGTTAGAGAAGAATCTGAGCCAAGTAAGGTCTCTCATGTATAATATTTTGTGTTTACAAAATTCTCTTTATTTCAATGTAATTTTATTGTGTTTTTGCATTTTCATATGCTCTCTCTCAGTGTTAATAATGTTGCTTGCTCAAGTATAATTCCTGGTTCTTTTACTTACTTCCTCAGAGAAGAGATAAGAACCATTATTTTAAATTGACTTTAGTAGAATACTGACTACCGATACTCAAGAATGTTAAATTAACATTTTTATTAATCACTAGATAAAAAAAAGCGAGGTAAAATCGTATTATAATATACTCCTCGAAATAACGACTATGTTCCTTAGCAACTGTTTGTTGTTAATAAATTTATAATATATAATTTAAACATTGGAAATACAATTACTTATTTAAATTCGGTGTCGTTTTTAACTCGAGAATAAAATAAGAAATTCATTATTATTTTCTTCTTAAAAGGGCGGAGTATATTTTAATCTCAACAATTTCAGTTGTGTGTGTGTGTGTGTGTGTGTGTGTAACTAATTAATGCAAGCCTTGCTCATCGTTACTAGTATTGAAGAAAATACAAGAGATTATATTGGTTGATGGCCTACCAAAATTTGCTGATCTACCAACAATCCAACCTTATCTAATCTACTACTAAAAAATGAATTTTGATTGGTCATCATCTAATACGTTAAAGTCCGTCATATACTCTCAACAACTTTCTCTTAAGGTTTAAAATAATAATAATAATAATAATAATAATAATAATAATAATAATAATAATAATAATAACCTAATGTGTTATCAAATTAAAAATAAAAACTTCAAACATATTACTAGTAATGCTTGTGCATTGTAGAATCGAGCGAAAGTTTTTTATTTATTTATTTATTTTTAGACATTTTCATTGCATACCGTTTACCAAATTAAAAAATCTAAGATTTTTTTTGGGAAATTTTGGCAGAAGATGTATCTTTTCTTTTAATCGGAAGAAATAGGGACAAATTCACTCACTTATTTTCGATTGATTTTAAACCTAAGCAATTGGCATGATTGGGAAGCTAGTGAAAGATATATGCCATATTCCACCAAAATTGATATTTTTGGGAATTATCATGGAATAGGTTTTTATCTTTTTTTTTTTTTTTTTTTTTTTTTTTTTTTTAAGTTGGGAGTAGGGGTAAATCCACCTCTTTATTCTTTACTGATTTTAATTCTAGGCAGCGGGGATCTTTGGGAAGCTTCATGTGCCCCATGTTGCTACAAATTCAAATATATCTTTTACGGAAATTATTGTTGAACGTATATTTTGTGCGGAGATCTTACCTGCTTATTCTCGATAAATTTCAACTGCAATCAATGGAGGTGATCGAGATGCCCTAAAGTAAATATACAGTATGTCTTAACAAAATGCAGTATTTTTTACGTAGTTTATATTGGCAAATTGTTTTATATTTATATTTCAAACTTGGAACATGAGGTGGATTTTATCTCCTTATTCTCAGATTACAACTTTAAACAGTGGGTTACTTCGTAATCTTGGACGAAGCTACATACTAAATTTAGTTAAAATCGGATAAGTTTTACGAGAGTTTATCGTGGATCAGGCACAGACACAAATGCCGATTGAGTCAAATGGTAGGAGTTCGCTATGCTCACGTCAATAATGTAAAATATTCAGTAATGGAAATTGATTTGGAATACTTAGTAAACACGTTTCTTTGAGAATAACAATTGCTGCTGTGTGGTTGCGTAACTTAGAGAAAAAAAAAAAAAAAAAACGGTGTTACATAAAAGTAAAATGTGATACAGTATCACTTATTTGATATCAACAACAGAGAAAGAAAATCATATTTGTTACTTACAGACGAAATACATTACAAACTTGCGTACTTAGTACTTAGAAAGTTCCTCTCTTTACACCTACTTCTCTTATAAAATATATTGCACACGTACCACAGGATTCTGAAACATGGATATTTAGATAAAACCCATACTTGAAAGAACTCGGGACAGTCAGAGTGGCACGTACCAGACAGCTAGGAAATCTATTCTAAGCAAAGCTCGTAGGAAGCAGCTTGCTACCAAAGCTGCGAGAAAGAGTGCTTCAGCTATCGGTGGAGTTAAAAAGCATGGTTACAGGCCTGGTATTGTGGCTATGCGAGTAATACGTCGGTGAGCACAGAATTGCTTATCCGAAAGCTGCCCTTCCAACGACTCGTTTGTGAAATTACACAAGATTTCAAGACAGATCTTCGCTTCAAAAGCTCAGCTCGTATGGCTTCACAGGAGGCAAGTGAATCTTGTGTTGTAGGAATTTTTGAAGATACCAACCTGTGCACTATTCACGCAAAGAGAGGTCACAATTATGCCTAAGGACTTTCACGCGTGTTCATTGATAAAGTGCATAAGTTTTAAACTTTGCAATGTACTACGAAATTCGTTAAGCCATCCTGATCAACGTTCTCTTAGCTATGGCGTTTTGCAAATTGTGTTTTCCATTTTCGCTAGCTTTTACCTCCGAAACGAGACTACTTTCGAGCCCACGTTTATTAGAACTTTTTTCGTCCATTTAGTGTAAGGAATCTGCTTCCGATGTTTGTCATCGATTTTTTCAACACACTGTGTATTGTATATAATATGATTTTCTAAATCACTTAAAAAAAAAATATTTACAAACTCATTCGAAATAGTATTTTGAACATTGACCTATTTTCGTGGTGTGATGTAATTTTAAGTTTAGTGTCTCTTTCAACAGCGAGGCTATATGAGACGTGTACTACAGCTTAACATGGGATTCGAACCACATGAGCTCCTGCCAGGAATCGAACCCGGGTATCCAACGCCAAAGGCACGTACGCTAACTGCTTAGCTACGATGGAGCTCTACCTATTTTCGTAAATCTTCTCCCATCAAATGTGATTTGGCAAGTAACTTACGGTAAAATTAATATGTGATCGTTCATTTGCGATAGGCTAGACTGCGAACATGTGATTACAATTTTCCTGTCTTTCTGTTTCCGTGGATCCTACGTAAAATTCACGAGTATGATCCGCGGCTAAAGCAAGCAGTGAAAGAGGAAGAAAATGATGATGAATTACGACTACGGTAAAGAAAACATGTACAAAATATCACTGGAAAACCCAAGGAAACTCAGACTTTTCATCCTTTATGGTTATATGCCTTTAATCGAACCCAGTAGAGAATTCATTTTCAGTCAGAGGGTTTAAATTCTGTTGAGGATAGTATTATTAATTTGTACACTATCTGATTGAAATATTCAAAATGCATCCGGGGAGTACTTTTTCGGTAGGGTAATTCCCCAATTCATCTCTGATCGAAGCAGCGATTATTGAAACACCAGAGATTAGCACTTGACTACCGAAGCACGATACTTTCATATAGATCTTACAGTTAATATCATTTAAAACATAAGCAAAAATTTGATTCAGATATTATTGATATAAAGTGCGAGTAAGTGAATTAGTGGTATAAAGATGAAGATATCAATTAGAACATTGACGTAGATTACTCGAGATCGTAAAAATTGTGCTTCAAGTGTTGAGCTATCATCATTCCAAAAATGATTACAAAGTAGTTATGTGTGAGGGTAGTTCTAAAATTTTCGATACTTAAAAATTTAGTTTTTTGTGTAATTGATTATTTTGCCACTTTATTCCTCTGAGAAATGAATATTTGTCTTCTTCTTTCGTCTGAAAGACGAAACGTTTATGTTTAAGATGAGAACTCAAGTTTTCATACCAAACTTCAATTCCGTAGTAATAAAATTTTATGACTGATTCCGGAAATATTTTTAATAGTTCAAATATAAACTCGGTATGCAATGAAACTTTTTTTTTTTTTTTTTTTAAATTTCAGAAAAATGTCTTTTCTATGTGAAAAATTCTAGTATATTTGATGATTATTTTATGCACATTAACTTCCTTATATAGCTAGTGGAACTGTATAAGTTTCTTCGTAGGAAATACTACAAAGAACAGGAAGGCTTGATGCTGGATGTTGGTGCCTTTGCTGCAGCATTGGAGTACGCAGTAGACATTAAAGCAGAAGTAATGGGTAAACCACAGTCTGCCTTTTTTCTCACCGCATTAAAGGATATGGGGGTGGAACCACATCAGGTAAAGAATGATTTCTTTCTCTAATATACATATTGTTGGTCTAAGACAGTTTTTTTTTTTTTTTTTAATATATAATGTTGCTGGTCTCCATAAAATGAAGATGTAGGATACTCAAAACTGGAAGGAAAAAAAAAATTAAAATCACATAAAAACTTAATTTTAAATACTTCTTTAAACAACCGAATTAGGATTACATGTATCTAGTGTTGAATTCACACTTTCATTCAAGGCAAGGTTGCCAACTTTTTTTAAAAATACGAGGGAAGATCTGTTAGGACATTACGACTATTATCAATAAGTAAAAAAAATCCTTAGATCTAAAACTTATGTACACAATACAGCTATAAAATGATTGCACAGTACACAGGTCCTTATTTAATGCTATGGTTTATTTCCATCTTTGGCAGGGCATAACTGGAAGTGGACGTTGTGTTCGTATCTATTGGTTTTAATGCGCTATCGCAGATATAAATAACATTAAAAAAAAGTATAAAATAAAATAAAAATATGGGAGATATTCGCTTCCAGATTAAATCAAATCCAGTACCGGGAGAAAGTTTTAAAAATGTGCCAAATACTGGAAAGTTCACAACCCTAGTAGATAATATAGAAACTTAATGAATGAATTAACGCAATTGATGTGAGATAATAGAGCCTGGAGTACAATAACGCAGTAAAACTTCGCATAAGGAAAACATATATATGTATTCTGCACCTTATTTGCTGCAAATTTAGAAAATTGGAGACATCGTCGTGAACTAGCCTCTTCGTTTTGACGTAGGGTTATTCCCTTTAATACCATTCACCAATTGTCCCGATTTTCCTTCTACCACATTCTTAAAATATAATTTCTTCTCAAACACTGTGCTAGTTAACTTGGGAGTCTTTCTAATGGTCTCTCTTATTAATCCCACCTCCCCGTACTATTCCAAACAATTCTTCAATTTTGATCGTTCCATCCACATATTCTTTTCTGTTCTTCATTCAACAACAGTAGATAAACAAATGTACGGAAGTGACACAAAAGAAACAGTTTTAGATAAAGTTAAGGACCATCAACGAGGATAGACAACACTATTATGAGTAGCGCTTTTAAGTGTTCATTAACCAACCCATGCAGTAAATAAGCATATCACAGTAGTACCCTCATTTAGCATGTTCTTTAGCCCTTCCAAGCGGAATGAGTTTTTCTTTTTAAAAACTGTGAATGCATATAATTGTATCATTAAACTTTTGTGTCATTTTATCTACTATGAAATCGATTACGCCTTTTTCATTACGCTGAGTTCTTTTAATTGGCTCTTTATGAACGAAATTATGTCGAGGTAAACTTTTAATACTTCCTTCATTTTTGATATTCTCCGCAATTTATCGAGTCTCAACATACTTTTTCAAGTGCTGGTATTGTAATATAAAACGTAAGAAAGATTGAAGTTGAACTTTGGTGGAAAACAGCTGTTCTTATACAAGGCGTATCCGTAATCTCTTCTCTGGGAGGTGGTTGCACTCACGAAAATGTGTGTAAGAAAGAAATTAAAGGCGAAGTCGGCTTCTGAGTTGCGGTCATCACAGTATATAGGAAAACATAAAAGATAAATTTTCTGACTTGAAGAATTCAGGAGCATCAGGTGACCCAACTAAATATTTTAAATTGGAGGATGTGTGATCCTATGGCCGTTACTGATGCAGTTTTTATTTATTATTATTATTATTATTATTATTATTATTATTATTATTATTATTATTATTATTATTATTATTATTATTATTATTATTATTATTATTATTTTTACTGAAATGCGCTATCTCTTCCGTTCATATTTGTCCCCAATGGAATGTCACGACACTGGGCAGACCCTACAGTTCCAGTACCATTTGAAAAGTACCAACTGTGCACCCGTTCAGAAATTAATCAGACTCAGCACTGCTTGACGTCGGTTATTCAACAGAAGTCGGTAAACAAGAGAGTTAGAGCATTTCTACAAGACGTAAATACTAATGAAATGACTTAAAATCTTTTATTTAACACTTTTGTACCAAATAAGACGGATGATTGATGAAGTGAATGATTATGAAATAATTAGTGAAATGAAAATTTGGTAGGAAACGGGAGAATCCTAAGTAAATCCACGGATAGTGTTAACCACCACACTCATATGGCCTGTGAGATCGAACCACGAATTCCTCGCACCAGAGATGATCTCTCTACTACTGAGCCAGTGTGCCTCCCACTAATGATTTAAAGAGGTATAGAGAATTTCGAAGAAAATCACAGTTAGACCTAATCAATAGTCCTTAATTTACAGTCTTCGGTATTTTGCAGGAAAATCATGAAAGAAAATACTGAATCTAATAGTCCTAGTAGTCTGCTGAGAAAGATTACCAATATGAAATGAAAAAATAAAAATAAAAATAAAAAATAAATAAATAAATAAATAAAAGTCTTTATGTACCATACTCATGAATTGAACTATTGTAGACGTTATTGAATATTACAAGTAGACTTCTGAAGTTTTGTACACCGCTTTCGATAAAGTCATCGCATTATGTAATTTCAGAGTTTATTTACAATTTCCGAGCTCGTAATTCTCAAATTAGGCTTATTTCAACTTTTATGCATAGACTTAATGGAAATTTTCGTGGGTAAAAGAACTATATTTTAAGCATAGATTCTCAAACGTCTACAGTTCTCCAAAGGCTTCATCTAGCAATTGTTTTTTTGTGATAATTCTAACAAAATACAGCAAAGGCTTCACCTAGCAATTGCTTCCTTTGTTAATTCTAATAAAATACAGAACTTCCTCTGATCCTTAATAATTAACTTGAAACACGTCGAAATACAAGTGAAGCTGAGTAATTTGATTGCCTGGTTTGCAGCATCATTCATTAGCCATGAGGAATTACAGAGGAGAAAACTATGATAAAGATCGTGTGTATGTAAAGTGTATTGAGCAAGTTCATTGATTATTGTCTAGCTGTACAAGAAATCTTTTAGATTCGCAGTTCAAAATGATCAAAAAGTCGAGCCTTTTTGATCAGTGATTCCAAGTTATGACAGGAATATACTCTAACATATGAGGAGTTTCTTTCCGTAAATTGTATAAAAGTATGTCGATTTTTTTGTAAATAGCCTTTCTTTCTTTCTCTGTATTTTTATATTACACTTTCGCAATGATCACTGTGTCAAATTAGTATTATCAGTTTTTCAAAATTGCTGCTGACAATAGAAACAGTAGAGTTACCGAAAATTTATCACTAGCTAACACTTTTTATACGAATAAATGCAATTTAAGGCCAAATCATGTAGATCTGCGTATCAAATTGGATTTGCATTATTGTAGCGCTTATTTTTCAGAATTGCCGCCTATCTCAGAAGAAAATATTTTGAGCACTGGATAAAGGTATTACATTTTGCAGTAATTATTTTATCTTTTATTATAGTATTTGAACAACATATATGTACAATTCCTCTCATATCAGAAATTTCTGTATTTCAGGCTATAATGGTTGGGGATGACATAATGTTTGATGTTGGTGGAGCACAGTCGTGTGGGATGAAAGGTATCTTGGTTCGAACAGGAAAGTACCGGCCTTCAGATGAGAAACATCCGCAAGTGAAGCCAGATGCTATAGTCGATAATTTAGCTGCTGCGGTGGACCTTATACTCTCATCTCGGAAGTCACAATAAGGGAAGAAGGTCATGGAAATTAATGCAATGTTGTTTCATTTTCATACCTTTATTTCATTTTCTAGTTCTTTTAGAATACAGTAGACTCACGAGTATCTGGCCTAATATGGCGGGCAGGCCGGATAGGCCTAGTTCTATGAACTCATTTCTTTATGAACATTAAGCATACCCCAAGAACAGTTTACGAATACAGTACTGTACGTACTGTACAGTTATAATCAGGAACAAGCGGCAAGCGTACTGTATTTGAGGTCCGTTACACACTGACCAAACAATGAACAAGGAGCAGAATGCTGCTCTTTTCCTGTCACAACTTGTATTTTGCACACGACACGTAGGAGTATCATAGCAGACGCCCGTTTCCAATGTCTTGGCAATGTTGCCAATGCAACGCCTTGCCTTCCTAATTTAATTACGATAAAAAGAAACTAGGCCGGATAGTCGCAAGCAGGATACTCGGAAGTCTACAGTATTTTATACAATAGAAGTTGGGAATATACTTTTTCGTAAGCATTTAAAAGCGGGATTTCTTGGAAATTGTGTGGTATGAATCTATAAGATAGTATTCGGCAGCAACTAGGTAGCGACTCAGTACTACTTTTATTGAAACCTCTTGTTTTGTTAGACTCTTCGTTGATAGTAAATCGTAATGATTGTTTATTAAATACCAAATCAAGAACATGTCTGTTGGATTTTGCATCATAAACGGGTTCTTTTCAAATCTGTTGAATTGAATACTAGTGCCTTTAGATTTCGGCTTTAGTGTATTTTCCATGATCATACACACAAATATACGCATTAGATAATACATACGAAGGTTTGATTTGGATAAATGAATGTTTGGATATGAACTCGTGTCTGCACAAAGCTTATCAGTGTATACAACACAATAATGATAAAAAAGTAAAATCTGTAAAAGGTAAGACGAAAACTTAAAAAAATTGTAAAATTTCGAATTTATTGCATGAGCCCTTATCCAAATCAACTCTTCAGGAGTAAATACTTTCATTCGCTGGTAATGTGAGGTAAGAGACCTGGGTAAAAATAAAATAAATAAATAAGTAAATAAATCCGTAATTAAGTAGAGCCAGCCGTGCTTAATTAGATTCTGCTAACTACTAATTTCACTTTCGAGTTTAACGTCATATTTAATTTTAAGTGTATTGTAAAATACTGTTTAGTTTGTTTCGGCAGACATTGGTTTACATACTAAATTGAAAATCTTAAGAAATCCATATACTTTCATTCAATAAAATGTACTGACATGTTCTTCTGCAATGCTGCGAACCACTTCTACAAAATATATGAAATACTATAACAATGTTAAAAGTTGAAGATACAAATAAAAGTGAAGCTTAAATAGCTAATGGGTTATGGGAAAAGAAAAGGGATGGGGAACGTAATAAATAAATAAATAAATAAATAAATAAATGTTTGCCTAGTCAGGATTTCTTTGATACATTGAGAGGCTTATATAGTAATTCTGTGGATCTACAGAATTCGACTCTATGCATAATTTGCATGAAGTAGCAAAAAGGGCCATCATGATTCGTTGGTTCGTATTGTGCAAAAACTAAGAGGTAGCTAACACAAGCACTGCTGTACTATACCTCTTTCTAATGTCTTTTCATTGTGATATTACAAAGATCAAACTACATTTAAGAAGTACATATCGTAAGTTTATTGTAAGCCTTGTGATACATTCAATATAGATAAAACTAATAATTGTACATAATCAAAAGTGTTCGTGTGGATAAATAACATATAGATCTTCTATTGTAAAATATTTCTTTTTCAGTGTTTTTTGTTATTGTTGTATGCTCCAGTTGAATGTGAGCGGCATGTGATTTGTGATATATCTTGTTATATAGTGCCTTATCAGGTATTTAAGGATGTGATAGGAAAAACTGAGATTCTTCAATTTTGATAGTGTGTTAATGTTTTTACAGTTTTGTTGGAAGAAATATTCAATAATGGGATAAATATTTTACGTACATACTGTATGTTCATTATATATTAACATAGAAATAAAGATGTTACAGCTTACCTTCGTAACGTAAGCACATTGAAACAAGTCATAGATGAAAAAGGAAAATAGGTTAGTCTTACCGGCAGTGCTTTCCAATTACAGATAATGTCAGTCGATATATTTCTAAATATTGATTTTCCTATTACTAGAACCAAAGCATAGAAGTTAAAATATATTTTAACCTTTTCTTTCTGACCGTTTTGCTCTGATCCTGATGATGAGCACAGCAATAACACATTAAAAAGTATGTTGACTGGTTTTGTAACTAATGACTGGAAAACATTGGAGATAAAAATTACCCTATTTTCAATTTTTATCTGTTAGTGTAAGCTTTAAAAGTTGTTGCTTATCCCATGACATTTTGGTAAATGATATCAATTAAAAGTACAATTTTTAATGTTGTCGATAGTGAAATCTAGTTAGTTTTGATTTGTTCAATGTTGTGCTTGTGATGTGTGTAGTATATTGTGATATAGTATATTCTGAACAGACTTTTAAGTAGCTGGTAAAGTGCTATATAAACAGTGGTTCGTCTTAAATTTTGATAACGCTGCAATGTTTCTACAAATTTACCACAAGATGGAAGTGGAAACTGCATGGAATAAATATTTTACCTTCATAACTTGGGTTATAATATAGAATAAAAATGTTATTTCGTAGTTTTGAAGTTTTTTTTTTTTTTTCACTTTGCTTTGCTTTCCACATAAAGGATGCCAATTAGAAATGTAATTCTGAGTGTTATCTGTAATCAAAGTCAGATTTTGTTACGTCACTTTAGTGTGTTTCACAAGTATCAGAATCTTCGTAATACGAATAGTTGTCCTCAAAAACTGGAAATGTAATCAATTTAAGAGTGCGTTTTAGCTTATATTATTTTGTTTTCCCTCATTATATAGAAATTTGAGTTGTAGCTTATTGTAGCATGTCAAAGAAGTAAGTACTTGTAGATGTATAAATAGTGTAATAGTAACTGAAATAACCCAATGAACTAGAAGTTACTGTCTGGTAGAGAATCGAACTTCGATCATCCACTTTCCTATAGCATGCTGAACGACATGGTTTCCAGGGGCAAGGTTATAATTAGTTCTAATTCTCTGCCAGTATAATACTTTATTTTTTCGAACTTGTATTGCATAAACATGTCGAAAAAAGTCTGTTTCTTTTTGTTAATATTGCTTTTGTAAGACTAATTAACAAGTAATTCATACACAATCTTTTCATATTTGCTTTTCAAGAGGAAAATGTTCATGAAATCGTGATATGTCGAGTAAATGTTACGTTCGTACATATAAAAGAGGAGATTTTGTGAAATAAATTTGTATATATACATACATTTGTATATATACATACATACATTTCATTAACCACTTGTGTTAAGTTGTTTGTGTTCATGAGCTATGGCTGAATTGGATGAGGAAAGTGCTTTAGCTTAATAAGAATTTTCATTATGTTGTTTTCCGAAATAAGTTTATTTTTTCTTGGTGTTAATAATTTACAATGCCAGATGTAAGCTATAGTTCATTATATCTTTCGTACGCATGTATTGATATTGCGTTTGCTTGTTGTAAAACTAGATGGCAAAAATTTGTCTTGTGGAGGAACACTGCAGGATGAATATTGTATCTATTACTTACAGTCGTGTTCAAATTATTATAGACTCAACATTCAGTTTCTGAATATTTTACTGTTCTTACAATATTATCTGAGAAAATATGTTCGAACTTAGTCCAAATTACTACCTTGTAACTCTGTCCTAATTCTAGTGGGTGTGGCATATGCTTGTCAATATCAATAAAACAAATGTGTACATAACATTCAAATATAATTACTATACAGTGTGTATATCCAAATTGGAAACAAAAAGTGAAATGAAATACTTACAAGAAAATTCTCTCTCACATAAAGATTAATATTTCGTATGAAATCCCTTATTCTTTATTAACTTTTCTATCTTTTGTGGCATCCTATGTACGAGTTTAGCACATTTCGCCTTCAATTCAGCATCATGATACCACAAATTGTTGATCTCGTCGATCAATTGATGATTGGTTGTAATGTGCTTCTTCTTTAGCTTTTCCTTCATGAAGCTCCAAAGGTTTTCAATCGGTTCAGATCAGGATTAGTGTCCGGCCACGGAAGAACACTAATTTCGTTGCCCTGGAAGAATTTTGTCACAGCTTTGGCACGGTGGCATGGGGCTTCATCATGCATAAAGATGAATTGTACATCATCAAACCAGACTGCAGTCTGAGAAAGCAGTTCTTCTTGAAGAACTTGTAGGTATTGGTCGTGCTTCATTGTCCTCTCTACGATATACAGTCTTCCAGACCCGAAGGCAGAGATCACACCCCAGACCATGACTAAAGTAGGATGCTTCACGGTTTATTAAAGACATTCCAACTTGAATTCCTCCCAGGTCGGCGTCGCACATATTGTGAACATTCATCAGACACGAAGACATAGGATTCATCACTGAAACACACTATTCTCCAATCGTCAGCAGTCCAATATTCTAGGTCTCGTGCCCATTCGAGGCACTTCTTTGCCATGATTGGAGTAGACTCTAATTTCTGTTTTCTTTCTTGACCGTGTGCTTTTATTCCCTCGGCACAAAGAGTACTTCGAACACTTTCAGGCCAAACGTCTGCGCCATACTCAGCCATTTTGTCTCTTAGAAGTTGCACTTCTGTTTCCCAGAGCCAATCTTTTTTAGTTTTCTGATACCACTTAGCTATAGCTTTGGTTTTCGTCCACACTTTCCAACCCTGGTTTGGCTCTTGTTCATTCCAACAGAGATTCTACTCGCAGATTTTTGTTCTATCCCAACTCTACTAGCAATGTATCGCCATGTGTATCTTCCTTCCACCAGAAGTGTTTTATTAACTTTCACAGGTCCTTTTGCTTTTCTTATTATGCTGCGATTACAAGACTTCACAGAATAAAAGATTGATTCACAAAACACGTCATGATCATTTTAAACTGGCCCATTCGAACTGTTGAACGCTTTGAATATTGTAACTTACAACAGCAACCACGACACTTCAGACTGTAGCTTGTTGATAGAAACCACAATAGCTATCTACAACTGAAACATCACTTTCACTATTTCCCTCCGCATTAATGGCATCTGCTGTTCAACAGTGATATCACCACTTCAACTGTGCAGTAAATAAATGAAGGATCCTATATTGGTGGTTTAACTATTAAATTAAATGTTCTAGAACTCTGAAATTTAGAACTCTTACATCAACTTTGCATTTTTCGAGAGTGAGTATAATAATTTGAACACGTCTGTATTTCCTTTTTTACTGAGTGATACTTCCTCCTTTCCGTGATATTAGTTGTTCAGTGTTTATATTTTGATATGAACGTTTTGAATATTTTAATACATCGTTGAACTGTTCTTGTATTTTGGATACAATGTAAAAATGTATGAATTACATTGATAAGCGGCTGTTGGAAATAAACGCTTGAAAAATGGTAAAAGTTGTTTTTTTCTTTTGTGCATAACCTATTTTTAGTGTATTTTACTGTTTCTTTCTGATATGTATAGTTTTCGCAATGTATTTTAAAAATTGAAAATCTAAATAACTTTTTCACATTCTCTGCGGGATAATTTATGTTTTAAGGAGGGCTTATTACTATTGTACTTTGTAGTTATTATTTTAAGTAAGTAAATAGTATTGTTGAATTTAAATTCATATTTAATTAAAAAGCCTTTTTTAATTGAAGATTTATTAACTTCAACTGTACAAATTATTTAATATAAAAACTGTACAACGCTGTCGAAAATTTAGAATATATACATGTAGCAAGAAAGTTTAGAAGTCTAAAAACAAGATCATTTGAAAATTCTACTATGTACATAAAGTAAAATACATTACATAAATATAACTGTGATTATAGCAAGTTGTTCGTTACTTGCAATAAATATACATCTTACATACAATACTTTATCTATCTGTAGACAGAACCTCTACCATTGTAAAATTCATAAGAAAATTTGTGCTGTTTTTTAAGAGAAGTAAATATGAATTGAAATTATTCTGTAAATTAAACAGAAGAAATTACCTAGCAAAACATTGTAACAATCCTTAATAACTAAGAACAAACAAAAACAAACGAACAAAGAATCACTTCTCGTAATGTAATTAATTTGGAGTTTTTTAAAATAACTTTTATGACAATATATATTCCAAAATTCTTGTGGGTACATCATTAAATTCAAAGTGGTGTATAAGTTTCAGCGTCCTTGAATCTTCTTTAGAGACAAATGGATTTTCCGAATTTCTTCTTGTTTCATTAATTTTTCAAACGAAATTACAGAACACATTGTTTATCTTTAGATTCATTGTAAATTTCAATACATGTAGCTCTTCATTTCAGAAACACAAAATACGGAATTAAACTACAATAGTTCACAATAAATAGGGATTGATGTGATATTCTGGGAAGACTTGTTGATAATGTCAAACATAACCTGACCGAATTGATACATCCATATGTAAATATCAATTATTATTTAATTCTGTTCTGTATGCAAGTACTAAGAGCAGCTCAAATATATCCTTTATAATCTCTTTACGATAGCTTAATATTTTGTAGAAGTATTATCTAATTGAAATATTGTTCTTAAATAGATAAAGGGATAAGAAAGTTAAATAATATTTGTGAACTATTAAAGAAACTACTGACATTTTAAGGTATGCAGAGGGACCAAAATATGTGTACACGCTTCAACATGAAAACTCTACACAAAGACTTTATTATTAGATTTATATGGAAATCAAAGGACACGTTTCAGTCATTATTGACTTCTGCAATCACATTAGGTGCTGATAATCGCTACCGTTATCGTCCAGACATTTTTTTTGTTTTGACAGATAAGTATTATCCGATATTTACTATAGTGTCTACAGGGACACATTCCAATTTCTTGTCATAATCCAGCCAGCGTAGCTGTATTTCTAGATCGCGTTATTTAGGGTTCCCTTTAGGTTGAAGGCAGCTGTCATCAGAATAGCATCTTTGTAGAAAGTTAAGCGTACTTCCGTTATAAATTTAAATTCTTACTGTCACATAATGGTCTTACGAATCGTGCAATTAGTGATGTCTTTATAAAGATATACACATTGCCGTGATAATGCAATCCTCATTTTAGAGCATAGATACCTACTGTTGAAGTATGTATTTGAATACCTCTTGTATAGCATATTATTATTAGCTACGTAATTCAAATACAAGCTTGGGGAGACGATGGCTGAGTGGTAGAGGGAGGGACGATGGTTCTATCTTCAGCCACATGAGTTTGTGGTAGACAACGTCGTGGATTATCTCGAGGTTCTGCCGTTTCTTCCCACATTCTCATTTCACCAATTGCTTCATAATAATTCACTTGTCTTAATTATCCATTTCGTTTACTACAGAGGCATAATAGTGAGACGCAAAACCAGAAATTTCATTTCATTTTTAGATACAAGCTTAAAATGAATTTCAGCAGATTCATTTAGAAATTGTTGAAAGTGATAATTTGTACACATAATCACAGATCAATATTCCTGTAAGATGATACACATTGTATCGCTACGAAGAAAGGAAACACTTTCTTGTTGCTTTCAATATTGGAACACCTTGTTCGTTTGAAAGAAAGTAAATTATTATGCATTGAATTTATCTTCGTCGCTCTCCAAAGCGCTCATATTCTTTCGTGTACTACTGTATAGTTAAATTGTTAACATGCTTGTCTTGTGCGCTGTGATTTCGGATAAACTTCTGGGAGAGCGATATTTTTGATGGTGACACAGCATCGCTAAGCAATAAGGAGAGTAAGGGAAATAAAAAGATAGAAAACTTCGATTTTGAAAACTAGATGTAGCGCTAATAACATTCGAGTGCTGAGCATACGTCTGATGTTTAAAGCCCTTGATGTGCTGCAGAATTTACGAATATAATTGGTTGTAACTTGCAGCTTCTTGTAGTTTATATTCTGCCTTTCATTGTTCTCACATGAACAAGTTACATATATCGAAAGTCAACATCTACCTTCTGGCACCAATAATAGAGGGCAATAACCCTGGGAAATTAACGTGACACTCTATTCTTCTTTGATTTCTTGACTTGATATGATGTGTGACGTTAATAAACACACTTCATGTATTTATGAATACCTAAGTACGATATCTCAAAATCGGTCCTTAATCTTGATCTAAATAAACATAGTTCTTTTTTTTACTGTATTTTGTTTGTTTGTCAGAAGTTGAGACTTTTGATAAAAAAAATATTACTTAACTTCAGTAAAATATCTTTCAGCGTAAGAATTGTTTGTTGTTCTCTATTACATAAATAAATGATCTTTCGTCATGAAAATTCAAGTTTCCATAATAATACTAAACTTAATAAATAAGTGGCAGTATTACAATGTATGTAAACTTTGGAGCCACATCTTTCCAGTTTTCAAGAATACTATTTGATATATATACGCAATACATGAAGAAATAAATGTATTCCTCAAAAATGCCTTCTTTGCTGGAGGCAGATAAGCTTGGATTATAATCACATAGCTCTATTCAAACTGAGATAGTTAGGTATGTACTTAATGAATTAGTTGTTATAAATAAATATGATGCAATGTTATACCAGCAAAAGTACTGGTTATAAAATTGTAAACCAATAGTAATAAAATATTTAAAGTTGGTGAGCCTGTTTTGTTCGAAAAGGCACAAGTCTTGAAATAATGTATGTTACGAGATCTAGAAGCAGAGTATAATTAAAATATAAAAATAAGTTCCGTATCTTGTTCCTAGTATTTGTTTTTTTACGTTGTTCAAACAGCACCATCATTTGCTGTACTTACTTTGTACACTCGTGACTTATTTCTGGCACTAGTTGCAGATAGTTCCATCTGGATTTCTTCCATAGATTTACCTTTTGTTTCGGGGATGAAGATAGCAACAAATATTGTTGCTAATATACAGAAACCTGAGAAAATCCAGAAAGGGGTATAAGGACCTCCAACAGCAAGAAGATTCGGGAAAAACTTTGTAACAACAAATACAAGACTCCAGTTGAAAGAAACAGCAATTGCGTTTCCACAATCTCTGACATCAGGGGGCATCATTTCGGCAGCTACAACAAAAGGTAAGGGCCCGAAACCAAGTGAAAATGAAATCATGTAAGTTACAAGACATATTAATGGTATGTAGCCATAATTACTGAGATCCATGTATTCTTTAAGGCAAAAATATACTCCAAAAGTTGCTGTACATATTGTCATGACACTGCTTGAGATCAGAAGCAGAATTTTTCTGCCAACTTGATCCACAAGAATAGATGAAGTTGTGGAGGACATCATATGTACGACACCAATGATAATTGTCGATACTGAAGGATTTAAAGCACTTCCAGCCATTTCAAATATTTGTTTCATATAAAAAACAACAGCATTAATACCTACTACTTGTTGAAAACCTTGTAAACAGGTTGTTATTATTAGGATCTTCAGCGTAAGCTTATCAGACAGGGCCTCACAGATAGAAGGTTGTTTCTCGCTCTGAGTGTTGTTAATCACAGAACGCATTTGATCTATTTCTGTTTGAAAATCGTAATTTTCTCCTCGTAGCCATTTTAAAACAGTTTCAGCCTTTTGACTCTGTTTCTTCATTAAGCAATAATATGGAGACTCGGGCATAAAACACATGAAAATTAAATCAAGTATAGGAATAATACAACTGATATACGCCAGCCATACGTATGAAACAAATGCACCAATTATGTATGAAAACAGAATGCCAGCTGTTAGCATAACGATCATGAGAGCACCAATAGTTCCTCGCACTGAAATTTCAGCAATTTCACCTAAATACAATGGAATAACAACAGTCACTGCACCGACAGACATTCCAGAGAGCAATCGAGCAGCATAAATGAAAACTAATTCATTTGTTTGTGAGATCATAATCCAGCTAATTATGAATGGAATGGCTAAAAGAATAAGTGTAACTTTTCGTCCGAGTCTATTGGCTATGTAACCAGAGCTGAGAGCTCCAATTAGAGCACCGAGTCCCATTAAGGAGCTAATCCACGATGCTTCTTCGTATGTTGCAACGTGATCTAACGGCGTGTCAGATGGAGATTGAAGAATTGGCAGAGCTGATGATGTCCACGCAATCGTAGTTCCTGCTGCCATAGAGCCTAATGTGGCTGAAAAGAAGAACGAAAATATGATCAAGTAAATTTATTTATTTTATGTTTGTAAGAAATCCAAAATTAAAAACCTTTTATTCTTAAGATAGATAAGCTTACTACATAGTTTAATGAGAAATTCATGCAGTATATTCAACAAGATAATCAGGCTGACCATATTCTCAAACTGAAAAACCATGACATCTTTGAAAATTCAGTTAAATTGGAAATTTCGATCAATGACAATTTTTTCTGCTTGCAATTACCTTATAGTTCTGTTGTGCGTATCAAGTTATACAGTCATAATTTTAGCCATAATAAGGAACTTGAATTAGAGAAATAAGTCATTCAAAATGACCGGGCATTTCTCTATTAAGGAAAAGTAAGATTGCAGTCAACTACATACTTAAAACCCGTTGAAGAGCAAGAAGTACAGACATTCCTTTTTAGTTTTGGTGTGAAGCTTGAAGTTTTGCGCGTAAAGATATTGAAAATTTTAGAGCAAAAGGACCAATTTTAAAACTCGGGAACATTTAGATGTCCCTAAAAATGTTCTCGGGACAGCTAGCAGAAAATCACAAATGTCCCGAGACGTCTGGTTAGCCTAATAATAATAAAATAAATCTCCTTTCACAAATTATTTTAACAGTCCTCACCAATCAAGTTGAAAGAAAAAATATTGCTAGCTTAGTAAAAGTTGTAAGATCTATTACTACGAGAATCGAGTGAAATTATTTCTCATATTTGTTAACAGAGCATAGGAACACTACGCATTGGAGGAAGGGGGGGGGATTGAAGCTTGTGGCTAATCTCACGAATTCAGTTTTTTACAAGTTTATCTATTATTTAAAATAATTGTCCTTTTTATGTTGCGCCTATATCACAAAGACACAGTAGGAGTAGGAATACAGTTAATCTAAATAGTTTTTACTAATATAATTCATTTAGGTTTAATTTACCGAATTTTAGCATTTTTTGTGTGTTTTTCCTAATTTAAAAGAATTGTTTTTTATAGTGTGGTAGTATGATCTGTGTTTATATGGAGTACAACTTAAGAAAGCTAGTACTGATTAGGTTTATAACAAACTCAGTAAGGGGGCCACGGTGGCTCAGTGGTAGAGCGTTCACCTCTGGTGCTTGGGGTCCTTGGTTTGATCCCAGTTCGCGCCAAGTGAAGTTTGTGGTGGATAAACACCATGTGCATGGGTTTCCTCGGGGTTCTCCCGTTTCCTCCCACTTTCTTCATTCCACTGTTTCACTCATTTCTCATCATCACCGTCTCCTTTAGCCAAACCGGCATAATCGTGGGACCTAAAACTCAAAAGATTTCATTTTAATTTAAACTCAGTGAATTGAATCTTCTTCTGTGTCATTTATTGCTTTTATTTTCTTTGTGCACTTAATGAATGACGTAATGCCTCATACTAAAAAAGATAGAGCCAACGAGGAAGGAGTATTAAAATACTATGCCGAAAACGAAAAGGATATTCGATACTCGAATGCAAAAGTTGTTCATATGCTTATCATCGTATCTGTATTCTTGTTACTGATACAGAGTTCGATAAAGGCGGAAAGAATGTGCCTGGTGTTGTGAAGTGTGTAGAGAAAAACTAACACCTAATAGTAATGACAGTGCCGAAAATGAATCAATGCCGATTCTGAGAGTCTTGTAGATTTTACCTCTGTTGTGAGCGGAAATCCAAGTATAACAATGTTACCCGTAATACAGAAGCGCAAGTAATTGCTGAAAATGAAGGTAATAAAACACGACAAGAGACTGATAAATTGCTTTTGAAATATTGATGATTAATTTAGCGAAATTAAAGCAAAATGTAAACTCGAACAAAGCCAAAGCAGGTTAGAGGAAAATGTAAACGCTAAAATCGAACAAAATCAAGAAGCTATAGAAGACGGTGATGATGAAAAATTAAGGAAATGGTGGAATGAAGAAAGTGGGAGGAAACTTGAGAACTCCGAGAAAACCCACTCAGTTAGTGTTTGTCCACCACAAAGTTCACTTGGCGCGAGCTGAGATTGAACCAAGAACCCCATGCACCAGAGGTGAACGCTGTACCACTGAGCCACCGCGGCCCCAAAACAAAGTCAACTTGGGTTGGAAGATCAAATGTTACTGGAACAGAATGAATGTAAAAAGAATATGGTAAAATTGTAGAAAGATTTCAAGAATTTCAAAAGGGAAATAAATAATAAAATAGATAGGGTACATGCTGATTTAGTTGAACGGGTTCAAATTGTAGAAAAGAATACGAACGAAGCTGTCTCCGTTGGACGGTACAACATGATAGCGTTAATGCCAAATTGATTTCTTATAGTTCTGTAATGGACAAATTAGATAATAATGTAGAAGAGATTAGCGATAGAATAACTACTGGAGTTTGAGGTAAATCAGACAAAAGAAAACGTGAAAGATGTACTTAATGCCGATTAGAAATGGAAGAAAGCATTATCAAACTTAATTCGTGATGTTACTAAACATAAAAGAGAAATAAGATAGAACGAATCAATCCGGAGAGATAAAATCCGCTTGTTTGCAACTAGAGGATAGACCAGGGGAGATAGATATTGGTAAGTTGAAGGATTTAGATAATTTGAATACACGAGATAAGCAGAGAAATTTTCCTACCTTGAAGAACGATTTTAATCCAGCGCTTGATACATTAACGGCGGATTTTCATGCCCGCGAAAGGCCAACATACACTAGCGTATTTTCAGCGCGCATTTTCGGTCCGTAACACCGGCCATACACTGACGTATTTTTCAGTCGTAGCCATAAAATTTCATGCGCTAGTCTTGTTAGCAGCTGTCAATACGTTAGTGTATGGGACCTGGCGTACGTTTACGTACCGAATTTTTATACGCTGGAAAAGTCTGGGTGCTTTTAACTTCGAGCGTAAATACGGCGCGTAAAAACGGCTGAGATGAAAGGGTTTTCGAGCAGCAGGTGGTCTCTTGCCCTTTCCACGGCCTTCTCCCTGGTCTGGTCTTATTGTTTTGAGAAGAGAAAACCTGTTCTTGTGTTGTCCTCGCGAATCGTTGCTGAGGTTTGCTGGTAGACTCACCAGAAATCATCATTCCAACCTAGTTTCAGTCCTTCCATACAATATACGATTTCGGCTAAACTAATATTTCCTATTGCACAAAACGAGACCTTATTTCCTAATTAAAATCCATAATTAATTTTGAGTGCACAGAGAAAACGGTATTTAAATCCAATACTTCCTAATCTGAATTCGCAAATTATGAGAGCTCCTCCGTGGTTATATAGTCAGCATAAGCTTCTCCGGTGCAGGACATCCTGTTCGATTCTCGGCAGAAGCTCACGCAGTTTGGATCTCACTTCTCATATAGCCTCGCTGTCTAAGAGGTCGCTCAAGTCAAACCCAATCCAATCGAACATGATGTCTTTCGAATACGAATTTAACATTAAATTTAATATTTGACAATTAAATTTACTATTTAATTTGACAATTTTTAATATTTGACAATTAAATTTACAATTTTACAATTAAATTAAGATACTATCTCGATATCTGCCTGATAAAACAGCAAAAAAATGCGTTTGACTATCGAAATTCGCTGAAATTTTTTTGCTATTTCGACCACCTGCTGATTGTTATTTTAAGTACCTTCTCTATTTTACAAGAACTTGAAACAAAATAGGTTCAGAGTCATTTTTTTTTTCACGTGATCTTAACATTACTCGTGAAAAAGAAAATGTGATAAACCACAATACATAGGCTAGTGTTTCTTTCTTTGTGAATTATTTCAAACCTCAGATTGTACATATATTTAAATTTAATAGGCCTAATAATCCCATTTCGCCATTAGTGCCCACATACTAAGTCTAAATAGCACAACCATTGTACCGCTCGTTTTAGTGTGCTTGCTTTTCAGCCTTAAAAGTTCAAGTTCAATCCAGGGTACCAGCTATGTTGAATATTTTTCAACATTTTATTATATCTCGTCATGATGGGAACTGTGCCAACACTTATTTGAAAAGCTTATGTAGACTCAAAACAGAACATACTTAACGCCAAAATTGAAATGACACCCATTTGCAGGAAATAGGATTACACTCATAATAGTTCATGTTAACTCGTAGTATGCCATTAAACCATTTCTCAACCTTTGTGGTGTGGTTACTATCAAATCTCCCCAGATAAACGTTAACTTAAGGTCTATTATCACAAAATATTAAATAACGATGAATATCTGACACTTAAATAATTTCTTTCACGAACAACTCAATCATTTTACTGAGCTCCTCTCTGACTAAACGGTTAGCATACGTGTCTTTGGCGTGGGAGAGCCGGGTTTGCTTCCCGATGGGAGTTCATGTGGTTCGGATTTCACGTTAATCAGTAGGTCTCGTCTCATATAGCCTCGCTGGTGAAAGGGACGTTAAACTCAAAATCAACTCAACTTAATCGTTTTACTATCTTTATAAGTAGCATGTCCATCCTGTCAGGAGAATTTATATAATAATTGACTTAATAGTGTACTATTTTTCTTCTTACTTAATAGAGTATTATTTTAGTGTCATTTTTACTACTAGAGCTTCGAAATTAATTGATATTAAATTGTTTTCAGTTTCGTATAACATACAAGTTTGTTTACATTTTTCTTTTTACTTTCTGCTTAATTCCTTATAACTACGCTTTCTTACAGTGAAATATGCCTTATGTAATGAATACAAGAACTATGAGTATTAAAAACATACAATACGACGGGCTCTTTACACTGAGAGAAATGAAAATTTAAAATAAAACAAATCTGTTTATTTTCTGAACCAGTAAATGGAAACTCTTCCGACTTAGATTGCTTCAAATCATTGGTTCATAAGTTGTGAAACAAATGTAATAATAATAATAATAATAATAATAATAATAATAATAATAATAATAATAATAATAATAATAATAATAATAATAATAATAATAATAATAATAATAATAATAAATTTAAACGAACGAATGGATTTGGTTCAAAGTGTCTTTAGTGAGTTAACAGTTTAAACTTCTTTTGAAAAAAATCTAAACTAAGATTGGGCAGCTCTCAGTTAATTTTAATAAGCAGTTGGGTGTTTGTACCAACATGTAGTAAAATTTAAACAAACCAGTCGTTCAGAATAGTTTAACTTTGTTTGAAAATAACCTAATCTGAGTTGAATTGGAGAATAGAGAGTTGTGAATAGCTACTGTTTCAACGGAATTTGACTACTATAAGTTCGAAATTAAATAAATTAAGGTCTATATTATGGTAAAGCTTCGTGATAATATGCCAAATATCATAGCTACGCCAAATTCATGAAACAGCTACAATCATTTGTAAAAAACCCACATTTTATTATTTGCAGTTTTTTATGTTCCCATATAACATACAAGTGCAAACATCTTTCTTTTAGACAAATTTAATATTTAGTTTACTAAATAACTATAATAATTTTAATAAAGCGTTAAATTTATCTTACTTTCCGTAATCAATTGTAGTTGCGCAAAAACACAGATCTATTCGCTTGTAATGGAAAGTACCAGTAACGGCAATTGGGTATGAACACTAGAAAGGGGGACAAAACACTACTAATAGTAAGGGGGCATGTAATTAGGCTGTAGTGTAAAGCCAAAAAAGTGGAGGCAGCAATTACCTCCACGCTCCTAATCGCCGATGGACAGCAAACTTGTTAATAATATTCCCAATTTAAGTGGATTTTAAGAAATTGTTGAGGAATAATTTTAGTAGTATTTAATTAGATCTATACGGTTTTATTTGAATTACTTCACTTCAGATCTACAATTAGTTTCATTATATTTTCATTAACTGTTAATCATCAAACGATGCGTTCAAACGTAGAATATTCACTAATAGTCATTACATTGGCCAACAACTTAAATTAATTTGTTTACAATTAAATAAATTACCTTTTTTTTTAAAAAAAAACACCAAATTTGTTATATTTAATTTGAACATGTGGTTTGGTCCAGTCATTAGAATCAATCATTTTTTTTTTAAATTTAAAAGTTGGTTTCATCGATTAAAAGTGTCTGCTTACTGTGTCACAAGGTTTTGATGTAACATCTAAGCGGGGAAAGTCTGTAGCATATGGATAACGTATGTTCCGTGCAGATTTCTGTAGTAAACATAATGATTCTGTATATTTGTACAATATACCGCTGTCCGAATAACGGACTTTTCTCAGTGTATTAATTAATAAGAATTTGCGTCCGGTGAAGGGGAATATTAAAAGTTCGAAAAATTTTCTATATATATATATACACAACAATGAGGAATATCACAGTCGAATCGATGTGTTAGTAAACAATACAAATGTTTAGAAGGTGGATAAAAAACAGAGCCGTTGGTAGAGATTTCGGCGCCAGGGACGAAGTAGAATTCGGCGGCCCCTACACTCATCTTATCAAGCTTCCTTTTTTTTTTTTTTTTTTTTTTTTTTTTACAAATAAAAGAAACAGATGTTGTCGTTATGCTACGTTGAATTTTTATTATGCTGCTTGCACAGACTATTGCAACAGCCAAAAGTGATCATTCTCTATTCTTTTACAAATAAAAGCTGTTTTCAAGAGGCTTATTTTGGACTTTTTCTTAAACTTACAAAACTGCCTTTGCTGTACACAAATCCACTTTGAGAACAATTATGAAAATTTACAACTATTTACGTTTCATACTATATATAAGAAATGAAATTTTAATACGTTAGAAATTATGTGATTTAAAAAAAATGTTCGAAATGCGTAACAGCATCAATTTCCAGTAATAATTGTAAACTTTTGTAATTTTATGATATTCTGTATGTGAGCACATAAAGATGATTTTAATTTTGATTGTTTTACGGTAAAAATATTTTGTGAAATGTAACGGGACCTTCTTTGGAAATTTCTTAATATTGATCGATGGAGGTAAATAATATGTTTAATGTTTGTACTTGAAATAAAAAATGTAGTTTGGCTACTACATACACTACGTGATCAAAACTATCCGGACACCCCCCAAAACATACGTTTTTCATATTAGGTACATTGTGCTGCCACCTACTGCCAGGTACTCATTATCAGCAACCTCAGTAGTCATTAGACATCGTGAGAAAGCAGAATGTGGCGCTACCCGGAACTCACGGACTTCGAACGTGGTCAGGTGATTGGGTGTCACTTGTGTCAGAAGTCTGTACGCGAGATTTCCACACTCCTAAACATCCCTAGGTTCACTGTGTCTGATGTGATAGTGGAGTAGAAACGTGAAGGGACACGTACAGCACAAAAGCGTACAGGCCGACCTCGTCTGTTCACTGACAGAGACCGTCGACAGTTGAAGAGAGTTGAAGAGAGAATAGACAGACATCTATCCAGACCACCACACAGGAATTCCAAACTGCATCAGGATCCACTCCAAATACTATGACAGTTAGGCGTGAGGTGAGAAAAAACTTGGATTTCATGGTCGAGTGGCTGCTCATAAGCCACACATCATGCAGGTAAATACCTCGCTTGGTGTAAGGAGAGTAAACATTGGACGATTGAACAGTGGAAAAACGTTGTGTGGAGTGACGAATCACGATACACAACTTGGCGATCCGATGGCAGGGTGTGGGTATGGCGAATGCCCGGTAAACGTCATCTGTCAGCATGTGTAGTACCAACAGTAAAATTCGGAGGTGGTGATGTTATTGTGTGGTCGTGTTCTTCTTGGAGTGGGCTTGCACCCCTTGTTGTTTTGCGTGGCACTCTCACAGCGCAGTCCTACATTGATGTTTTAAGAACCTTCTTGCTTTCCACTGTTGAAGAGCTACTCGGGGATGGCTATTGCATTTTTCAACACAATCGAGCACCTGTTCATACTGCATGGCCTGTGGTGGAGTGGTTACACGACCACAATATCCCTGTGATGGACTGGCCTGCACAGAGTCCTGACTTGAATTCTATAGAACACCTTTCGGATGTTTTGGAACGCCGACTTCGTGCCAGGCCTCACCGACCTACATCGATACCTCTCTTCAGTTCAGCACTCCGTGAAGAATGGGCTGCCATTACCCAAGAAACCTTCCAGCACCTGAGTGAAAGTATGCCTGCGAGAGTGGAGGCTGTCATCAAGGCTAAGGGTGGGCCAACACCATATTGAATTCCAGCAGTACCGATGGAGGGCGCTACGAACATGTAAGTCATTTTCATCCGGGTATCCGGATAATGACTGAAAATTTTGAATTTAAGGTTACTTTTATTAATAAACATATTAAAATACATGGATACACACCCATACCCACACACACACACACACACACACACACATATATATATATATATATATATATATATATATATATATATATATATATATAATGTGTGTCTGTATTTTGTAGGTATGTAGATAAATAAAAGAATATCATACAACTAGATACGTAAGCACAAAAAAGAATCCTGGCAATAAAAGTAGTTAATGCAGAAATGATCCCAATAAATTCCTTTAAATTGGAAGCATTTCATATGTCAATCAAATAATAATAATAATAATAAAACACTGGTAGCGATCACTTTGAAAAAGACGAAATTCGTGGGTTTAAGTTCTGACCCATTAAGCCCCTATTCTACAACTGTTTCAAATTCAAGAACGTTATTATTCCCCTTGTTTACCTTCATTTTTAATATTCCAGCGCGAACACCAACTTGTGTGTCTCTTCACTCCTTTCATTTTTGATACCTTTATTCTCACCGTCGTGATTAAAACGATTGGGTAGAAAAACGTGATTAACTAACCAAACTCATCATCATCAAAATGCGTAATTCGTACGTATTCAAGACGGTGACCGTTTCTGATTTTGAAAACGCTCTTGTTTACATTGTAAGTCATTACTTGGCAGCATGTATGTCACATCGTCATTAAGAAATAATAGCTTTTTTTTTAAAAGTAATAAGTAAAAACTTGTTCTGACTTATTGAAACGTTTGGATTGCGGGCGTAGCGAGCAAGAAAATTTTTAACAAATCTATTTTCATTTCCAATACTTTCCTTTCTTCTTGCTCCTTCGGCACCCTCTTGCTATCAGCGTCCGGGGCAACCGCCCCGTTGGCCCCCGAACTTAGTTACGACTCTGATGAGAACTATTCTAAATATAAAGCAATCTATTCTACAGTTGCTAAACGGATAAGAGATAGCACAAGCACTTATATATTTAAAAATTAGTTGTATTTAAGGTAAAGTATTTTTATCTTAAAAAGATATTTTAGCTTCCAAGCAACTTATTATTATGAGCAAATGTACTATCCAATGTAATGTAGCATGGTGCATTAATATCGTCACTGTTAGAACAAATGCTATGTTTCAAAGATCGTGAAAGAAAACAGGAGAGTGAATTAGTTGCCACCTTTCATATTAGTAAAGTATAACAATACAATTGATATTGTTTTCATTTGGTTATGTTGTACCTCAGATCAAGTGTTAATTCGTTTTCTAAATAGTAAATTTTAATTATTCTAGATATTCTTTGGAACTTTTAAATAGCTTGTCAAGTCACACTTTGAAATTAAAACTTGGTTTGTTTGTACTTGGAGACGGTTGACTTTCCTTCTTTTACTTGACCCTTTCATTAAGGACTAGATTCTACAAGAGCAGCAGATGTGCTGAGCATATATTACCCAAAAGCAGTGCGCAAATTAGGTTGTGTATATTTGAAGGGGAATAAAATAGTTCCTAACAGGAGATAGTTGATTGCTTTGTGAGCGATCAATGTTTCAATTTGTTGCTTTTGGAAGGAATTAAAACAAAATACAAGGAAATTCCGGCCCGGGAATGGCACAAGCTGGATGGTACGCCCTGGTTCCATGAGATATGTTACGCCAAAAGAGTTGATTTATTTATATGTTCGAGAAGTCTAACAAATTTAGTGAGAAAATTTATTAAATTGAATACTGCTTTCGCAAAATCATGCATTTAGCTTTTGTTTTTCTTTCTTCCTTTTTTCTTTTTTTAACCTGATTTAACTTTCTTAAAACATTCTATGGGAATTTCACATTCCGATACTACGAAAAAGAAACAAAAAGTACTCCTACATTTGAATATCACTTCCTATCCAAATCTATTCTGTTGTTCTTTCTTTTTATTCGTTTCCTTAATAGCATAATGTTTGTAGAACCTGCACTTAGAAGATATATGCGTCCTCTTCAAACAACTTGAGCAAACTGGAAAACGACCGCGTGCTCAAACAACAGACAAGAGGAAGAGCGAAAAATGACCGCTTCTTTTCCTTCTTCTTTTACGCGCCTATTTTTACGCTAGGTGTATGGGCCAACTTACGGACCGAAATTTACGACATCATTTTACGGACCGAAAATGCGCGCTGAAAATACGCTAGTGTATGTTGGCCTTAAAATGATGTCGTAAATTTCGGTCCGTAAGTTGGCCCATACACCTACCGTAAAAATAGGCGCGTAAAAGAAGAAGAAAAAGAAGCGGTCATTTTTCGCTCTTCCTCTTGCCTGTTGTTTGAGCACATGGTCGTTTTCCAGTTTACTCAAGTTGCTTGAACAAGATGGATCTATCTGAGGCCATGGTTTTAAGTGCAGGTGCTATAAACATTGTGTTGTTAAGTAAAAAAAAAAAAAAATAAATAAATAAAAATAAAGCATAGAAGAAACAGACTGGGAGGCACGCCGAAGAGGATTAAGAATTCACATTTATCTATATTACGTCCAAGCAGCTCAATCCACTTGGCCTAGTTTTGGTACAATCTTAGATCATTGTACTTAGTGATCTGAGATCACTAAATATTTATATAAATCGTACTTCGAAGGAGGAGGACACAGGACAGGGAAAAAGTTATATTCAATTTTTTACGATGTAAATTGCAAACATTTAAATTTCTAAACAGACACAATGATGATTTAATACAATCTGAACGAGCTTGATGTGTGGTTTCCTCTTACCTTCCGAAATAAGCCTATTGTTTGGAACTGCAGTTTACAAAGAATAAGGGAGTAAAGGAGTGTTCCGATAGTTGAATAATTGATTGATTTTTTTGTTATACAATGTTTTAGACTGTTGACTTTGGTGGTTAAAAAGTGGGCTACTGAATGATAAATTCAATTTAAAGAAAATATGATTTACTAATGGTTGCAGCTTTCGTTTTTTTTTTCTTACAAAATTAACGAAGAATATAGTAGTAACAAATAGAATAAATTATCCCCTCACGAGATACCAATTTTTATTGTTATCCACAGCTCAAAATAGGCCAGAAAGGAAAAACAAGGCTTATACAACTACCTCCAGCCCCAAGGGCGTCGTTAAGGGGGGTAAGGGGGAGCCTTCCCCCTCAAAGTTACCAATTTCTTGACAAGTTGGCAACTTGAAGAATGCCGTTTTGTTCAATTGACTTATTTGGTTTAACATTTTCTTAGATACCCAGTTGCTGTAACTTATCAGTTCTTTTATAGATTTGGCATAAATTTTGTGTAGTTTCCTATCTTGAAATAAATTGATATATTCGTTTAAAGCTCCTTTACTTGTTGCATGTGATCACACTTCACTTTTGTTCATTTGATATTCCTAAACATTTTGAAGAATCTTCAATAAAAAAATCGAGAAATTGTACCACTGACAAAAGCACAATAGAGGTGGCGTACAAAATTAAAACAAAGACAGATAGAAGAGGCTTTTCTGTGGCAGTTATATTGGAAACAAAAGCATTTGATACAAGAGCGTATACAAGACAACAGGCATATTGTGGAGATTAATGAAACTAATAAGAATTGATATTAATAAAACAAGAACAAGGCAGTGACTGGTTAGTATAAACTTTTTATTTCAATTCTGTTTTGCAGTAAGACTTTCTATTCACAGGGCTTTTCGAGTAGGGAGAACTGAACAGAAGTGTGTTTTGGGAATGGTATAGCCAGTGCCTTGTATAAGGGGGAGAGCGGGGCGACAGCCCCGGGCGCCGAAGTAAGGGGGCGCAAAATTGGGATAGAAAAAGAAGAGAACGAAAGAAAAAAGAAAGAAATGAAAAATTAGAGGAATATTACTAGTATGTACTTAAATCCTCTTTCTGCTTTAGGAGGTGGTCCTATATGTTAGGTGTCCTATATGTTAGGTACTCATGTTAGGAAAATATATGGGCACATATATAAAATGGAAGGGAAGAAGTAACAAAAATTGCTCAAAATCAAGGAAAATCAGGGTTTATTTCTGAAGATTTACTTACGCCTCGTGTCAACCATGGTGGCGCTTCGCGGTTGGTATGTCGATCTCACTCATATGTACGGGGGCGTCATCGTGGACTCTCGCCCCGAGGAAAATATATGCGCACATGTATAAAATGGAAGGAAAAAGTAATAAAAAGTGCTCAAAATCAAGGAAAAGCAAGGTTTAGTTTTGAAAATTTTCTTACGCTTCGCGCAAACCATGATGGCGCTTCGCGGTTGCTATTTCGACCTCACTCATATTGTACGTGGTTGCCGTCGTATACTCTCGCCCCAGGCGCTGATTTCCATGGCACGGCACTGGGGGGCCACAGTAGGTTTCTCAGGCGTTCGATGGGGGGAAGCTATAATGGATGAGTCGAGTCATTTTGTAAACCTAAGTGCATGATTCCAAAAGTCACATTCTGGAGGGCATAACAATACGTCTGCTGGGTGAAAGCATAGACCGGCGTGTCTTTCACTTCATTTTCATACAGATGAGTTGTCATTCCTGCCTTATTTTTAATCCCGTAGTTGCTTCTTTCGGAAAGTTAAACAAAAATTGAAGTTCTTCCTTTCTTTATAGTACGTATTTATAAGTCAAAGCATTACGTAACCATTGCATGTTACGTAGTTCACAGAGCCGCAACTATGGGGAAGAAAGCAATTCACGTGCCCCGGGCGCGTGACTGGTGGGGCGCCTAAAAGGGAGGTTAAATATTAGTATTTTTCCTGCCGGTATTTAATACTTTTCATCAGAATGCGAAATCATGATATCGAAGTGGGAGGAGACTGAAGGACAGAAAAAAAGCTCTGCGCACTTCTCGTAAGGATTGGCTGGCGGGGATTACCTAAACTATGATAACCATGAGTTGTCAAATTAACAGTTGTGCATCATGGGTGATGATAATGATCCTGAATTGAGCTGTGAAATTGGACTCGAAACCGGGGGGTTATTCGTATTAATATCTCAGATGGGGCATGAAATGGGACGAATATGAAAATAAGGTTGCTGTAAAGTTTTCCACAGGGTTGGTAAGTGTGGCATTTTTTTTTTTTTATCAAGACTTGGCAATTTCAAGTTTCATTTCTCCCCCCCCCCCAATCTTGTAACGCTCGCTACGCCGCTGTCCAGCCCCATTCTTTAGAAATAGTTTGATCCTTGTTACATCAGCTTTTGTAAGTTGAAGGAATCCTCCCCGCTGCTTCCACCTACCTTTTTTTTTATTTCAAAGTTTATCTTGCCATTTAGTTTTTATCTAGTTGTTAAAAATCATTTAAATATTTATTTATTGAAAGGTTGGGTGTTAGCGGACTTGGGTAATTTCATCACCGGAATTTTCGTCACCGGTAATTTTGTCACCAAAATATTAGCATGTAGGTTATTTCGTCACCGGAAATTTCGACATAGTAATTTCGTCACTTGTAATTTTGTCACCAAAATATTAGCATGCATGAAATTTTGTCATGGTCATTTTTTCATCTTTGTTGAACTAAGTAGAGACAAAGTAAACGACCGAAACAGCTGACCTTGTCTTAATCAAAGTTGGAAAACAATTCAGTTAGTGTTCGACTCTGGAAAATCAAAGTTTCGGATACTCGAAGCAAGAACAAACAGCAGTAAAATAACATAATGTCAGTTTCAGCAAATGTTAAAAGCACAGGCAAAATGGGCCAGTAATGGATTTATATATCACTATTTACAAATATAAGTTTTGGCAATATTAAAATTTCAGAACAGAAAATTAGCAAACAAAATATAACTTGTATTAATGCAATAAATGGTTTACATGTTCACTCTACTATAGGAAACAACAAGGAATTTTTTTTGAAATATTTAGTTCCAGTGTTTTACGTTAAGCACAAAGACTAGAGCCGTTTCTAAAATATCTGAAACACTCTTCTAGTTTGCTGTTTGGGTGGTTGCCCCACAGCATCTTGATGAAGCACAGCTGAAACCGTTGCTTCAACTTGTTGAATTTCATGAATAAGCTTCCAAATAGTTGCGTGGGACATTCCTACTAGATGATGAAACTTCTAGTTCCACAATTCACAAATATTAATTGTCCTAGAATTGCTGCTAAAGGTAGCCTGGTGAACGTTCCAATTGTCTGGGGGATATAAACGGGGCACATTACGCAAACAAATATTCCCAGACCGAGCTTTAACAGGGCGATACGTGTTTGACACGTAAGTGCTATCAAAATAGTCCAGAAGTTTCAGCTCTTCCTACGAAGTCACTTGTATTAATCGATGCACAACTGCTATTGGAAGAAATGCAAATCTGTTTATTTTCTCGCAAAATAGACGAAAATTTTCATTGCTTTTGTACCGTTCTAAGAGTCCAAGCTCTTGGACCTTCCTCCATGTTGACTGAGTCAGGTGAAAAAAGTAACGCTATAAACGAGTTGAATCTCCAAAAGTTGCATTTACAGCCAGCATTTACGCTATATCAAAATCCATTACCACAGTTACAGGTCCGGATATTCACTAAATTCACTGCACTGATGCACCACCGCACGAAACAGTTCTTCATATGAATTTTGTGTCTTGGTCTACATTAGGGCGTATACCTAGTAAAGGAAGTCTCACCTCAAATAACATTCACTTTTTTTTTTTTTTTTTTTTTGGCGCCATTGAAAAGTTGGCGTTCAGCATCCATGTTTCACTTTTTAATAGCTTCATAAGGCTATATTTAAAGGAAACATCCGGAAATATTTATACGTTTTTCTTCCTTTATAGAAATTTGGTCTCCACACAATTTGCCAATGTTTACTCAGAGTTGAAATATAATATAATTCTTTTAATAGTTCCTTAAAAAAATGCCACTCTTTTCAAATGACTCTGTTAACTTGGAAGGTCCAAGAGTTTCGGCTCAGAGAACGGTACTAGAACGATGAAAATTTTCGTCTATTCTGCGGGAAAATTAACAGATTGGCGTATCTTCCCATATTTGTTTATTATTTTCTGTTCTGAAATTTTGATATTCGCGAAATTTAATATTTCTAAATAGTGAATAATGAACCCATTAGTGCCCCATGCTGCCTGTGCTTTTAACATTTGCTCAAGCAGACATTATTTTCTTCTACTGGTGTTTGTTCTTGCTTCGAGTAACAGAAACTTCAATTTTGCAGAGTTCAACACCAACTGAATTGTTTTCTAAGTTTTATTAAAATAACGTAAGCTGTTTGATCATTTGCTTTGTCTCTATTTAATTCAACAAAGGTGAAGAAATAACCGTGACAAAATTTCCTATATGACAATATTTCTGTGATAGAATTACTGGAAACTTTTATCTCTTGTCTCAAATACAATATCTAAAATATGTAACTCTTTATTTAATAATAATAATATATTTTGATTATGCTGGATAGTTTTGGCAGTTGAAGATTAAAGAAAACAATTTCAAAAACTTTTTCGAGTTCATTCATTATACTTGTATTATGTTCTAAAAGACACTGATGATGAAATTATCGTGACATTATTTTCGGTGACGAAATTACCTATATGGTAATATTTTGGTGACAAAATTACCGGTGACGAAATTACCGTGACGAATTTTCCGGTGACAAAATTACCGTCGCCCGGTGTTAGCATGCGGGGTCAGGTTAAATTCAGTTCTACTCTGGTTTTCGTTTATTGCCAGTTTATCACTGTTTATTTTCATGGTTTCTTTAAATGTAGTCTTTAGTAATTTACTGTATTAAAAAAAATGTTTTAAACTTAATGACTTTTCTCTTCGTTCTTGCTGTCGGGTAGGGATGGTACCGAGACCGAGACTAGTCTCGGTCTCGTCTCGGTATCGTCTCGAATTATCGAGACGAGACCGAGACCGAGACGGCCTTTTATATACCGAGACGAGACCGAGACGGTCTTTTATCTACCGAGACGAGACCGAGACGGACCTCTATAAATCGAGACGAGACCGAGACGAGACTTAGGTCAGTCTCGAAAGTCTCGGTCTCGTCTCGAATATTGATATAGACAACTATTAAGATTGACCTTTACTCAAAATTTCTTTCGTTGCTGTATTAGGTAATATGGGAACAGTTGACTAATGTTCAGTGGCGTATTTAGGGGATGGCTATCGGACTGAAGCCCCTCCCGAAATAGATTTGTGATCATTTTTTGGCATTGCACGTATAACACAAATATTTCTTACTCGTTCTCAAGCCTCTCCGGAAACAAAATCCACTGCTGATGTGTATAGTCATCTCTGCCTCTCTCCCTCTCAATACACATACATACACACACACACACACACACACACACCAGGATCCAGGATATGATCGATACCGAGACATGTAAAAGTAATCCAAAATGGCCTATATTAGTGTCAAATGTATAGTTTTTGCGGTCGCTGAGATCAATGATGTCACTTCCATTAGCGATGACTTTCAAATTCAGCTACCAGTGCATGCGGGCCGGGGTTCATCTGCTGGGGAGGGGGTACCGAGACATGTAAAAATAATACAAAATGACCGATATTAGTGTCAAATACATAGTTTTCGGGGTTGCTGAGATAGTGATACTCCCACAGGCCTTGACTTCCAAATACTGGTCCCATGCGAAAAATGGATATTTCATCTAGTAATATATATTAAAAATACTGAATTCTTTTAATATGCTGTGTGAAATATGGAAGGGGAAATTCTTCTACATACACTGCAATACCACTAGATAAACAAGCAATGTTGCCAACGCAACATAAAGTTGTAATTTCTCAAATTGCATTACGTTTAATATTACATTTTTCTGTTCAGTTAATTTAGTTTAGTGCGTGGGTTTTCTCCGGGTTCTCTTGTTTCCTCCCACTTTCTTCATTCCACCATTTCATTCATCTCTCATCATCACAGTCTCCTTTAGCCTAACCGGCATAACCGTGGGACGTAAAACTCAAAAATTTCATTTCATTTTTTAATTGAGTTTAACGCCTCTTTCAGCAGCGAGGTTATATGAGACTGAACCTACTGATTAACGTTGAATCTAAACCACATGAGCTCCCGCCGGGAATCTCACGCCATAGGCTAACTGCTTAGCCACGAAAGAGTTCTACATATTTCTAATTTAGATATTAAATTAAACCACAAAAGCACATATATTATTCAGTGTAACAAAGGACAATACATATCACTAACATCAACATTTTTTAGATCTCTAATAACTCAAATGACAGGAACATTATAACATTAGTGTTCAGTAGTTTTAATTACAACAAGTCACAGTTACATTATTTTAAGCAGTATTGCGAACTTAAATAAATTGCTAAATATTATTATAAATATAGTGCAAATAACGTAGCTAAAGTACAAATATTTTAAAATTACTCGCAATTTGTTTTATGGTGCAAGAATGTTTCAAAACACGATGTTTTTCATAGTCTTTGGGCTACTTATAATGTTAATGTCAACGTTTTCGTTCCAGCAATACATGTAAAAGCAAATTGTAACTGAAATTAAACGTAACTGAAAGCTTTTCAGTAGCACTAGTTGTTCTCCCTAAGCCTTAGGCCTGGTGTATTTTTTTTTTAGATTAAAACACTGCTTTAAAATTTTAATTACACCCTAACTGCATTTCATTTGTTATAGTTTGACCACCGACCATCTCAAACTCGATCCATACCATATAGCTATATGCAATTATTCAGTCTTACAGTTAGTAATACACATTGTGTTGATTTTTGGTTTGTTTTGTTTTAGTTTAACGTCTCACGATTATGCTAGGGCGGCTAAAGGAGACGTGGAGTTACTGATCATAGTGGAATCCGAAAAACTTCGGTCGTTGAACATTACCGCCACCGGGAATCGAACTCGGTACCGTGCGAATCAAAATCAAGCGTACTAGCCATTACACCAAATGGGGTTCTTACATTGTGTTGATTTAAATAATTGAGTCAGTGTTGCCACATCCGAAGATCAAAAAGTAGCGTGTCTGTGCTCCAGAAGTAGAGGATATGAACTATTTGTAGCCCAAATATATAGAAATAATTTATTTGGCAACTAATGACTGGTACTAATGAAATAATGTTTAAAATAGACCGGAAAATGTGATGGGCATATTGCAAGACGAAATTATGATCGATAGACGAAAACAATTTTAGATTGGATACCACGTGACAAAAACAGCCTAGGAAATGTCCGCATACAAGAAATCGTGACAAAATCAGGAACCACTGGGGACTAACCTGGAAAAGAAGTACCCAAGATAGATAGTTGTAGAGAAAACTTGGGAAGACTTCATCCAGCAGTGGATTGATAATGCTTGATTATGATGATGGTGATGATTTTATATGGAGACCTCAGAGGTAAACTAAACCAAGTCATAATTTCGTAATTTTACAGGAGAAGCGAAAAATCGGTTCCTTAACTAAGATCTATAATACTGTTTTTCAAACTATAAATAGTTACAAAGTAGTAAGATGGCATTAGACTTACATTATTACACCACTAGAAAGAACATAGTCTATTAAAAAAAAAGTATTTTAACTCAATTTGACCAAAAAGTGACTTAACATAGTCTACCACTAATGTTCAGATATTATATATTATATATATATATATATATATATATATATATATATATATATATATATATATATATATATACTGTATAAATTTACTAGGTAAGGTAGGGTAAAATTGGATCCAAAATTTAACGAAAGTCATACAGCGAAAAAAAATATATTTTTGACTATTTAATACTTCATGTTGCTGCAAAACTACGAACATGAATACAAAAGAAAACTAGAAAGTTAAGAAACTTGTTTTGGCGAGAGAGAGAGAGAAAATAGATACAGCTAGCTCGAATTACCTATATACTTATATAATATGTATGTTCATGTTTCGCAAGTAATTTTCAATCAATATAAAATTTCAACGTAATGAACGCACTATTGGTTTTCTCGAATAAAGATCACATGCACCGCTAAGAGCTCAGGAATAAGCTTAATCTATGTTATGGCAGTGGATATACGTATACGTATGTAATGCATTACAACTTTAGGAACTTGTATAAGAAACAGAATGTACTTAAATTTAGACGCGAACTATGCGAAACATCTGACTTTGAATCTAACTTGTTTCATGATGCAACCCGAGGCCACACATAGCAAAGATGAGTGCCGTAGCTCCCACCACAAAGTTCAGGAATTTCGTGTTATAAGGTGTCAATTAAACACGTATATGTGAAACGGTAATAAAGCATTTGATCAATTTAAAAAAAATATATATATTGTAGTAGAACGTTATATTATGTTTTTAAAATGACAGTCAAAACAGAATGTATTGGATAATAAATGAGAAATTGTAAAATTTCAATTTCGGTACGATTAAATACATTCATGCTGCTATGTGTTGCGTTATCCGTTAGAATGTATTGAACAATTCTTTTCTAAGGAAGAAAATAAACTACTGTATAGTACTGAAGTTTATTTAATAGAGTTTAATTGTATAGGCAGTACTGAGGCCATATGAGAAAGTCCATTGCTGAAAGTGATATATGGGTTACTATTAGAATTTTATCCCAGATATGATATACCCACTGATGATTGAAACTGGAACACACGCATGGAAGGCATCAGTGCTAGCAAATTAGCTCTGAAGAAGTACACCATACTATAATTCTAAGTCAAGAATAAGGCCAAAAATAAGAAGCAGAAACGACAGACTTTACAATAATAATATTTTTACAATTTTAATTTCACCTTTTTATTTCGAGACTTTCGAGACGAGACCGAGACGAGACCGAGATTTGGCCCTCGAGACCGAGACCGAGACCGAGACAAGCATTTGTTGACCGAGACGAGACCGAGACCGAGACGGCGATTTTTGACTCGAGACGAGACCGAGACAGAGACAGCTATTTTTAAACCGAGACGAGACCGAGACTGTACAAAGTCTCGTCTCGTCTCGTCTCGATACCATCCCTACTGTCGGGTATGTGACATGAAGGTAAAATCCACCTGAACTTGAGGGTTTCCACATATACATACAAATCAATTGAGTAGTAGTAAGGGCGAACTCAACATCGGATAATTTTCTTTAAATTCGAGTGATAAATTTCTAAACTTAATACCTTTATCAGATTTCCAAGGGAAGGTTTTCGAATTTTCTTCCTATCCCCCAAAATAAAGGAAGTTCACTGATAGATGAAAATAAAAAGACACGCGATTTTATCGAAAATGACTAACGATTCTTCTCGTACATCAATATTTCATTATCACTTTTACTATTTGGCATAAGTTATTTCTGTGGTAAAAATACAAAAAGGTTAGTTTACTTTTGCCTGTGAGTTTTTTCGAGATATTTTCTCAAACACGAGTCAGTTAATTTTGTTCGTAATTGATAAATAAATGGTTTATTAATAACCGGACAATATGACATAACTAATTTTCCCTGAAAAGATCCACAACGGGTAGTTTACTCTTGAGGGAGAATTTTTTTCGAATTTCTGAAAAACGCCTTAGGTGATAGTTCATATTTCATAAATAAATGTTTAATTAATATCCTGCAATATGGAAACATCCACACGAAGCAGTCTTGAAGATGAGTTTCTACTATGTTCAATATGTAATGTCTATGAAAAATATACACTATTAAGTAGCAGATTGCGTCAATTATGTCAATTCTCCTAATAATGGTGCATATACTACTTACAAACATGGTAAAACGATTGAGTTGTTCGTGAAATAAATTATTTAAATGACAAGTATTGAGTGTTACATAATATTTTATGGCAATATACCTTAAGTTGACATTTATCTAGGAAGGTTTGATAGTACTCCCAACACTGAGATTGAGAAATGCTTTAATAAGTTAATTTAAATTTATGAATGTATTTCCTGTAAATGGGTGTAATTTTCAATTCTGGTCTTAGTTACGATCTCTTTTGGGCTTACATCTATTGTACTTTTCAGGTAAGTGTTCGTAAACATATCCCCATCATGATGAGATATAATACAATGTTGAAAAATATTCAACATGGCCGGCACCTCGAATTGAACCAGAACTTTTACGGCTGGGAAGCAACCATACAGAAAAAAAACTGTACAACGATTTGCTATTTGACTTAGTATATAAGCATTAATGATGAAATAGGATTATTATTAGATTTAAATATTTGCACAAACTGAGGTTTGGAACAATATACGAAGAAAGAAACATTATATATCGTGGTTTATTGAAGTTTTTTACGAGTAATATCAAGATCGCGTGAAAAAATAGTTACTTTCTGAACCTATTTCGCTATAAATTCTTGTAAAGTTGATAAAGTATTTAAAATAACAAGCAGCACATTGTCAAAATAGCAAGAATCGTCATCGAATTTCGATATTCAAACTCAATTATTTCCTCCGTGCTATCAGGAAAATATCGGATAGTATCTTGTTCAAGGTCAGGATTACTACTATTTAAACTTACAGATACAGCACTAGGCCATTTTACTCTGAAACATTTTAACAATTTGATAATTTAATAACAATTTGAGGTCAAGATGGTACAAGACAACAGCGACATTACAAAAATAGCTTATTTATAGATGATCTGAAATTATACTCACTTGAAAAAACGTCTACAGTTTCTGGTAACTGATTATAGGTACTGATCTAATTTTGTTTAGAAGAGACCTTTGGATAATATTAACTCTCACAGCTCGAGTGTAAAAGAGATCACTAGATCGTGTTGTTCTCGCGAGTACGCGAAAATTGATCTGACTTAACAACTGTCCATATGATATGTGGCCATTTATAATTTTTTGGGAAAATATTAGGTCAGAAATTTTGTTTCTCACTAGGGGAGGTTTGATATTGAGGGATTTTAAAACGTTATTTTTTGGAAGTGTTCGGAGGTGAGGTACTCGGTAGGATACAATGGCAAAAAGAAGTTAATTACGGAATTTAATTTTTTAAATGAGTAGGGCAGGCCATAGACCAGATAGGAGAACAATGCTCAATAGTGGGAGCAACATATGATTTATAGATAATTTTCAATTCGGCAAGAATTGGCCAAATGCTATTGACAGCCATGCTTTTTTTTAAAAAAATATCACAACAGAGGGCCACAGCGGCTCAGTGCTAAAGCACTTATCTCTGGTGCGTGGGGTCCCTGGTTCAATCCCCGTGCAAATAAGTTTGTGTGGGCAACATCATATCCGTGGGTTTTTTCAGGGTACTCTCGTTTCCTCCCAAATTTCATTCCACCAATTCTCTCATCATTCACTTGCCTTAATTATTGTATTCTTTAGTCTAAATGGCATAGTCGTGGGAAGTTAAACTCAAAGATTTCATTTCAGTATCACAACGTGGGTAACTCTGAAGGTATGACTTCATCTTTATATGCGCCTTTACATGTGTGAAAAAAACTAATGTCCAAATATTAAATTAAATCTTAAATTCCTAGTCGAAAGGCATGAGGTTCGATAAGTTTAGCGAGCCTATATGAGAAGTAGAATCCGAACTGCATGAGCTTCCGCCTAGAATCGAACAGGGCGCCCCGCACCGAGGACGCGTACGCTGACTATATAGCCACGAAGGAGCTCTCATCATTTGCGAATTCAGATTAGGAAGTATTGGATTTAAATACCTTTTTCTCTGTACACTCAAAATTAATTATGAATTTTAATTAGGAAATAATGTCTCGTTTTGTGCAATAGGAAATATTAGTTTAGCCGAAATCGTATCTTGTATGGAAAGACTGAAACTAGATTGGAATGATGATTTCTGGTGAGTCTACCAGCAAACCTCAGCAACGATTCGCGAGGACAACACAAGAACAGGTTTTCTCTTCTGAAAACAATAAGACCAGACCAGGGAGAAGGCCGTGGAAAGGGCAAGAGACCACCTGCTGCTCGAAAACCCTTTCATCTGAGCCGTTTTTACGCGCCGTATTTACGCTCGAAGTTAAAAGCAGCCAGACTTTTCCAGCGTATGAAAATTCGGTACGTAAACGTACGCCAGGCCCCATACACTAACGTATTGACAGCTGCTAACAAGACTAGCGCAAGAAATTTTATGGCTACGGCTGAAAAATACGTCAGTGTATGGCTCGTATTAAGGCCAACATACACTAGCGTATTTTCAGCGCGCATTTTCGGTCCGTAAAATGATGTCGTAAATTTCGGTCCGTAAGTTGGCCCATACACCTAGCGTAAAAGTAGACACGTAAAAGAAGAAGAAAAAGAAACGGTCAGTTTTCGCTCTTCCTCTTGCCTGTTCTTTGAGCACGCGGTAGTTTTCCAGTTTGCTCAAGTTGTTTGAACAGGACAGATCTATCTTTTAAATGCAGGCGCTATAAACATTATGCTATTAAGGAAACGAATAAGAAAAATAACAAAACAATAGAAACCTTTTGACTACTAAGTGATATTCAAATGTAGGAGTACTTTTTATTTCTTTTCATAGTATCGGAATGTGAAAATTCCCATAGAATGTTTTAACAAAGTTAAATCAGACAGATTTAAAAAAGAAATAAATAAAGAAAGAACGAACGAAAGAAAAACAAAAGCTAAATGCATGATTTTGCGAAAGCAGTAATTCAATTTAATAAATTTTCTCACTAAATTTGTTAGATTTCTCGAATAAATAAATAAATAAATCTACCCCATGTGGCGTAACATATCTCATGTAACCAGGGCCTACCATCCAGCTTGGGCCACTCATGCCTTTAGGTCAGGGTGCGAATCCCGGGGCGGAATTTCCTTCTATTTTGTTTTAATCCCTTCCAAAAGCAACAAATTGAAACATTGATCCCTCACAAAGCAATCAACTATCTCCTGTTAGGAACTATTTTATCCCCCTTCAAATATACACAACCTAATTCGCGCACTGCTATTGGGTAATATATGCTCAGCACATCTGCTGCTCTTGTAGAATCTAGTCCTTAATGAAAGGGTCAACAAAAAGAAGGAAAGTTAACCGTCTCCAAGTACAAACAAACCAAGCTTTAATTTCGAAGTGTGACTTGACAAGCTATTTAAAATTATATCTAGAATAATTAAAATTTAATATTTAGAAACCGAATTAACACTTGATTTGGGATATAACATAACCAAATGAAAACAATATCAATTGTATTGTTGTACTTTACTAATATGAAAGGCGGAAACTAATTCACTCTCCTGTTTTCTTTCACGATCTTTGAAGTATAGCATTTTTTCTAACAGTGACAATATTAATGCACCATGCTACATTACATTGGATAGGAAATTTGCTCATAATAAGTTGCTTGGAAGTTAAAATATCTTTTTAAGATAAAAAATACTTTACCTTAAATACAATTAATTTTTAAATATATAAGTGCTTGTGTTATCCCATATCCATTTAGCAACTGTAGAATAGATTGCTTTATATTTAAAATAGTTCTCATCAGAGTCGTAGCTAAGTTGGGGGGCCAGCGGGGCGGTTGGCACGGGTGCTGATAGCAAGAGGGTGCCGAAGGAGCAAGAAGAAAGGAAAGTATTGGAAATGAAAATAGATTTTTTTAAAATTTTCTTGCTCGCTACGCCCGCAATCGAAATGTTTCAATAAGAGTTAGGATAAGTTTTTACTTATTACTTTAAAAAAAGCTATTATATATCATTTCTTAATGACGATGTGACATACATGCTGCCAAGTAATGACTTACAGTGTAAACAAGAGCGTTTTCAAAATCAGAAACGGTCACAGTCTTACATACGTACGTATTCGGCATTTTGATGATGATGAGTTTTGTTAGTTAATCACGTTTTTCTAACCAATCGTTTTAATCATGACGGTGAGAATAAAAAGGTATGAAAAATGAAAGGAGTGAAGAGACACACAAGTTGTTTACGTGGGAATATTAAAAATGAAGGTAAACATGGAGAATAATAATGTTCTTGAATTTGAAACAGTTGTAGAATAGGGGCTTAATGGGTCAGAACTTTACCCCACGAATTTCATCTTTTTCAAAGACTGATCGCTACCAGTGTTTTTCTTTTTTTATTGTGGGATCATTTCTCTATTAACTACTTGTATCGCCAGGATTCTTTTTTGTGCTTACGTATCTAGTTGTATGATGTTTTTTTTATTTATTTACATACATACAAAATACACACACACATTATATATATATATATATATATATATATATATATATATATATATATATATGTGTGTGTGTGTGTGTGTCCGTGTATTTTAATAAGTTTATTAATAAAAGTAACCTTAAATTCAGAATTTTCAGTCATTAAGAAGTTAAATAAGTACTATAATTTTAAACATACACTATGTGATCAAAAGTATCCGGACACCCGGCTGAAAATGACTTACAAGTTCGTGGCGCCCTCCATCGATACTGCTGGAATTCAATATGGTGTTGGCCCACCCTTAGCCTTGATAACAGCTTCCACCCTTGCAGGCATACTTTCAATCAGGTGCTGGAAGGTTTCTTGGGGAATATCAGCCCATTCTTCACGGAGTGCTGAGCTGAGGAGAGGTATCAATGTAGGTTGGTGAGGCCTGGCACAGTCGGCGTTCCAAAACATCTCAAAGGTGTTCTGTAGGATTCAAGTCAGGACTCTGTGCAGGCCAGTCCATCACAGGGATGTTGTGGTCGTGTAACCACTCCGCCACAGGCCATTCAGTATGAACAGGTGCTCGATCATGTTGAAAGATGCAATCGCCATCCCCGAATTGCTCTTCAACAGTGGGAAGCAAGAAAGTGCTTAAAACATCAATGTAGGCCTGCGCTCTGAGAATGCCACGCAAAACAACAAGGGGTGCAAACCATCTCCAAGAAAAACACGACCACACAATATCACCACCTCCGAATTTTACTGTTGGTACTACACATGCTGACAGATGACGTTTACCGGGCATTCGCCATACCCACACCCTGCCGTCAGATTGCCACACTGTGTACCGTGATTCGTCACTCCACACAACGTTTTTCCACTGTTCACTCGTCCAATGTTTACGCTCCTTACACCAAGCGAGGTATTTACCTGCGTGATGTGTGGATTATGAGCAGCCACTCGACCATGAAATCCAAATTTTCTCACCTCACGCCTAACTGTCATAGTACTTGGAGTGGATCCTGATGCAGTTTGGAATTCCTGTGTGATGGCCTGGATAGATGTCTGTCTATTACACATTACGACTCTCTTCAACAGTCGACGGTCTCTGTCAGTCAACAGACGAGGTCGGCCTGTACGCTTTTGTGCTGTACGTGTCCCTTCACGTTTCTACTTCACTATCACATCAGACACAGTGGACCTAGGGATGTTTAGGAGTGTGGAAATCTCGCGTACAGACTTCTGACACAAGTGACACCCAATCACCTGACCACGTTCGAAGTCCGTGAGTTCCGCGGAGCGCTCCATACTCCTTTCTCACGATGTCTAATGACTACTGATAATGAGTACCTGGCAGTAGGTGGCAGCACAATGTACCTAATATGAAAAACATATTTTGGGGGTCCGGATACTTTTGATCACATAGTGTATGTAGTGGCCAAACTACATTTTGGATTTCAAGTACGAACATTAAACATATTCTTTACCTCCATCGATCAATATTAAGAAATTCGCAAAGAAGGTCTGTTCAGAGTTTCCGTTACATTTCACAAAATATTTTTGACAGTAAAACGATCAAAATTAAAATCATCTTTATGTGGTCACATACAGAATAAAATTACAAAAGTTTACAATTATTACTGGAAATTGATGCTGTTACCCATTTCGAACATTTTTTAAATCACATAGTTTCTAACGTATTAAAATTTAATTTCTTATATATAGTATGAAACGTAAAGGGTTGTAAATTTTTATAACTGTACTCAAAGTGGATTTGTGAACAGCAAAGGCAGTTTTGTAAGTTTAACAAAAGTCCAAAATAAGCCCCTTGAAACCAGCTTTTATTTGTAAAGAATAGAGAATGATCACTTTCGGTTGTTGCAATAGTATGTGCAAGCAGCATGATAAAAGTTCAACGTAGCATAACAACAACAGCTGTTTCTCTTATTTGTAAATAAATAAATAAATAAATAAATAAAGGAAGCTTGATAAGGTGAGTGTAGGGGCGCCGAATTCTACTTCGCCCCTGGGGCCGAAATCTCTAGCTATGGCTCTGTTTCTCATCCACCTTCTAAACATTCGTATTGTTTACTAACACTTAACGATTCGACTGTGATATTCCTCATTATTGTAATATTTTTCGAACTTTTAATATTCCGCTTCACCGGACGCAAATTCTTATTGATTAATACACTGAGAAAAGTCCGTTATCCGGAGAGCGGTATATTGTACAATTATAGGGAATCGTTATGTTTACTACAGAAATCTGCACGGAACATATGTTATCCATATGCTTCAGACTTTCCCCGCTTAGATGTTACATCATTCCGTTGCAGGATGTATGACATCTAACAGTCTTCCATATATCACATACGTATACGTATGTTACATACGCCAGTTGTATGTTAGATGCTTATATCTGTATGTGAGATTCTGACCACCTATATACAGTTCTTTCGTTCGTACAGAAAGTACGTTTATTCGAAACATGTATGCGGAAAGTATGTATAAAATGTACTTTTTCAGTTATACATTTGCTGTACGTTAAGTACTAAAACTATATGATTTACACATGTAACCTACGTTTTTACGTACGCCACATACATTTTTTCTGAGTATATAATTTCACAATACGACCTATGTCCGCCTCTCATGTTAGTGTATAAGATATAAGAAATTTACAGCATTCAATGTAAGGTCTACTGAAAAGCTTTTGACACAGTAAGCAGACACTTTTGATCGATGTAAACCAACTTTTAAATTAAGAAATGATTGATTCAAATGACTGGACCAAACCACATGTTCAAATTAAATATAACAAATTTGGTGTTTAAAAAAATATTTAGTTAATTGTAAACAAATTAATTTAAGTTGTTGACCAATGTAATGACTATTAATGAATATTCTACGTTTAAACGCATCGTTGGATGATTAACAGTTAATGAAAATATAATGAAACTAATTGTAAATCTGAAGTGAAGTGATTCAAATAAAAGCGTATAGATCTAATTACATATTACTAAAATTATTCCTCAACAATTTCTTAAAATTTCCTTAAATTGGGAATATTATTAACAAGTGTGCTGTCCATCGGCGATTAAGGGCGTGGAGGTAATTGCTGTTCCCACTTTTTTGGCTTTACACTATAACCTAATTACATGCCCCCTTACTATTAGTAGTGTTTTGTCCCCCTTTTTAGTGTTTATACCCAATTGCCGTCACTGGTACTTTCCATTGCAAGCGAATAGATCTGTGTTTTTGCGCAACTACAATTGATTACGGAAAGTAAGATAAATTTAACGCTTTATTAAAATTATTATAGTTATTTAGTATACTAAATATTATGTTATATGGGAACATAAGAAACTGCAAATAATAAAATGTGGGGTTGTTACAAATGATTGTAGCTGTTTCATGAATTTGGCGTAGCTATGATATTTGGCATATTTACCATAACCATTTGGCATTAACTTTCACGAAGCTTTACCATAACATAGACCTTAATTCATTTAATTTTGAACTTATAGTAGTCAAATTCGGTCCAAACATTAGCTATTCACAACTCTCTATTCTCCAATTCAACTCAGATTAGGTTATTTTCAAACAAAGTTAAACTATTCTGAACGACTGGTTTGTTTAAATATCACTAAATGTTGGTACAAACATCCAACTGCTTATTAAAATTAACTGAGAGCTACCCAATCTTAGTTCAAATTTCTTTTTCAAATGAAGTTTAAACTGTTAACTCATTAAAGACACTTTGAACCAAATCCATTCGTTCGTTTAAATTTATTATTATTATTATTATTATTATTATTATTATTATTATTATTATTATTATTATTATTATTATTATTATTATTATTATTATTACAATTGTTTCACAACCTGTAAGCCAATGATTTGAAGCAATCTGTGTCCATTCACAGTTTCCATTTACTGGTTCAGAAAATAAACAGATTTGTTTTATTTTAAATTTTCATTTCTCTCAGTGTAAAGATCCGTCGAATTGTATGTTTTTAATACTTATAGTTCTTGTATTCATTGAATAAGACATATTTCACTGTAAGAAAGCGTAGTTATAAGGATTAAGTAGAAAGTAAAAAGAAAAATGTAAACAAACTTGTATGTTATACGAAACTGAAAACAATTAAATATCAATTAATTTCGAAGCTCTAGTAGTAAAAATTACACTAAAATAACACTATTAAGTAAGAAGTATTGTCAGTTATTATATAAATTCTCCTGACAGTGATGGACATGCTACTTATAAACATAATAAAACGATTAAGTTGAGTTGATTTTGAATTTAACGTCCCTTTCAGCGGTGAGGCTATATGAGACGAGACCTACTGATTTACATGGAATCCGAACCACATGAGCCCCCACCGGGAAGCGAACCCGGATCTCCCACGCCAAAGACACGTACGCTAACCGTTTAGCCACAGAGAAGCTCAGTAAAGTGATTGAGTTGTTCGTGAAAGAAATTATTTAAGTGTCAGATATTCATTGTTATTTAATATTTTGTGGTAATAGACCTTCAGTTAACGTTTGTCTGGGAAGAATTGATAGTAACCACACCACAAAAGTTGAGAAATGCTTTAATGGCATACTACAAGTTAACATGAACTATTATGAGTGTAATCCTGTTTCCTGCAAATGGGTGTCATTTCAATTTCGGTGTTAGGTATGTTCTGTTTTGAGGCTACTTAAGCTTTTTAAATAAGTGTTGATACAGTCCCCATCATGACGAGATATAATAAAATGTTGAAAAATATTCAACATAGCTGGTACCCTGGATTGAACTAGAACTTTTAGGCTGAAAAGCAAGCACACTAAAGCGAGCAGTACAATGATTGTGTTATTTAGACTTAGTATGTGAGCATTAATGGCGAAATAGGATTATTAGGTCTATTAAATTTAAATATATGTACAATCTGAGGTTTGAAATAATTCACAAAGAAAGAAACATTAGGCAATGTATTGCGGTTTCTCACATTTTCTTTTTCACAAGTAATGTTAGGATCACGTGAAAAAATAGTGACTTTCTGAACCTATTTTGTTACAAGTTCTTGTAAAATTGAGAAGGTACTTAAAATAACAAGCAGCAGGTGGTCGAAATAGCAAAAAAATTTCACCGAATTTCGATAGTCAAACGCAATTTTTTGCTGTTTTATCAGGCAGATATCGAGATAATTTCTTGTTGAAGGTCAGGATTATTACTTTTTATTCTTAAATATACCTAGTAGGTACCTGTAGCCTCTATGCTGGTAATGATTTCTTCTAAAAATATTTACGGGTAGCGTGGGACAAAATAAAATACCAGAAAGCTGAATTTGAACATTATTTGGTGAAGGAGTGTTCTTCATAAGAGTGAATTGTAATTTATCTTTGCTACTGGGGACATTTTTATTCATATTCGACCTGAGAGAACCAAGTGAACGAAAGTATGTCTGGAATTAACATTTTATGTTGATTGCCAGGGACGTACGCAGCGGGTGGGTCCTGGGGGTCCGGACCCCCCTCGAAATTTCGACTTTTGTGTGAATTTATCCTAATTTTAGGGATAATTTTAGGAATTTTTAATATAAAATATTCTCATATTGAGTTTGGATCCCTCCCGAAATAAATTCCTGCGTACGCTACTGTTGGTTGCTCTAACCTTCTTTCCCTTCTCTTGTTTTCTCTCTTTTCTAAATAGCATGACATTTTTAGTTTGGCGGGAATTGGTCACATGCTATTAAAAGTCATGTTATACTTTTTTTTTAATATCAGAACATGAGCAATTCTAAAGGTGTGACTTCATTTTTATAACCATCTTGACCTCTGTGTGTATGGGGGGGGGGGGATTAATTGTCAAATATTAAATTTAATGTTAAATTCGTAGTCGAAAGACATCATGTTCGATTGGATTGGTTTGAATTTAGCGAGCTCTCAGACAGCGAAGCCATATGAGAAGTGAGATCCAAACTGCGTGAGCTTCTGCCGAGAATCGAACAGGATGTCCTGCGCCGGAGAAGCTTACGCTGACCATACAGCCACGGAGGAGCTCTCATCATTTGCGAATTATAATTAGAAAGTATTGGATTAAATACCTTTTCCTCTATGTACTGAAAATTAATTATGAATTTTAATTAGGAAATAATGTCTCGTTTTGTGCAATAGGAAATATTAGTTTAGCCGAAATCGTATCTTGTATGGAAAGACTGAAACTAGATTCGAATGATGATTTTTGGTGAGTCTACCAGCAAACCTCAGCAACGATTCGCGAGGACAACACAAGAACAGGTTTTCTCTTCTGAAAACAATAAGACCAGACCAGGGAGAAGGCCGTGGAAAGGGCAAGATACCACCTGCTGCTCGAAACCCCTTTCATCTGAGCCGTTTTTACGCGCCGTATTTACGCTCGAAGTTAAAAGCATCCAGACTTTTCCAGCGTATAAAAATTCGGTGCGTAAACGTACGCCAGGTCCCATACACTAACGTATTGACAGCTGCTAACAAGACTAGCGCATGAGATTTTATGGCTACGACGGAAAAATACGTCAGTGTATGGCCAGTGTTAGAACGGAAGCATCACATGTAGCGTATTCATCGTAAATTATTTTCGTTTTCATACATCCGTGCGTGTATTGCGCCAAAACTAGCTAATGCGCATGCGTAAAATAGAAAGTTAGCGACTTTAGTTTGTGATAATGGATTCCCGAAGGAGAGCTATCGTTTTAGCTGGAATATATTATATTTCAAAACGCCGCCGTCAGAAGTATGTTAGGAAAATGTGGTGGGTTCACCCCATTTTCCAGCTTCGACGAGAATACGGAATATACAGGAACCTTTTCTTTGAATTAAAATCCGATCCGGATAAATTTTATAAAACAAATAAAAATATTTATAAATCATACTAAAGCATGTTTCAAATTACATTGCTTTTATTTTATATAGGGATTGATAATTTGTACATACCAGTTATTGTATGAACTATCTATTGTTCCCGGTAATACAACTAATTAATTACACAAATATAAAAGTACTAACCATCGATACCAATATTTTCAGCAATTTGATGGCATGTTTTTGTCCTTAATACTGAATCCTTGTATTTCGGATACTTAAGGTTGTCCAAATTTTGTTTTCTCTTACTTGTTCTACGAGCAGTTCTTCAAACGTTGTTCTTACCTCCGCCATGTTAGTCAGTGAATACAATAGTGTACGCGCGCTACTTCCGTCAGAATTGAACAAATTTCTACTCTGACGCGAGTGTAGCGCGCCATCTCCGATGCGTGATTTCATTGGCTGTTTAGCACAATCGCTCGCAACTCACGGAGGTAAAGGACACATGAAAATCCGCCTTTAATCCGCAATTTTCACACCTTGTGGAAGAAAGGAGTGTTGATAATTTCAGCATACCTATGGAAGATTATTGTAGGAGCAATAATTCCAATTTTCAAAATTCATATCACACCATGGTCCTCAATAGCTGTGGGACCAACAGGATCAGTAGGATTTCAGAGATAGTTCCTAAACTTAAAGTTAGCAATTTAATGGCTTTCCCGCACTTCTCGGGAAATACTAGCAAGGAATCTGCTGGAAATTATTTTCGTGATCTAGACTATTTTCTAGATTTTTCGTGATCTAGATTTAGACTATTTTCAAATCGATAAACTAGATTTAATATGTATTATCTCAAACCGTAATTGGCTTAGCCAGAAGTTGGTATCTCTCAGCCCAAAATACAATAAATGATTTTTATGATTTTACAACATTTCTGCTCAGAATGTAAAGAGATATGGGAGTTAATACAAGAGTTTCCGCACAATAGTATGCATTGTACCGTTCGAAACAGGAAATTCCATGGCGAGCGTACGTAAAATCGAACAATGATTTTAACTTTTGTATCAGTCTATATGATGTAGGCTGATTTTTTTTTTTAAGAACACAGAAAACGATTTATTTGCTGTAGAAAATAGGACATAGATCCTACTTGTAGTATCTCAATACACATAAACAATTAACAATAACTTAGTTTGGTTCAGGCCTAAGATGCAAAAGAACAATACTAATAATATAATATACAAGGTGCTAATGAATGCTGTGTCATAAATTTGGAAAAAAGATTCTGCACACCAAAATAATAATAATAAAAAAAGAAGTTTATATATGAGTAAGTGGTAAACTGCATATTTTTCGAACGAGAAGCTACTGAAAACAGAAGAGAATGGGCCTCAATTTCACTTAAATGATTGCTCCCATAGGGATATCATACTTCTGCCTAATGATGTTCGTATGCTACAATTACCTAACAATTCGTAAAATTGTACCGTGCCCTCAGAAAGGGCACCTATACTACCAGGTACCAGAAACGTTATATGTCTACATTCTCACCTCTCTTATGAGGTACAACGCATAATATTCAAAATTCTTCCGCCATGTTGAAACAAATTGCAATATCGTTTTGACTGCAGCGAATTCTTCCTTCCATGCTTATTTCGACTCACTTCAACTTTAGAAACTGGAGAATATCACTTTCTTTTGGAAGTCTCTTGCACAAATATTACGCATGTTTATCACAGTAGCACCACTTCTTATTTTTCCAGCGGGGTTAAGATAGGTCACCGACATAAGAGTTTCTAATATTTTGTTGGTATATTAGTATACGATTTATTAAAAAAACGTGTCTCAAGGGGACGATTGCCTTCTGCCCCCCCCCCCAAACAACGTCTCTGGTTTATCATCTGCAGTTTTGAAAAGAACAGGCTTGCTTTCTGTGGCGAACTTCTGGACCGCCAGGCGTACGTTGATTGCTTCTCGAATGGGTGGCCTAAAGTTGCTTTACTCCTGTTCTCGGTGCCTTCTAGCTCGGAAACGATATGGTTTACAACATATAGAGTAGAGGGGGGCAAGAGTACGTGGGGGGTAAGGATACGATTCCCTAAAATCAGGTGAATATATTCACGTATGGCAATAATGCGTCACGTGGAGTTTGATGTTAATGGCGTCTAGAACCTAAACAAGTTTGAGTGTGCTGCGGCAAACTACAAGCTTTCTACGTAATTATTTATGTTTTTCTAATAGTTTGATGTAATATTGGGACATAAGTAGTTAATGAATAACTTACACAATTTTATAACGATTTCAAAGTACTATAAAGCGTTAGTTTCTAACATATCCATTGTTTGACAGGATGGAGTAAATTGACTTTCTTCCAACAGTTGGCTGTACAACATCGCGGGAAAGTCAATTGTGTAGTGAGGGGGCAAGGGTACGCAGATACCTACGGGGCAAGGGTACGCGTGCGTACTCTTGCCCCTTCTGTTCTATGAAAAAGAATCCAATTTGATTCAGAACTAACAATCAAAAAAGAATGTAGATTCCGTTGTAATAGAGAGTGACGGCAAACTTTACGAATACTGGTTCCCATATGTAGCTTCTAACGTTAAGAATTCTGAAGAATCCTGATATTTTCTTATGTACGAGGGATAAATTTTTATTCTAAATACCATTCCTTACATAACAGTATCTAAGGTGGTTTTTGAGTTTTCGAAACAGATAAACGTGTGAGATAGTGACATCTGCAGTCATTGAATAACGTTACGCTTGCTTATTTTATTCAGGTTTTGTCCTCTTTTATCTTAAATGTCAGTAATAAATTTCAGTAACAAATTTCAAGTCTTCAGTAATAAATTTCAATGGGCCTTATGCAGAGTCATTCTGACGCGTGATTAGTACCATACTAAAAAGTTCGACTACCGTATGTTTCCTGTAGTAGTCAGTCCTTTAGTAATCATACGTTAAAACGACTCTGCATAAGGCGGTATCAGTCCAATGATTGGTATGGGATCCTATAAAGATATATGAAGCTAACATTTGACAATATGTAGCTTCATCAAGGATAGGTCAAGAAGGTTTCAAGTTACCCTTGTAGGTGACAGCATTCTGTAACTGATGGAATAAGCTGGAAATATATTTTTATAAAGGGTCTAAATATTATCTGATTTTTTTTTTGTATCCTATGCATTCCCATTACTGATATAAGGAGAATTAAAGATTTTTCTTTTCTTTTTTTGAATGAGAATCTCCAACGTCTTTAGGTACAATAAAGCCAGTAGGCCTATTTACCGAAGAAATGGAGAACGAATTAGTGTAATATATCACATTACTGGATCAATTCTTCTATGAATTAACTTTAAAAGATCTAAGAAGAATGGCATACAATTTTGCTGAACGTAACTAGGTGCCCCATATCCTTTAGTCGTGTGAATCGAATGGCAGAAAGAGATTGGACAGAGTCTTTCCGTCGTAGACATTTAACAATTGCTTTGCAACAGCCTTCAAAGACTGGTCTGGGGAGAGCTCGTGGTTTTAGCAAGCCACAAGTTGAATGTTTTTTTTTTTTAATTGTTTAAAAGATCTTGTAAGTCTTATATGTCTTGTAGATCTTGTATTTATGAAGAACCTTTTCTCCACGGGATATCTACAACATGTACGAAACCGGAATAAATACGGTTCCTCATAAAGTTCCAAAAGTCGACTAAAAATCAGTTGTGAATAAAACTGTATCTAGTGATTTTGGAGTTAACATAACAGCTGTTTCATGGTGAGTGCATCTGGTTCCTTTATTCCCCAGATATTTCCCACAAAACAAATGAAACAAAAATTATTCGATGGATCGCCGCCAGGTTCTGTGGGAATATCTAATTCTGGTTCATCAACTCACAACTTTTCGTAGAATGATTATATTATTTACACCAACATGAGCGATCAAATTCGGTTACGAGAAAGGTATTTTTACTTGTTGACAATCAGACCAATCACATTTCAATCGAAGCGATTGATTTCTGCAGGCAAAATAGGATAGTGATGTTGAGTTTACTACCAAATCCCAGTCATAATTTGAAACTATTAGATCGCTCCTTTTTTGACCCGTTAAATCCTGGTATTCAACTGTGTGTGATAGATGGACGAGGAATCATCCATCCCACATAATTCCAAGTTGCGAGTTTGTTTACTGAGGCTTACTACAAAAAAGACTCATAAAATGCTTCGTGTGGAGTGTTGTACTGTATGGGGCGGAAACGTGGACATTACGTAAAGGTGATGAAAATCGACTGAAAGCCTTCGAAATGCGAGTGTGAAGAAGAATGGAAAGAATTAGTTGGGTCGAGCGGAAAACAAATGAGAGAGTGTTAGAAATGGTGGGTGAGAAAAGAACACTTTTAGATATTATTAGGAAGAGGAAGAGAAACTGGTTGGGGCATTGCCTAAGAAGATATTGTATCATGAGAGACGTCCTAGAGGGTATGGTGGCGGGAAAGAGAAGGAGGGGGCGAAGGGGACTACAATTAATGGATGATATAAAAACAGAAAGATCATACGCGAAGACGAAGAAGTTAGCGGAGGACCGTGGAGCATGGAAGCTTCTCAGCTGCGGCAAGTGACCTGCCAATAAAGGCAGAATACCTATGATGATGATGACTACAACGCTGCAACCATTGGTATCCAACCTTCAAGAATCTGGAGTTGTCCTACTGAATCCAGATGTGCTCACTGAAGATGATTTTCTTCTTTCTATTGTGGATGTGATAGACTTAAATGTAGAAGCCAGGTCTGAAGAAAGCATTCCTGAAGCAAAAAATCAAGCATCAGACCTGAATAGAGCCCAAAATCGTTCATCGGATGATTCACTGGAAGTAAAAAGGGACCCATGCGGTGCATCCAGATCAAACACTCCTTTTCCAGTTGCTCGTCCTCCTCCATCTGTTACCAAACCTTTAAACAGTAACGCTAGATCCTCACTAGAAGCAAGCAAGAGCTCATGCTGACTGTCCTTTTCAACCACTCTTCTGCCGGTTGCTCGTTGTCATTCATCTGTTACCAAACCTTCAACCAGTAACGCTAGATCCTCACTAGAAACAAGCAAGAGCTTATGCGGACTGTCCACTTCAAATACTCTTCTGCCGGTTGCTCGTTCTCATTCATCTGTTACCTAACCTTCAACCAGTAACACTGGATTCTCACTAGAAGCAAGCAGGAGCTCATGCGGATTATCCACATCAAACACTTCTCTGCTGATTGCTCGTTCATCGGTTACCAAACTTTCAACCAGTAAACTAGATCTTAACTGGAGGTAAGCAGGGGCCCATGTGGACCATTTACACCATGCACTCCTTTGGTGGTTGTCAGTCCTCCTCCAACTGCTACCAAGCACTCAACCACTAGATCTTGATCTTCTCGAAGTCAATCAGAGATTCTGAATCCTCTCCTTTCAAGCAGAACTTACTTTCGAAACGGCGCCCTCCAAAGAGCAAAGGCAAACATCATCTTGCACCAGGAAAGCTACAACCGAAGTTGTAGCTACAACTCCTCAGGTCAGTGAGGAAGTAGTGTACGAGTGTCCATTATGCAATATCATTTACAGTGATCCACCAATAGAAGACTGGATCAAGTGCGCAAGATGCCATGAATGGTGGCATGAACAATGCACATCATATAAAGGAGTAGCACCTTCATCTGTGATAATTGCTAATGCTCTTTTAGGTGCGTACTCTTGCCCCTTTGATTTCGTACTCTTGCCCCACATATAGGGGCAAGAGTACGAATTTGAATGTTTTCATTTTATGAGTTCTACTTCCTCTAAGAATAGACGTATATAAAAGTTGAGTTCACATTTCGTAAAGAAGAATTCAAGTTTTGTGTTCCATGTAAAAGTTTTCCGTTGTAACTATTTTTTACCAAAATATATAAGTTTAATTAAAATTTGCGTACTCTTGCCCCCCTTTCCTATACAGATATTTCAAAACAACACCGACAACGTTTGGGAGGTGATTCCTGGCACCAACATAAGACAAAAAGTATAGACCAAGTTGGGTGCACAAATGCTTCCTTTCGGAGTTATAGGCTGCCGAAAGCTTGAAAAAATGAACTTTAAAGGTCCATAGCTCCAAAACTATGGAACTTACCGTAGTCGGGTCAAGACTTCACTTAGGAACTAGTATGTGCACTATTCAAATATCCAAGTTTCAGAATCCTGCGATACTTCCACAACAATTTTTATAAAGGTATGATAGTTTTTTGATAACTTCAAATTATATGCCCGTAGCCAAACTCCCTCTAGAAAATTTGTTGTGTGAGTACCAGGATTCTGAAACATGTAATTTTGACAGCGCACATATTAGTTAGTAAGTGAAGTCGACGCGACTACGGTAGATCCCATACGGTTGGAGCTATCTACCTTTAAAGTTCATTTTTTTTCATGTTTTCGGCAGCCTATAACCCCGAAAGTATGTATTTGTACACCCAAGTTGGTCTATACTTTTTTGTTTTATGTTGGTGTCAGGAATAACCTCCCAAACGTTGTCGGTATTGTTTTGATACACCCTGTAAAAATGAAATGAAATGAAATCTTTAAGTTTAACGTCCCACGGTTATGCCGCTTAGGCTAAAGGAGACGGTGATAATGAGAAATGAGTGAAATGGTGGAATGAAGAAAGTGGGAGGAAACGGGAGAACCCCGAGAAAACCCACGAGCACAGTGTTTGTCCACCACAAAGTCCACACGGCGCGAGCTGGGATCGAACCAGAGACCCCAAGCACCGAGGTGAATGCTCTACCACTGAGCCACCGCGCCCCCTTGATACACCCTGTATTTACACTTATAGTGTTATTCTTTTTCATATTTTGACATGCAGAATCACCTCCCAAATTAATGGCACGGTGTTCATTAACACCACGTAGATATAGACGTAAATATAGTAGTGCATTTATTAAAGAAAATAAGCGTACCAGTAAATGCTGCCACACATTGTGGTAATTTTTTGCCCTTCATCAACGTGGACGACGAAGAAGTAGAATCTTGGTCTATTGTTTTGCGAACCATGGCTGTAAATGCCACCAGAAACCTGTAAACAATTTAAAAAAAAGAACAATAAAAGTACAAATACAAACATGTAAGAATAGTACAGATACCATTTGTTATTTCCTTCACTTATCAGACATTTGCAAATTTTTACGTCAGTGACATTCCACTTGGATTACTGTCACATCTATAGAAAGAAAAATTGAAATAGTTAAAAATGAGACTATGAGAGCAAGTGAAAATGAATTGTATTTTCATTTGTTTGATCTTTCTTCAGAACGGAAACGAATGTATCGATACTCGATACACGAAATTACTTTGACCCGCAAAAATATTGTATTCCTAAATTATTTAAAATCTTAAATATATACAAATTCTTTATACTGAAAATAAAATAAAGCAAAAAATAAGTATGGTAATCTAGAGAGAGAGAGAGAGAAAATGATATTTCCACGGATTTACATTTCATGATCTCTTCGCGTCAAAGAATTGATTTTTGAATTTTTGTCCGTCCCGATGTATATACATTCGCCAAGAGTCCTGGAAGCTCATTGTATGAGGACCAAATTTTAAACTTAAGGTGTTAATAAGATGCTTCAGGGAACCTTCAAATGTTTTTCCTATTCCCCAAAATGAGGCTTATTTAATGGAGGGTGAAAATCAGAAATTAAGTAAATTTTCTGGAAACATCGAAAAGGAAAATTTTTCTTCTCTGGGGTAAGTTATTTTCGGTTACACCCTCTCTCTCACGAAAATGTATATGTAATATAGCAAACCACGTATATTAAATGTCAGAAATACCACACGTAATGTAGCAACCATGGATATGGCCCCCTTCTAGAAAATTTTCTTCGGGCGCTCCTGGTTCCTGTATATGTAGCAACGCAGGATCGTCTTGACAGGTAAAAAAAAATGAAATAAATAAAATTTAAAAAACGGTTAACAAATTGAAGTTAGGCATCGAATTAGGCTTAGTAGACATTTTAATTAACAGAAACCAGTAATTTTGAATTAGTAGTCAGAATTTAGTAGGCATACTTGAAGATTAAGTTACACCTATAACATTGCAAAATATGACAGATTTTAATTAATAACTCGAAAGCACTTCGGGATTTTATTACTACAATTTATCAGAGACACTAATCATGAATATTTGGGGTCCTAAATCTATATTGGAAAGACATTTACCATTTTTGCTCTGATACCTGTCGATAGATGGTTGGATTAATATAGCCATTTTGGAAGACTTCCGTTTCTTATACATAGTTTGGAAGCCTAAAAAGTTAAATTTGAAGTCTTCATAAAAACTTACAGGTATGCCCTTCTTTGTTAATAAGAAACAGAATAAGTACACAACATTTATGTACTATTTTTGCTTTCCAATACATACACACACACACACACACACACACACACACACACACACACACATATATATATATATATATATATATATATATATATATATATATATATATATATATATATATATATATATATTATACCTTTAGCCTTTAACCTTTGAACTGTTTAATTAACACTATATAAAGTGACTTTTTGCGCGGATGAGTGATGGATCACACATAGCAAGAATGAAACAAAAGATATCTTCAGAGCAAAGTATTTATTGATAATGATATTGGGGTTGACCTTACAGTACATCGGAAAAAAATTAATCACAAAAACAACAAATAACGGAAAGATTAAATCTTGTTTTATTTTCCTACATATGGCCTAGTTTTTGTTTTTTTCTTTCATAAAAAAGACTATATGATGAATCATAGTATTTTAACCTCATATATTATGATACATCAGAACGATGGACGCCCGAAGGTGGGTAGGGTGGGGTCCTACCCCCTGACTCACGAAAATGTATATATAATATAGCAAACCACGCATATTAAATACCAGACATAATATATCAACCGTGAAATGGCCCCCCTAGAAAATTTTCTTCGGGCGCCCATGACCAGAACCCTCTCATTCCGCGTTACACGAAATACCTTGGAAAAGTAAAGGCTAGTTCACAAATAGGGTGCCGTGTCCCGTCCGTAACGCGGTCCACTATGTTTCTCTTCATCTTTGACTTTGCAAATCCATTGGGATGGCTTGTCTTTTTTAATTCTCACATGACGTATTGTGCCCATGCTATTCCTCTGTCTTGCTCCGACAATGTTGCCTTGAAAAGAAATCACCCCGATTGCAGGTCGACAAGCCTCAATGCTTCGGCTTTGCTCGGAGTGCTTGAAGCGACATAAAGCTGACCAGAACCATTAAGAGTGTCTTCATTCTTGCTACACATCTTCGGAGATAGTTTAGAAAGTAGTAGCGCCATGGCATGGGAACGCTAAGTGTGGATGGGCGCGGCCACGGTACGAATAGAGAATAGCAAAGGAAGACATAGATACAGTACCCTATGTGTGAATAAACCTTGGTAATCTTACTGCATTTCTTTTCACTAGTGGCGTAGCGATATCATACAAACTAGACTAAAAGTATGAAATAAATATTTCCGTATCCATTTATAAAACCATTTATATAAAAGCTTTACTTTATACACACAGTGATTCTCGAATCGGAATTAGTAGTCTATAGGGGAGACCGGGGCTGGTTGGCAGCAGGGGCTGGTTTACGAACTGCATATAACTCCTTCGTTAATTAACATAATGAGCTGTTGCTGCTGTCATTAAAGAGCGACCTATGGATGCAGCTGCCACCTTCATATGGAATTTGTAACTTGTGGATTATGGCATCTATTAGATAAAGAGTATTTTTGTCAGTCTGAAGTTTTTTTTTTTTTTTTTTTTTCAGTTCTCCGTTACAACATCACAGAATTGTCACTACTTGGAGTACAGAAGTACCGGTAAGTAATATAGCATTAGTTAGATCTGAACTTTGTTTTTATGGGTATTCAAACAATAAAACGTAAATGCCAAACAATTGCTGAGTAATTACGACTTTGTTGCACAACATGGGCTTGTGGTTAGTTGGCGTATAGCATTTGGGGTTGGTTGGCAAGTGCGCCAAACAACCTCGTGTGAAATTTTATTTCATTTTACTTTTATTGTTACATTGTTTGCTTTATTGTTATGTAGTTTACAGTTCTACCAATCTTTTACTTCAATGTTACGGAATAGCATGCACATATTGGATTACTGTCAAAATTTAGAAATTGAGATAAGACTGTATGCCAAACTATGAATTTTCTGAATAGGCCCAATTCTCAGGATCAAGAATATTTTGTATGTGCTATTTTGTTACAAAAATAGAGTCCTAGCTATTGCTTTTTCTTTCGTTGTGGAAAGTAGGAAATAAACTGCATTTCTCGATAATTCAGCTAAAACATATCTTAGTTTCTCTTAGCTACTTTGTGAACAGCGGAAAATAAACTACCTTTCTTGATAGTTCAGTTATTTTAATTACATTTTGAAATAATATGAAGAATTGACCTACACCAAATCATATTAAAACTGATGTGGTTTGATAATCTTGTAGTTTTCAATGTCATGACAACCAAGCTAGAATGAAAGAAAGAATTTTTCATATTTCTTTTAAATGTTGTGAGTAAAAGTCATTTCAAACTCAAATAGTATATATTGCATACTCATATATATTGCAACTTCATTGCAATATATATAATAGAATTTACAAAAATAACGTTTATTTCTAATAAATCCAATTTTTGTTTGTATTTTGCTATATTTAAAAAGTATGCCAACTAGCCCCACAATATCAGCCAACCAGCCCCTTACTAGAGGTCGGTTGGCATACTCCGTTTTAAAAGAAAGATTTTTTTTTCTCGAAAACTGTAAGCAACAAAACAAAAACAAAAATTGAATTTATTAGAGGAAACATTGGTCTGTTCGTACACCTCCATTACATTGCAATACAGTGCACCATCTGCTCATAAAAAAATAAAGAATGAAAAGTTCGACAACCAGCCCCGGTCTCCCCTACTTTTATTTATTTATTTTACGACTTGTCATTTTTTGATAACCTTTAAGGACCACGATGACTCAGTGATAGAGCATTCATTTCTGGTGCATGAAGTCCTTGGTTTGATCCCAGTTCACGCCAAGTGAACTTTGTGATAGACAAACCCCGTGTGCATGGGTTTTCTCGGAATTCTCACATTTCCTCCAACTTTCTTCATTTCACCATTTCAATCATTTCTCATCATCACCGTCTCCTTTAGCCTCGTCGGCATAACCGTGGGACGTAAAACTTAATGGTAAGCTTTGCCATGTGAATTCTTGAGGGATATTGGGAAAACTTGAAATCAACGCAAAATAAAAAATAGCCTATATCACCAAGGAATAAAGAACGAAAATAAAAATATCGTGCGCAAAAAGAAGTATTTTTCTCCATTATGTAAAGGGAAAAGAAACTTAGGTATTCGTAAATGATTTTGGAAAGTGTATTTTTAAAAGTACTGAGGTCAAACTAGTCACAATAAATTATTCATTGCGAAGCGTGTTAACAATTCTGGTTCTCTTGGCCGTTTAATACATTTTCATATTTATATGTAGAGTATTAGTTCATATTCTTGTTCCGAAACACCGAATTTCTTGACACGTACTAACATAATTTTTGCCCGATACTTTATATGTAAAATAAATAAATAAATGAAAAAATTTTGGAGGTGAGCCTGCAAAAGTTTATAAAACATGAAAGCATTTTTATTTATTATAGAACGATGTGCCTCAGCTTGTTTCACACAGTGGTGTACGCAAAGGAGACCCAGGTTTTAACACCTCCGTTGAACAAGACTTTATGAAAAAAAATGAACTTTTACCATAGTAAGATTTGTGTACAAAAATTCTGAAACGATATGAATTTGGAAATTTGAATTCTCACACGATGAAATTCTGCGTACGCTCCTGGTTTCTTCAACAAAGCTAGAGATAGAGAAAAGGATCTCGGTCATTAGAGCTAACGAACTTTTCTTACTAGCAGAATCTAAATATTAAGTACAAATATTTAAGTACAAATTTAAATTCATAAGTGTGGTTCCTTTTGGAGCATAGGGTCCTTGGTTCGATCCCAGTTTCGACCAAGTAGCTTTGTGGTGGACAAATACCATGTGCATGGGTTTTTTCGGAGTTCTCCCGTTTTCTCTCACTTTCTTCATTTTACCATTTTTATTCATTTCTCATCATCACCGTCTCGTTTAACCTAGCCGGCATAATCGTGGGACGTAAAATTTAAAGATATCACTTCATTTTCATAAGAGTAGTTCGATTTAAATTCATAAGGCCGGTAAGCCGGAGATCCATTCGATCTGCGATCCAGTTGTATATTTTTTCACTTTATCATAAGAATACCAGTAAATAAGTTTTTCTATTGCAGAAGTTCGCACATCACTGATTTTATTAATTGATACCTTCTTTGTTATTTCTGGTGGGCGATAAAATTTAACTCTGAAATCAAGTTTGTTCAGGAAAATATTTTACATAGTATACTAAAGCAAGTCAAAGTGTTCCTATCTCTGCACTAAGTCTCGCCAATATCTGATGACTTTTATAGATCTTATACGATCTACACTGAAATCAAATTAAGGACAAAAGATAGCGTGACATTTAAATAGATAAATTAACGAAAATTTGCATTTTATCTCTGGAGAAGGAGTGGAAGTCTGATGAAGACACAGTTATTGTGTTGAAACTGTTACATGATACTGTTTATATATATATTATCACATAGCCTTGCTCAGTGTGTTATTGTATGATAGTGACTATGTTTGTGACTTAATAACTCTTGAACCACGTGGCCGATCTTGATCAAATTTTCAACATAGATGTTCGGGCCTTGGGTGTTTTTTTTTTTTTTTTTTTAATTTCACTTTGACGGTGCAACTCAGAGGAGGGGAGGAGGAAATATATAAAATGATCGAAAATGACCGATATTAGTGCCGAATTCATAGTTTTCGGGGTCGCTGAGATGAACAGTCACACTTCCGATGCTGTTTAAATCCTAGCCCTCTATAGTAATATTTAATTTGTAAGCCAAAAAAACATCGTCTATCAGAGAACGCTTCAGTAATAGCAAAAAGTGACATTAACGGAACATATTATTTTTTTTATTTTAACCCAGCGAAGTAGGTAATTGACGCTAGTAATGTGTATTGTTATTAATGAAAAATCAAAGAAGTGTGTCACGGCGCCGTGGGCGTTCAGTAAAATGTGTCGTCAGCCACAAAAGTTTGGGAACCATTACATTAAACTACATGAGAGCACGTGGAAGGCAAATAATGTGAGAAAAGAGTTAGGGGAAGGTGGATAATAATGATCCTTTGGGGTAAAATGTTCTTCTTAATCGTTTCCCACATGTTCCGCCCGTTATGTCGTGTAATTGTTTCCTTTTATGAGGAGCCCCGTTAGCACAGTTGATAGAGCATTTACTGGGTTCAATCTCCAGTGTGGAAGGTATGCGGAGGAGAGTCGTAAATGTGATCCCAGAATATGTGAGTTTATTAACAACATTGTGTCCGTGGGGTTCTCTAAATGCTATCCTTTCCTCCCATATTCTAATTCCAATAATTCTTTTATAACCATTCATTTTCACTAAGCACCCGTTTCCTTGAGCTTACAGGACATTTATGTGTGTAATTCAAAACTAGAAGTTTCGTTTCATTTCAATAATTACATCCATCAACAACTTCATTAGCTAGAGCAGTAATCGGCAAACTACGACCCGTGGGCCAGATGCAGGCTCTTGAAACATTCTATCTGCCTCGCGACATAATACCAAACCTCACGAATGAAAAGAATTATAGGGTTACTTGGAAACAGAACTGACAGATGAGAATTTAATTTTACCTTTGAGAATCAATGCGTGCCAATTCGAACCAGATTATAATAAACTTCAATAATTGATAGAGCTCACTATTAGAAAAATTTTGTAAAACGTACCATAGTTGTTTTTCATAAATTATACTGACTCTGCTAAAGATTTTTATTATTTTTTCTTTGACCCCCTTGTAAAAAAGTTTGCCCGTCACTGATCTTAAAGGTTACTGGGGACATCTTTTATGAGGTATGTTTAACAAGAAATGCACTTTTCGGCCAACAGTGACATAAAACGAACCAAAAATATTCGCAAGAGAACATTTAATTCATTTTTAGGTAAACTAAATAGTGATGAAAGGACTTATAGATTTCAATGTGGTTAGGTAAATTCTTACCTCAGGATACGAATAGCCATGACAATGAATAAGTGTTGCTGAGTATGCACTAACGGTATGCACTACGTACACACTACACTATAGTATCTGAACCTTACATATAAACTGAAATCACACAAGCACACATACACACGCACCTTAACAAGCTAGATGAAATATTATTACAGCACTTTCAGATATTATAACGTGTCATGGCTTTGGTGAACTATTGGTTTTATATCGTGAAAGAATGTAAGTACAGCACAATACGTTGTTTAAAATCATAGAAACGATAAGAATTTCTTGATTTTAAAAAACAGAAAGAGAGAATGCAATGCACTAATAGTCTAGCAGCTAGGAGAGTCCTGTTGGGAGTTTGAGAGCCAGAAGGTTTGTTTGTTTTACCGAGTTCTACTATCTTTAGTGTTTTAAAAAAAATTGGTCACATGTTCTGAATCATGGTCATTATTGTGCAATGGCCGCCATCTTGAATATTCCTTTCGTATTCACTACATTTTTCTTAAATACATCTAGCTCAAGCTGTAATTGTCGCAAAGTTATCAGTTATACTTCGTTCGATTTGCAATAGTATAGGCTTTTAGGTGACTTTATTTACTTGTCAGTAATACACACAAGAGGGAAGTAAAACGGGGAAATTTTGAAAATTTCCCTCAAAATTTCCCTTTTACTGATTTTTGCTATTGTTATATGGCAACGCTGAGTTCTAGGCAAGAAAGAAAAATTACATACATTTCCTGTAATGTGATAAATATATGCTGAAAGTTTTGTCTTGATTGGTTCACTAGCAGAGGAGTAATAAAATATTTTGTTAGAGCGACCTAAATCATAAAATACAATCTTTGGATTTAATGAAAGTACTTTTGTCACATAGAAAGACCCCCAGCTCAGACTGTAATTGCCGCAGAGGTACAAATAATACTTCGTTTTATAATTCGTTTGATTGGAGTAATAAATGGTGTGCATTAATCTAACATATGTGCCATTATAACTTATGACAAGGAAGTATAAGGGAAATAAAAATAAAATTCATACGAAATATTTTCCTTTAATGATGTGGAAACACTAAAAGATAGAAGTGGAGTGGAACTACTAGAAATTCTCTAAACATTAATACCCAATATTTAATTCACAAGTGAAGACATAGATTTTTTTTAAAAAAATCGTAACATTTCATGTTTCGTAATTAAAAAATGTGTTCCAAATTTGATATCAAGTGATATTTTCAAACAGCAATTTATTCTTCTTCTTACATAACAGTCCACAAATATCTGATAAACTGACACTTTCATCCCACATTTACACACATATTCTTCACTTTACATTTACAGAATGGACAACACGGTATTTGTTTCACTCTGCAAGGACAAACATTAACTTCTACACATGTCTTGCACATACAAGGAGAGAGAAATTCAGGAGGTCTGAAATATCCAGTCGTTACCATTGGCTTAAGATTTCCTGCTTCTTCTATGTAACCATACTCTAGTGGATTCAGTGGTTGGGCTTCATCCAGCACAGTCATCCATATGTAGCACTGAAGATATGCACGCTGTATATGAAAGACTATCTTTGATGATGGTGGACATAGTTGAAAAAGTTGATAGCTTTTGCTTTGTGGTATTGTTCAAATCGTACCATATCACAGTTTGTTTTTGATGAACCAAGTACTTTTGCGATAAAAAGCTCGGCATTTTGTATCATTCCTTCATCCAAGGGAGCAACCCCAAAATTTTTCAACAGGGTTCCTGATGTCATTACTGTTTTAAGTGCCATAAGTTTTGTCCCAACCTTACCTGTGGTATCGCAACCAGTTAAACTGTGAACAGCAGGAAGAACATATAAAAGTGTGTCGTCCATGTTCTCCGTCATTTTGTGAAGTGGTATGTATCTCATAGATGGTCATGGGTCGTGTGTCTTAGACAACCCACAGTTCTTTCAGGCCACATTTTTTATAACTCTTTTTGAAATGATATAGTGCGAAAATCATAACATCTGTATCTACTGAGGCAATCATAACTCTTTCAATGGAATCAGTTTCGACCATGTGTTGGATGTGTTTCATGATTCTATCATCAGCTTTCTCACATTCACAGTAAAAAGATCTGGTACTAACAGATCCTTCGGTCAATTTCAGGCATAGCTTTGGGTTATGTTTGTGACCTCTTCCCAAATACGAAGATTTTATAGAATTTCCTTGATCGACAATCCACTCAATGAAGAGTTCTTGCAAAAATGCTCTTTTTTCTGACTTGAAGCCCAAAAAGTATCCATGTTGACAGGAAGGGGTGCATTTGGGTTACTAGGAATCACATAGAAAGAATATAGGATCAACATTTTTTTGTCGCCTCAGTCGCTCCCAGTTTTTGATACTTTTATCTTGATACAAGTCAAACACTATGTCAGTGCGCAAACAACCTTCGGAGAGTTTTAAAAATATTTTCCAAATAGTCAAAGTAGTCTCCAAACGTCTTACACATAAGTCGTTTGACATAGACTTTTTGCGCGTACACCATAAAGTCAATCACCATTGCTGCTCTCGTTTCCTGCGTTGGTAGATGACTAACTACATCATTCTTATTTAAAAAGTATTTTTCAATTTCTTTGCTGAGTTGTGCTTTATCTACTTTCTTACGATGTAGATGTAAGCTCGTATTTTAGTACTGTCTCAATATCGAAATTTCTTGAACATGCTATTTCTATGAACCGAATAGCATTATTTGTTTCTTGGAGTGCCGTCTTGGTTGCAGATATGTGTTTCTTTGTCTTTGGAAATTGTTTATGTATGGTATCTAGAATACCTTTGGATTTGTCAATAAGCCTTTCTTGAACGAAGTTTCTGTAGCTAGTTCTCCTTTTCCTTGTATAGAGAGTAAGTACTCAGCTATTACTTTATCAATTTTTGTTCCACTTATAATGTTAGAAATTCCACAACTATCAACTTTCCAAAAGGGATTTCCTCTCTCAAGCACAAGAGTTATCTCTGAAATATTTTGCTGCTCTTGAATTGTTAAAGACTTCGAAAACTCATGATGAAGAGCATATTTATCGTCTTCATTAAGGCCACAAAACAGTCTCAAAAAGTATGTTATATTTGCTTTCTCATGTTTGATAAGGTCGTGTTTTGTCACGGCTTCTTTTCGTCTGGTTACTCCGATTATGCCTCCAGATCCCTTGGCTAGCTTATTGTAGTGTTGCTCTAGTGCTTGATCCAATGCAACGCTGCTAAATCTATTGTTACTGTGTTGAACTATGAAATGACCATTCTTAAACTCATTATAGATCAGAGGATGTTCTTGTTCTAGTTTTAAGCAATCGTGGTAATATAGAGTACACCACTGTGCATAATTTGTTCTGTCAAATGAGAAGAAAGTGGCAAACACTCTTTAAGGCTGCACACATGCAAGTCCCAGTAATTTTCTCTGTCCGCTCGAATTAAGTCTCGGAGAAGAGGAGCAAGTGTGGAGACAAACTGATCCCAATAAGCAAACATTTCACTTTTTTGTGCTCCACTTTCTCTAAATTTCTCAAAGTCCATTCTGATGGCACTCAGGTTTTCGATAGCACATTTAGTTTCTTTAGATAAACTTTGTTCTTTATACACTGATAACTGTATGCGTTTTACTATTGAGAACAATTCGGAGTATTTAGTTATGTTAATCTGTTCCATGAACACCTTCCACTCCAGTGTTTCCATTACTTCTCAAAGCATTCCTATTGCTCTAACTCCCCTGCTATAGTGGTTTCCTTTTAAAGCGCTTTCAGCAGTGTGTGGACCCATGGTTTCAGTCTGAACAAGAATTTCCAAAGCTCCACTGCTCTTGAGATATAGACCAATACATGCAAGCACGACTTTCTGAAGATGAAATCCTCCAAGGCCAAGAAATATGTTGGAAAACTTTTCGGGTTGAAGAAGCTGAATTTCTTTAGCTATATGATATACGCCTTCGTCACACCACAGTGAACTCTCTTCGACATTTAACTGGTGCAAGGTATCTTGGAAATTACACATTGTTGTATAAATAGAGTCATACTGAGTTACAGGATAGGGTAGTATTGGAGTATATCCCGTAATGGTCCTGTAAGATGGATGTTCAGATAGTACACTCATAAAAGCGTTTCTAGAGGGAATCTCAACTTCTTGAGGGAAATCTAATTGAGGTACGTTGGATTTTTTTTTAAAAAATCTTGAAAGAAACCCTATGAGATCTAAATTTCTGCCTGGCTGTTTTATTTCATTTGCTGTAATTAGGTCATTGCTAGGAACAAAAGTACTGAGGATACTGCACCTTGTTTTTGGCTTTGTGTAGTACAATAGTTTTTGGGCATCTATATCTTTAATGAGAGTTCGTGAAGTGACATCAATGCCAAACGTTCCCAGGCATCTCTCTGGACTATCAGGTTCTTCTAACGAGACGTTACGTTTATCATTCAGATGATGGTCTTGAAACAAGACAAGTACTGTGTCGTGTGTTCCATGCATTCCTGAAAATGTAGCTTCTTCTCTGTCGAAATTGTCCATAGCACCTCGAACAGGAATGTTGGGTTTTATTGATGGAGGTATGAGAACACGGTGTTCTTTAGCCCTAATAATAGTCCTGTTTGCTAGCATTTGATCTTGACGTAGAACATCATCATAACTGCAGCATAGTACATCATCATAACTGCAGCATAGGAAGAAAATCCTGAATCACTTACCTTTAAAGCATTAATCTTCGCTTTATTGACGGCTTCGACGTTAACCTCGACTTTTGGTCATAGTCAAGACTCCAACAGTGCTGCCAACATACGCACCAAGAAATTTCCTCTTGTATTTACTGTGCTACAGAGAAAAATATAAATTTTTAAGCGTATTTTCCACATTTTTGATCCTTCCCATACGCACTTCTGGCAAGCCACCTAAAGGCCTATATCATTAAAAGTAGATCTTGATATCTCTGCGGCAATTACAGTCTGAGCTGGAGGTCTTTCTATATGACAAAAGTACTTTCATTAAATCCAAAGATTGTTAGAGCGACCAAAATCATAAAATACAAAATATTTTATTACTCCTCTGCTAGCGAACCAATCAAGACAAAACTTTCAGCATATATTTATCACATTACAGGAAATGTATGTAATTTTTCTTTCTTGCCTAGAACCCAGCGTTGCCATATAACAATAGCAAAAAATCAGTAAAAGGGAAAATTTTGAGGGAAATTTTCAAAATTTCCCTCCTTTACTTCCCTCTTGTGTGTATTACTGACAAGTGAATAGCGTTACCTAAAAGCCTATACTATTGCAAATCGAACGAGGTATAACTGATAACTTTGCGACAATTACAGCTTGAGCTAGATGTATTTAAGAGAAATGTAGTGAATACGAAAGGATTATTCAAGATGGCGGCCATTGTGCAATAATGACCATGATTCAGAACATGTGACCAATTTTTTTAAAAACACTAAAGATAGTAGAACTCGGTAAAACAAACAAACCTTCTGGCTCTCAAACTCCCAACAGGACTTTCCTAGCTGCTGGATTATAAACTAAGTCTTGCACAGCTAATAAAAGAGAAAGAAGAAAAATGACAAGAAACTTATCCAGAATCGTGTCAATTCGCTTGCATTCGACTACAGTAACATTCATTACTGAGATTATTATTATATATATAAATAAGAAAAAAAAAAGACCTACTTCTCACGTGCATGAATAGGATCTTTCAAGTTTTATTGTTTAAAGAAATAATAAAAAAATGACACTTTATGAGCGTTTGTTAAATAGTTGACGATGCATTTCTTATTAATCATATGGCAATTTGAGAGCATTAGAATAATATCTGAGCCTTATGTGTAGTTGTATAATGCATATTTTAATAGCAAAATAATGTTTTATTGTAATATCTTGTTTAGCTACTTTCCTTTTCTTTTAAAGAAAGATACTGGTACGAAATGATTAATACGAGAATGGATGAAATAATATCACACATATTGTATGCAGTGGCGACTGTTGAGGGAAGTCACATCAATAAAAATTAAAAAAAAAATATTTCTATTGTAGGGATGAAACTTACCGAATAATAAGAATATAAAAGTTAGTACAGTAGGAAAGCCCCTCCCTTAGGTTGTAGCGATAAAATTTCACCCTCAAAAACCATTACTGATACTAGGAGATATAAACTATTATTTTATTTTGTTTTATTGCTTTTATTCTATATGACATACTCTCGAAAATTGTCGTGTTGTTGTTATTGTAATAATAATAATAATAATAATAATAATAATAATAATAATAATAATAATAATAATAATAATAATAATAATAATAATAATAATAAAGTACACTTAAGTAAACAAATAACTGGTAGGAACTGTAGTAAAGCCACTTAAAATGTCTGTGCATTTGTTTAAGTAAAAGTAACTTACGTCATTCAATCTTCCATTTCAGAGTGTGCTTTCAATGATATAGTTTAATGACACTTCTAGTAAGAGATTGAAATTACAAGCGTACAACGTGAAATCAAAGATGTAAGATTTACTCGTACTCGAAACAAGAAATGATGCTTTAAAAAAAATGGTAGACAGGATAGATAGAGATAATAAGTAACAGTGTCACATGTACAGCACGTGAAGAAGTTTGGTTTGCATTGTGTGATATTTTCTCATATTGAAATCTGAAGTGGTTGTAGATTTCTTTTAGTTCCGGTTTTGATAGAGAGATTAGAGTGACGATGTAGTATATTCTTGGAACGCTCAATTGATTACAGAAATCAGCTTCTTTGCTATCTGTTACCAGTTTTACTCTACCTCGGTATAATTATCAGTATACCTCGGTATTGGTTAAAACCGAAAGTGATTGATTTCTGTCTCTTTAAATTTGAGAAGTGAAATATTTCAGTTTAACGTCCCACGTTTATCCCTTTTAGGCTAAGAGAGACCATGATTAAAGCAAATGAATGATGATGGAAAAATTGGTGGAATGAGAAAGTAAGAGGAAACAGGAGTACTCCGAGAAAACCGACGGACCCACGATGTTGTCCACCACAAACTTACTTGCTCGGAGATCGAACCAGGGACCCCACATACCAGAGTAAGCGCTCTACCACTAGGTCACCATGCCCCACTTCTGATTTTAATAGAGGGTTAAAGGAGAAGATCGCATCTATTTTCACAGCGCTAAATTGATTCCCAGCCATTTCCCATAAAAGAAACACTTCTCGATATTGCTAATCTTTTTTTTTTTGCTATATTTAGATCAATATTAAAACCGGAATGTGGATTGTAGTGGATTTCTAGCACTTCCGGTTTGAATATCACCTCCAGCAACAAACTCTATTCGTAACTTCTGACATCTTACATCCTCACCAAAACTGATGATAACCCATGAAGTAGTTCTTGAGATCTTGTGTCTCCTGGACGAATACACATGGACAGACAGAGTAAATACAATATATAAAGGAGTTGTGGTAAACCAAATTCCTTAACCCTTTAATTGGCAAGCATTGATATCATTACCATTAAAATATTTAATTTGCTTTTTATGGTTGAACCATGTCTTTCTGATCATAATCTCGTAATTTTTAAAGTGCTTTTGTATTTCGGTTACAAAATAGAGAATGTTTATTTCAAAGCAACATTGCCATAAAATAGCTGTTATGTTTTGCTACTGAGCAGCATTGCCCTAATATGGTCAAATATCATAAGAATACTTTCATAATTAGGAACAGTTTTGTTGAAATATCTTCCTACAGAACAAGAAACCACAAATAAAAAAAAAAAATAAAAAAAGGAACTTTCGCGGAACGTACGAGATAAAGTTTCTACAATACTAAGTTTGTCTGTCCCCTGTTGATGAAAATTAGAAATATCTAAACAAGCGACCCGCAAATCATGTACTGTATATGAACGTTGTATGAAAACGATAATGCCAATTAAATGGTCACTAAATTTATAATACCTGTAGATAACGCAATAGAATTCGATGTTGCTCGAGAGCAACAATGCCAAATAAAGGTTTAACAAAAATGAAGGGGGGAAAATACTAAAATTTAAAATAAAATTAGAGAAAGAATTTGGGTTTAAGTTTAAGAAAAGGGTTGACTCTCAGAGGGTTATTTGTATTTTGACCGTTTTGTCTCTTATGGTAGAAGAATCCTTTTTTTTTTTAAACTGGGTTAGGATTGACAAAATCTGAGGTGAAGAGCTGATTTTCTGCCAGAAATCATTATTACAGGCATTTGGCAGTCACTGTATCAATGTCTCGATTTGTTAAAATGATCAGTATAAAGAAATATTTTCCCCGGACAGTTATATCTTATCTTTCAAATAATGATTGATAACGCTGAGCTTGGATTTAGCCAAGGTACATAAGTTATAAAGAAGGAAATTTAGTTGCATTCTATTTTGTTTATCTTTAATAATAATAATAATAATAATAATAATAATAATAATAATAATAATAATAATAATAATAATAATAATAATAATAATAATAATAATAATAATAATAGTAATAATAATAATAATAATAAATAATGTACAGTAGGAAGTCGAAAATCCGAACTAACTGGAACCACAGTAGTTCGGATTTTCAAATCGTTCGGATTTTCGAAAATGACCAAGAAAAATGCCATTTAGGCTTAAATATACTGTACTGTATGCTCTTTTATCGATACAGTGGTTACAGTACGTACAGTAATACAATACCGTACATAAGGCTACTTACATTTAATGTTTCTGAAGAAACTGCTGTTCTTGTGACTCACACTTAAAGTTAACTTGTATAGGCCTAAGGGAAAATAAAAATAAAAATATATATGAGCTTTTGTAAAAACACTGACTTCACACACGATGCCGACGGACAACTCTATTTTTTGTTTATCGCTAGCACTAAAACAAAATGTAACAAGCTTCTAGGGACTGCGTTCGGATTTTTTATGTTCGGATTATCGACGTCCTAATGTATGTGTTTCTGTGTCATCAGTTTGTCGCACAGGAAGGAGTGCTTTAGAGCTACCAGACTTCGTACATGTATAGATTTGCACCACATCTAATCGCCTACAAAGCCGCATTTTAGGCTCGCTAATAACACCTGGCCTATACGCAACCAGCATTACGTTTCTGTGTTGCGGGCTTACATAACAGCACATAAACACCCGGGTTATGAAATGGTTCTGCAAAACTTTTCTTTCATTTATCAAAAGAAAGAAAAAAGGAAGAGAAAGTAAACCTTTACACACATTGATTTGATCATATATCGATTGATTATTAATTGATATCATCTTTATATTAGTGTCTTATTTTGTTTCCTGGATGTGACTATTTTAAATAATTAAAAATTTCACAGTGGTTTGACTTGTAATAACAAGCAGATAAGACGGATCAGTAGTCAGCTACTTAAACAGAAAAAAATTGAAGTACTGCTTAGAACGATGAAAAATATTTTTAAATACGTCATAAGTGTATTAAACATAAACTACCATTATTCTATCATTAGAGTCTTCTCCCACACTTAACGTGTCATTGAACGTGTTTTGTAAGCTAATGAACCAGACAAATAAAAGAAATAAAAATGAATTACCATGACCTTGATTCATCATGTAAATGGTTGATGTTGTCATACAGACACAAGAAAAGAGTCACTAAACTACATTGCTATAGATAGGTCCGTTGCCCTGGTTTCATCTCATTAGGAAAGAGACTGAAAAAAAAATCTTTTGGAAGCAGCAAATTAAGAAACTCCAAGGTTAATCGCCGCAGAAGCAAAGTATTACCATTGGGTTTCATCCTGGGGCAAGCCAATCCAGTCACAATTAGGGATACTCTCCAGTTTTTTTTTCTAGGTTTGCCCAGAGGTATCTTTTTGTGTGTATGATGGAGTGTGTAATTTCATGTCTTCCATTTAAACTTTATTTGAAACAGTTTTATCATCCCTCGCGTTAAATGGAGATTTAAAATACCTTAATGTGTAATGAAATATGATTTACTGCATACGCATGTTTCGCTTTTTGTACGCATATTAATGTGCCACTGGAGTCTCAAATGTCCTTTACGTAGAGTAAAAATGAAATGATGTGAAATGAAATGAAATCTTTTAGTTTTACGTCCCACGGTTTATACCGGCTAGGCTAAAGGAGCCGGTGATGACAAGAAATGAAGTCAATGATGAAATGAATAAAATGGGAGGAAACTGGAGAATCCCGAGAAAACCCATGTACACGGTGTTTATCTACCACAAAGTCCACTTGGTTCGAGCTGAGATCGAACCAGAGACCCCGCGCACCAGAGGTGAGCACTCTACCACTGAACCACCACGGCACAAACGATGTGGATTTCCCAAGATTATCCTTTTAGGCTAAAGGAAACGCCTGATTAATGAAAGTGAAATATTATGACAGAGTTGGTGGAATGAAAACGTGAGAGGCAACAGAAAAGCTTCGAGAAAACTCACGAATACTATATAAATCCACGTGAAAAGGAATCAAACCAGGGGCCTTTTGGACCAAAAGTGAACATTTTATCATTAAGCCACCGTGCCTTTATACGTATATTACCGAAGTTTGAGAAAATATTTGTGTCCTGTAGTGTAGTCAAAAAGGGATTTAGGTATACCACGATAAGAATACAGGAGAGTATATCAGAAGAAAGTGGTATATACATTTCAATACTGTTTTCCTGATTTGTAAAACTATATATTTCAGAATTCATCGTGGTATATCAAAGATTAAAAAAAAAAATCGTGATTACAGCTCTCCACTTCAGTCCTAACAGGCAAGACCTTTGATACACGGAGTTCCAAGTCCAATTCTCGATGGGAGAACATAATAATTTGAACATATTACGATAGTTCGGGTTCCACTTTAAGCTTGTAGATCGACGTCTTATATAGCCTCGGCGCTGAAAAGAACGCTAAACTCCAATCCAATGCAGAACAGTCGTTCTTTATAAATCCTTCCAGGCGTTATAAGGTCTTATGAAGTCTTCCAGGCGTTACATTCCAGAATGGGCTATGGGCAACCAACTAGCTTGTAGCTGTGTATATCGGCTTTCATCAATGTTATTTCTGAAATGAAATTTCTAGCTTTACATCCCACAATTATGCCCTTTAGTCTAAAGGAGACGGTTGATTAATGAAAGTGAAAGACTGTGAAATACGAGATTCTCGTGTTAAGTGGAATGAAAATGTGAGAAAGAAACGGGAGAGTTCTTAGAAAACCTACGAATACGATGTTGTCTATAAAAGTTGCGTGACCAGAGATCTAACCAGGGACCCTTGCACTATAGGTAAGCACTCTACCATTAAGCCGTCATGTTCCAGTGTTGTTTCTAGTTCTCTCAATGAGAATTCGCCAGATCTTATCGCAACTAGTTCCCAATTGCCTTCCGATGCTTGTTCAGCACCTGAAGTTCTGTGGTTCTATCGGGAATTTGACCAAGATCTACTTATCCAAGATACACCAGTCGAATGCATACCAAAAACACCTTGCCGTCTCCCACTGTTAGTATTCCCAGTGTAAAGCGGTTTCATACTGGATGAATCTGGAACTCATACATAAGTAAACAAGTAAATAAGAAATAAAAGTAATATTTGCAACCTACCTATACTACCACAGTGTGTGAAGTATAATTGAAAGTTGCTCCGCTGCTATGCTAAATTTGATCCGAGAACCCGATGAGCCTCACATCCAATGATGGGAGTCCAAACTGAAGAGCAGTTGTCCGGTAGCTAATTTTCTGAAAGTGCTTGAACGTTTAATAGAGAGTCCAAGGGCTATGAGTTATCTTCTCACGTATGAATGATGTAATAAAACAAGCACATAGAGACAATCAATAGAAGACCTGCCAGGCAATGCGGTTTGTGTGTTTTGTGGTCCAATTGTTTCTTCTATACGACAGAGATGTTTATTTGCAGAAGGCAGCCAGCTTACGCACTTTATTTATTTACTTTGCTCCGGTTTTTGTTGCCCCGAACATCTTTCGTTTTTGTTTATTTGCTTTTATTTATCCTATTGTAATATCATTCTAGAAAATTCTCTGTATTAAAGGTCTTATATGGGAGGTTAAAAAAATTGTACGGGATTTATAGGTTATCAATTTTTGCACTCGAACAAAGAATAACTAATATGTTTTCTTATCATACTTTAAAACCACACAAACGGTTGAAGATCTTGTGAAAAATTCGTGATCATAAGAAATCAAGACAACTTGTAGTGAAATGATAATATTTTGGTCGCCTTTTAACCTTATGAGAACAAAAACCATATGCATATGATTGTAGTTTTGTTAGACTAGGAAGAACGAAGGTCAATAAACATTTATTTACATCTACTTTTAAATTCACTTTCTAGATGTTTCTCTGCACCCACATGACACTCAGTTGATAATAATATAAAAATGGCACTGTGATAACATTACTCGAGAATTTATAAATATTGAATAATTAATAAATGTAATATTAGCTTTCTGGAATAACTTATATAAAGGTTCGCAATGTCATAGATATTCGTAAATATTCTTTCGAGATAATATAAAGTTTTTTTCTATAATCTTCACTAATATTTTGAATATTAGCTAATAGTTTAAAAGGTAGTAAAGAATATTAAAAAAAGCATACCTACAAAATAAAATAATAAATTTCTTCATGTCTTTTCTTATAGTCTAGAAGTCTAGCTTTATAGCTTATGACGTCATGGAAGTCTGTGTCTGTTCAAATGTATGTGTAATATGAAATGTCCTGAAAACAGTAATTAGTTAATTTAATAGCATTTGGTATTTAATAATATCCTTCAAAAATCATCATATTGTACAAGTATTTTTATTCATTACTAAGTTATTTACAAAAGATAACAAAAGTGACGTGGAAAACGTAGTGAACACCTTGAACATTATGAATTAACCTGCAGTAAATAATGAATTTATGAGAAAGATATACTAGTTTGGCGCATTTCTTCTTATTGGGCCACGTTTTGTCTGACAAATAAATGTGATGGACAAAAAAATCTTTATTTGAAACTAGGATCAATTACCCGCTTCGCTGGGTTAAATTAACAAAAAATAGTAATATGTTTCGTTAGTCAGTCACTTTTTACTATTACTAAAGCGCTCCTTGATATTTACGATGATTCTTTTATACCCCACGTCGCGGGCCACGGCATCGGAAGTGTCATTGTTCATCTCAGCGACCCCGAAAAGTATGAATTTGACACTGAATTGGTCATATCTATCTATCTTTATATATATATATATATATATATATATATATATATATATATATATATATATATATATATATATATATATATATATTTGGTCTAGGAATTAATTCGTGCGGTTGATACGCACACATTGAATCTGTAGTACAAATACAAAATACATAAATACCTTAAGAAAAATATTGTCCATCGCTAGCCACCACTTTCGCCCATCTGTCAGGCAATGTACGGATTCCGTGGCGAAAGAAGTCCTCATCCTTGGAAGCGATCCAGTCAGAGACCCATGTTTCGATATCTTCTGAAGAAGTAAACCGCTGTCCAATCAAATCGTTGTTCATGCAATCGAACAAGTAGTAGTCCGAAGGAGCAACGTCTGGTGAATACGGCGGGTGGGGTAAAACTTCCCATCCGATATTTTGTAAATAGGTTTTGACCGGTTTTGCGACATGTGGGCGAGCGTTATCATGTTGAACAATAAGTTTATCATGTCTGTTCTCCCATTCTGGTCGTGTTCTGGCCAGAGCTTGCTTCAAACGCATTAATTGTCGTCGATAACGTTCTCCATTCATAGTTTCACCCGGTTGCAGCAGCTCATAGTACACCACACCTTTCATATCCCACCATATGCACAGCATAACCTTTGCACAGTGAATATCTCGTTTTGGTTGTGATGGACCTGGTTCACCTGGTTTCACCCAGGCCTTTTTTCGTTTAGGGTTCTCGTAATGGATCCACTTCTCATCACCCGTAATAATTCGATGCAGAAACCCCTTTCTGCTCTGTCGTTGAAGCAGCAATTCGCAAATGGTTTTTCGTCTTTCAACGTCTCTGTCTTTCAATTCATGTGGAACCCAATGTGACATCTTTTGAATCATTCCCATGGCTTTCAAGCGTTTGGAGACTGTTGTTTGATCAACGCCTAATGCTGCTGCAAGTTGTTCGTGCGTTTGACACGAATCCTGCTCGAGCAATGCTGTCAATTCTTCGTCTTGAAATTTTTTTGGCTGTCCAGCTCGCTCTTGGTCTGCCAAGCCGAAATCACCACTTCTAAACCGTGCAAACCACTTCTGACACGTTCGCTCAGCTAGAGCATGGTCACCATACACTTCCACCAAAATACGATGACTTTCAGTCGCACTTTTCTGCATGTTAAAGTAATGCAGCAGGACACCCCGCAAAAACACTTTATCAGGCACAAATTGCGCCATGTTCACTTAACTACAAACTGGTGTTGTTGACGCTTTAATCCACTGCCCTATACTACGAACGATACGCGATGACAGGGGTTTGCAACACATGTGTGGATACACGGAACTGTGGGACGCTCCGTTCGTTGCGCCATCTCTTGTCCACCCGCACGAATTAATTCCTAGACCAAATATATATATATATATATATATATATATATATATATATATATATATATATATATATATATATATATATATATATATATATATATATATATATATATATATAGATAGATAGATAGATAGATAGATAGATAGATAGAGAGAGAGAGATAGTTGTGAGCATGAAATATTTTAAATGAAATATTTCAGGGCTTTGAAATATTTTAAAATGATGTATTTCAAAAATTGCGATCGACATGGAAAATGCCCAGTTGATTTTCACTGTCAAATTCACTCTTGGACATAGAGCAATCGAGTAAAATCACAGTGTGATTCCAAGATAGAAAGCGCTTCATTACTTGGACTAATGTATGAGGGTGGACAAACGTAAGAAGAGAAAGTGTCATTAACTTTGTTGTAACCACACCCGAGCCAGTTTTTTATAAATCAGTTCCAACCAAAATTGCGAAACATGATGTTCCATGCATTGCTAAAACCATAGTAATTTGATAGAACAAGTAGGGCCAGATAAGTTCATTGGCACAGTAACTGATAACGCAGCAAATATGAAAGCAGCACGAAGAAAAGTGGGGAAAATGTATCGACATGTCATAACTGATATGGTTGTGTGACACATGGCCTGAACTTGCTTATTTATGACATAGTGAAAATGGACAGCCTGAAGCACCGTTCTGGCCAAACAAAAAGTATGATAAACGAAATCAACGGCAGTGCAGTAGTGAATGTAATGTTTAGGGGAAAACAAACGGAGAAGAAAATTACACCGAAACTACCAGCTGTGAGTCGATGGAGTTCGCAAGAAATTATTTGAACAGTCTGCTGCAAAACAAATCAGCACTAAGAAGTCTGTGTATTGATGAAAAGGCAGAAAAATACTATCGAAAAAACAACCAAAGCCCTTATTCTCCAAGATGTCTTCTGGGACAAAATAAGCAATTTTCATAATTTAATTGTTCCAATAGCAGACTGGATCATTAAAATCGAAAGCGACAAACCTCAGATAAGCAAAGTGTATGAGATATTTTCCGACCTGAAGAAGAAATTCCAGAACACAATTTCAAACGCTCCTGTTCTTAAAAGGGAAGAGCAAAACACAATGCATATCTTCGAGAAATGTAAACAAATCTGTCTGCGTCCTGTACATTTCTTAGCGAATATTCAAGATCCAAGTTACAGAGGCAAGAATTTGACCACCGAAGAACAATCGGACGCTCTGTAATATCTTACTGTTAGTCAGATTTCAAGGCCTTATTCAGACGTTGATGAGACAGAAGTTCTGACCCAATTTGCACAATACAAAATGGAAGAAAATGTCTGGTCCAAGAATATATCTAGTCTATTGCGTCAAAGATGTCTCCTCTAACTTGGTGGAATCAACTATGCCCTTCTTGTGAGCTCACAAAAGCTGCAAGCAAAGTCCTTGGCCTTTCTGCCACATCTGCTGCTTGTGAAAGGATCTTTAGCACATATAGGAACATCCATACGAAGAAACGCAATCGTTTAACAAATGAAAGTGCTGCTAAACTGAGGTGACTTTTGTAATGTATGACCTGAAGTATCACCATTTAAAATCAGATCTGTTGGAGATGAAAAGCCATCTTCCTTTTCTAAGAGGAGTCGACCGAGTTCGAGTCGTAACCAAAATGAGCTTACAGCAGAAACAAGTGGATATTCAGCGAAGAAAATTAAGAAGCAGATTCAAGGATGAATGGACCCAATGTGTGAAGAAGAAACAGATACGTCTATACCTATAAACAGAATCTTATGATGGTGACACTGATGTCGATGTGCCATATGCAGAAACTGGTGAACCTGATATCTCTGAGAACAGTGACAGTGCTCATTCTGATGTTTCTGATGCAGAAACATATTAAAGTCAGTTAAACATGGAAACTGTCGAGTCTGTCGTATACTCGTATAACAAAAGTTTTACATGTCTTATATCATGCTTCTTGCTTGGTAACTTAGCCTACTTTAATAAAAATAAGACTATATTCGATTTTTATTTCCATAATACTAGTGTCATATCTGTATTAAACAATCATAAAAACGAAAAATATTTTTCTGAAATTTCAACGAAATATTTCAATTTTAAAAATTTCATGAAATTATCCATCTCTTTCTCCCTCCCTCCCTCTCTCTCTCTCCTTATATATATATATATATCTATATCTATATCTATATATATATATATATATATATATATATATATATATATATATATATATATATATATATATTTGGTCTAGGAATTAATTCGTGCGGGTGGACAAGAGATGGCGCAACGAACGGAGCGTCCCACAGTTCCGTGTATCCACACATGTGTTGCAAACCCCTGTCATCGCGTATCGTTCGTAGTATAGGGCAGTGGATTAAAGCGTCAACAACACCAGTTTGTAGTTAAGTGAACATGGCGCAATTTGTGCCTGATAAAGTGTTTTTGCGGGGTGTCCTGCTGCATTACTTTAACATGCAGAAAAGTGCGACTGAAAGTCATCGTATTTTGGTGGAAGTGTATGGTGACCATGCTCTAGCTGAGCGAACGTGTCAGAAGTGGTTTGCACGGTTTAGAAGTGGTGATTTCGGCTTGGCAGACCAAGAGCGAGCTGGACAGCCAAAAAAATTTCAAGACGAAGAATTGACAGCATTGCTCGAGCAGGATTCGTGTCAAACGCACGAACAACTTGCAGCAGCATTAGGCGTTGATTAAACAACAGTCTCCAAACGCTTGAAAGCCATGGGAATGATTCAAAAGATGTCACATTGGGTTCCACATGAATTGAAAGACAGAGACGTTGAAAGACGAAAAACCATTTGCGAATTGCTGCTTCAACGACAGAGCAGAAAGGGGTTTCTGCATCGAATTATTACGGGTGATGAGAAGTGGATCCATTACAAGAACCCTAAACGAAAAAAAGGCCTGGGTAAAACCAGGTGAACCAGGTCCATCACAACCAAAACGAGATATTCACTGTGCAAAGGTTATGCTGTGCATATGGTGGGATATGAAAGGTGTGGTGTACTATGAGCTGCTGCAACCGGGTGAAACTATGAATGGAGAACGTTATCGACGACAATTAATGCGTTTGAAGCAAGCTCTGGCCAGAACACGACCAGAATGGGAGAACAGACATGATAAACTTATTGTTCAACATGATAACGCTCGCCCACATGTCGCAAAACCGGTCAAAACCTATTTAGAAAATGTCGGATGGGAAGTTTTACCCCACCCGCCGTATTCACCAGACGTTGCTCCTTCGGACTACTACTTGTTCGATTGCATGAACAACGATTTGATTGGACAGCGGTTTACTTCTTCAGAAGATATCGAAACATGAGTCTCTGACTGGATCGCTTCCAAGGATGAGGACTTCTTTCGCCACAGAATCCGTACATTGCCTGACAGATGGGCGAAAGTGGTGGCTAGCGATGGACAATATTTTTCTTAAGGTATTTATGTATTTTGTGTTTGTACTACAGCTTCAATGTGTGTGTACCAACCGCACGAATTAATTCCTAAACCAAATATATATATATATATATATATATATATATATATATATATATATATATATATATATATATATATATATATATATATATATATATATATAAGATGGAACGATAATCTAACTGCCTTGGCTTGATATGAATACAGAAAGAAAAGTAACGTAACTTTCTATTATTTGTTGTGGAGATAAATGATGATAGGGGCTTGACATTTATAAAGTAGGCGGAAAATGTGCTGTAAAGATCACGCATTGTGTAAGTCTAGATGACAAAATGCTTGGTCGATATTCGTCTATTTAAAGAAATATGTTAAAACGAAGTTGTATCATACAAGAAGTATCCTGGTTGTATTTAGACATGCCGGTCATTAACAGTTGTCGTGGATTAAGCCACAAGGAATATCTACAATTATGGAGTAATTGTGAATACTCCATAATACTGTTCTTTAGTGTGAATTTCTTTAGTTCTTTAGTACTATTGTGAATACTGTTCTTTAGTGTGGTTATGAAGTGAAAGGAACGTGTAGAAGAAATGTTTCAATATGTTGTATATACATACGTGGTTAGCAGTGGCGTATTTACGATTTTCTTTCGCGGAGGGCTTTGCTAACTTTCGGGGAGGGCTTTGCCTGAAAATGTGAAAATTCTGCAAGATATTTCATATACTTTACTATAGTAAGTAAGATTTCGGGGGGGGGGGCTTAAGCCCGGAAGCCCCCCCTAAATACGCCACTGGTGGTTAGTTATGTTGAAGTTTCTAGTATATTGAGAAGAGCTACCTGTAGTTAATCATACTGCTTTTGATATTCTATGAACCCTCTGTTACATTTCTGGACTGTGCTCTATGTACTTGGAGGCCTGCTTTTACTAATATAAGGTAACCTAGAAACAAAAGTATACATGCATAATCAATTATGCATTTACTCTTTTGCAAAAGTCTCTTTGTAGATATATTATTTTATTCAGTAACAACACAGTTATTCTCTTCACGTTAAAAAAGAGACAAATGATTAATGAAAATGAATGATCATGAAATAATTGGTGGAATGAGAATGTGGAGGAAACAGGAGAACCCTGAGGAAACCCATGAAAGGGATGTTGGGCGCCACGAACTCACATGGCCAGGGCTCGAATCAGGGACCCTTCATACCGGAGGTGAGCGCTCTACCACTGAGCCAAAGTGCCCCCCCCCCTGGTTTGACACAAAATAGATTTCAATGGACAGAGTTATATTTCTGCTGCGATTAACTTTTCAATGTCTTACGTTGTCGATTTAAAATTATTATTATTTTAGAACAAGTAGTTAGTAAATTGATGTTTTCACTGCTTCATGAAGGTAATAAGCTGAATAATTTGCTGCTTCCTCATAAAATTGTTAAGAGTCAGCTTTCAGTGACTTTTTTTTTTCAATAATCTTGAACTGAAACCTGAATGTAAACGAACGTGATTTCAGAAGCTATAATAAAAGTAACAGAAAGACAAAGAAGAACCATTAGGATTGAATGTATATACAATACCAGAGTGCTAATATAGAGTAATTGTAGTTATTTTGAACGTGAGTGAACAAGGTTGAATAAAATTAAAGGTCAAGAACTGATTATAGAGGATATCCTTGGAGATAAACGAGGTAAAAAAAATGTCCAATAAATTTGATATGAAATATATACATATATCCACGCCCAGAGAAAATAATACCTAGAAAAAAATATTGGTAAACATTTCTCGCGTTTCATAGCTCAAAGATGTGATAGGTAAGTATCTTCAATGGCAGCGTTAAATGCCCCACAGACACCGCCGTGCAGGTAAGGCCCGACGAAAATAAGAGCGCTAAAGAATGATTCACAAAGCTGTAGATAAACGAGAAATTACACAATCGTGCAGAATTTCTACAAATATTATTTTATAAATAACTAGCAGATTGCCAGTTCTTCGCACGGATAGAATACGTTTCATTTTGGACATTAAGGGCAGTGAGGGCCGAATTTGGATTTGAATTTAAATGGCATTGGAAGTGTCACTATGGATTTGACACTAATATCGGTCTTTTTCGATCATATATATATATATATATATATATATATATATATATATATATATATATATATATATATATATATATATACACAGATGGTGATCAGAGAAATGGAAACACTTGAACGAAATTGCGACTTACCAGATTAATATGGTGTCGGGCTACCTTTCGCCTTCAGAACAGCCTTGATGCGACGTGGGATGGAGGCATAGAGGTCGTGAATGGTAGCAAATGGAATTTTACACCATTCCTCGTGCAGGGCATCGGCCACTTCTGTGAGAGAGAATGGAGGTGGAAATCGTCGCCGGAGTCGTGTTTCCAAGACGGACCACAGATGTTCAATTATGTTGAGATCTGGGGATTGGGCGGGCCAGGGGAGGTGTTGAACTTCATTCCGATGTTCCTCAAACCACGCTGCAACAACGCCAGCTGTGTGAATGGGTGCATTGTCATCCTGGAAGATGGCGTCATTGTCCGGGAACAACATCCGGACCATAGGATGCAAGTGGTCTCCTAAAATTGCGACATAATCGTTGGCAGTGATTCGTCCGCTAAGTGTGACCACAGGACCCAATGAAAACCATGTTATGGCGGCCCACAGCATCACTGAGCCGCCGCCATGTTTCACAGTTGGGCGGAGACACTGCAGATCATAAGCTTCTTTGGGCGTTCTCCACACATAAACACGGCCCGTGGTTGGGAATAGGGTGAAGGATGACTTATCCGACCATATCACACGTTTCCAGTCCTCAACGGTCCAAATTGCATGGTCGCGGCCCCGTTTGCGGAGTGCGAAAGCGTTATGGTCCCTGATGAGCGGTTTGGCGCGTGCAACACGACTCCGTAAGTTCATGTCATGTAATTCGCGGCGGACTGTGATTGTCGAAACAGGGTGGGGGAGGTGCTGATTGAGTTCCTCCGTCACTTGCTCCGCAGTGGCACGACGGTTCTGCGTGACAATGCGCTTTAATACCCGGCGTGACCTGTCACTCATGATTTTCTTTCGCCCACTGTTCCGCTTCCCCGATGTGGTTTTCCCGTGTGTTGTGTAGGCCGTCATCACCTTCGACACTGTCCCACGCGACACACCTAACACAGTAGGCATTGCCGTCACACTCACTCCACATAACCGCGCACCAACAATTTGCCCTCTTTAAAAATCTGAGAGGTCTCCTATTTTACACTACCTCCGTCTGCTGCAGCCACTGGACACTGCTGTTCCACTGCGCCTGACGTAGTATGGAGACCGATCTAACACACCACCACCAGCGGTCCGGCGCTGCGGGCGCCACGACACCACTGCCAACCCATACATCTGACGTGTTGCCAACTACAGGTGTTTCCATTTTTCTGATCACCATCTATATATATATATATAAACATAGTCTAGTGGTTAGAGCGTAGGATTAATGTCCGCGTGGTCCCGGGTTCGATTCCCGGCCGGTGCTTCCCAATTTTCGGCGTCCACTCAGCGTCGTGAGGCAAACTGGGGAGTCACGTGAAAACAAGACGTGATGGCCACTGGGTCTACAAAACTCCTGATGTGCCTGTTCGGGACAGGGTGTCGCAGCGCGCTGACCACTTCCTCGCTGTCAAGCTTGTCGTTGTTCAGCTGGTCGCTAGTGGATGGTGCTGGAGGAGTCTTAGGCTCACAAATAGACCGTTACGGCAAGTGGTCTGGTTTGCTTTTTTTAAATATATATATATATCCTCCTCAAAGTTCTACCGTCAAAATAAAACAATAAAAATCATCCCAGGCCCGAACCTCATCCATGTTAAAAATTTGATCGAAATCGGTCGGGTAGTTCAAGGAGTTATATAAGGTAGGTGCAGGTAAATACGCCATTAAATCCGCCAATCCGCCGGTTGTTGGATTTTTTACGTCCTTAATTTTCATGAAACACTAAGAAACAACACGTGTTCGTTGCAGGGTAGCCTTTTCCGCATGTATATATATATATATAAAAGTACCAATGATGCCATTCACTTCTGTTTTGTACCCAAGGTAAGAGAAAAAAAGTGTTAGAAACTGGCGCATTAACCAACACGTGCAGGTAATTACGCTAAGTCTAGAGTTGTACTAGAAACCTGTTATAAATCTTACAACTGTTTACATCGTCTGTATTACACGAACTCAAATATTACTACATAGCATGGCTGAAGCAAAAAATAGAATAACCAAAGTGCAAGGCGAAGATAAAAATATAAGATGCAAAAACAATAATATCCAAAGTTGAAATGAAGTTCCAAACTGAAAACTTATAGTTCATAAGAAGGTAAACAAATGATGTCGCTGTACTGTGGCTGAAAAATACTACATCGATATTACATGGAACATGTTTGACATGAAACCATTTTTGTCTTTGCAATCAGTCCTTGCACAAGCTCTGGCGTATATACCTGCAGTTACCTGATATATATATATATATATATATATATATATATATATATATATATATATATATATATATATATATATATATATATATATATATATATATATATATATATGCATCTTTGAAAACGCAGCTATGCGTGCGCATGGGATTCCTCAAAGGTACGGAGGGATTCCCGGACATGCTATAAAGGAAAGAAGTGTCACACGTTGTAAATCCCGTGCGCACACGTAGCTGCGTTTTCAAACATGCATGTTTCAACAGAGTAACAGCGTTTGCACACGTCCCCGGCAATGCCGGATCCGGTTCCGACAATGCCGGCGATGGAGTCAGCGGCAATGTAATCAAATGGTAGCTGGCACACGCTTTCCGACCCGGCAAAAAAGCCGGTGGAACTCCCGGCTCCGGCAAATGCAGCCGGACTAGCCGCCGACATGTCGGTGCCGGCTCCGGCTCCGCTTTTGTCGGCGGCAATATTTTATTATGCGTAGATGCACACGCAGCCAGCAAAGACGGAGCCGGCTTGTTGATAGGTTTCTTCAATCTAGCTACAGTGAGTGAGTGGCAAGGCGTTGTGTATTCTTGTTTCTTTTCCTATATTTGGATTTTTTGTTTACTTCAGGTTTTTTGTTATTTTCTTTTCTTCACATCATATGAATATATAATGAAGAATGAAATAATCAAAATGGCTGTGAGGTACCACAAATATAGTGGCTTGCTATTTACATAAATTCTCAGCAAGGGAAATTCGGATCTTGTTTGAATTATCCAACTACGGCAACGCGTAAAGTGAGTTTCACACATGTATGTATGCATATTAATTTGTTATCTTCTACAGCTGAAACTTACTTAAACGATTTAAACAAAGGGGTCGTTGGATTCGTTTTGATAGAGAATAGGTCTTAGCATATATGAAGTCATAATTTTTAAAAAATCAACTTGGCGGAAATGAACAAAATGGAGATACGAAGAAATTATGAATCTAGGATAGTTCTCCAGTGCTTATCCTGTTAATTATGCAACCCATTATGTACGGTATAAATATCCATCATAATCGTAGATCCATCGTAGAAGTAGGCATTTTCAAGCATAACAAAGGTTGTAATAAAATTAAAGTAAATAAAAACTACAACACAACTACAGAAAGAAATGTACAAACAGAACAAGAAAATTTCTATTCTTGTGGTTGCATACTGTTTTACCTTATAGATCATAATAAAAATATGTATAGTAAACTAGGGAGGTTTGAGACAAGGGAGGAATGAGACAATGGTTATAATTCTGTTCACTTGGCAACACTGAAGTTGTTCTTCCTGCAGGAGATAAGGGCCCTCGATAGTCATTTGCTGAGTTGGAATCAAAAGAGGTGGACGCTACAGTTTAGGGCGAAGAGTGAAAAAACTGTTTTCAGGTAGTTCGAGTAAATGTAGGCTACTACTTATTGAATGTATTTAACAAGTATTGAACTGGATTCTGTTTTATTACTATATGTACATTAAAAGACACGAATTTCAATGATCTTTCGAAACACTCGGAATGTAATTTAGAACAAAGTAATTTACACAAAAAAGGAAAAACTGTGAAATGACGGGAAAGGGAGAGTTGAGACACCTTTAGGAGGGAGGATTGAGACGTCTCAAGCCTCCCTACCAATGACTGTCTCAATCCTCCCATCGTTTGTTGATTGATATGTCTGTTATTTATTTTATTTTGCTAGTAAGATAATATTGAATTTGATGCAATCCTAGTAAACAGGAAGAGAAAATAAGAATGTGAGCGTTGGTTAGTAAGCATTTATTTGAAAAGTTCCCGTTAGATAGGGAGCAATAGTTAATTTTCTGTGAATTGAAAATGATTCCTCGTTTTATCATTTTCATAGGTCATCCGAGAGACAGACAACGAACCACCAAACACCGGCAGGTCAAAAATTTCAGTTAGGTTATGTTGGGTTAAAGTAGAAAAGGGAAGGGAAGGGAAGGTTAGTTCAAGATAGATTCGTTTAGATATACAACGTTCGCCTTGTCAGTGTTTTCCGTGTCGGGGTTTCGCTGACTGCCTTTTGAGTGTTTTTGGTTATAGATGTTTTAATCAGCACCCGAGATATTTCCTTTATTTACCGAAGGTGGAGTTTCAGTCAAACTTTTGCGTTAATGTAAGTAGACTAACAGGCCATAACTAGCATACATGTGAAAGCAATTATCACTTTGTGATTTGATGCAGTGAAACTGGGTGATTGGAATTGAAAATCAAGGATCTTTGCCTCATACTGAGCCCAGCACTTATTCATATTATTGCAATATTAAAATTAAAGTCTTAAGTCTCTAGTCTTGTTCCAATCTAAAAGTTACAGGAGGGATCCTCAGGAAATTAAAATGATTTGTTTTATTTTCACAAGTTTACAGAGGAAATGATTCCTCTTACTCATAAATCGTTCTCCAGATAGGTTAAAAGAATAGTTTTAAAAGTCGTTCTCCATACAGGCTAAACAGTTGTTTAAATTAGTCCTCTAGCCTTACTCAACGATTTTGACGCAATTTTGTATTTTTTCATTACAGGTAACGGTGTTAGAAACCTACTACAATGCCTTTTCGATGGAAGAAACGAACTAAACGCGTCACAGTCCCAGGACATGTCATGGAAGCTGCTGTGCGTGAAGTAATTAATGGCAGAGGTCTACGATCAACCGTAAGAAGATTTGCAGTAGATAAGCAAACTTTTTCTCGTTATGTGAAGAAAGCAAGAGAAAGTGCTCCCTATGAAACTATATCTTATGTTCTGAACAGGAAGCGTTCCCAGGTTTTTTTCTGATAGAGAAGAAGCACTTCTTGCTGCAGCAAAGACCCATTACGGACTTTTGGTATTGGCTGTGCGTGAGCTGGCTTACGAATGTGCTTTAGCTAATCAGAAGAAATTGCCGCCTCAATGGGAAGAGAGACGAAGAGCAGGTTATGATTAGTATTTAGGGTTTATGCATAGATATCCCAATCTATCGCTTAGAACTCCTCAAGCCACAAGCTTATCTCGAGCTACTAGCTTCAATAAAGCTAATGTTTTATCCTTCTTTACGAATCTACAGCAAGTGTTGATGAAAGAAAAGATTGAGCCTCATCAAATATGGAATGTTGATGAAACTGCAGTTACAACATACCACAAACCTCCAAAAATAATTGCAAACAAATGAGCTAAAGAAGTTAGTAAATCATCATCTGCTGAAAGAGGTTCACTAGTTACAATGTGTTGCGCAGTAAACGCAACAAGAAATACCATTCCTCCGTTTTTTGTTTTTACTTTAAACAGCATATGTTATCTGGTTCTCCAGCTGGAAGTTCAGGCGCCGCTCACGTATCTGGTTGGATGACATAGGAAATTTTTACATATTTTTTGATCATTTCGTTAAACATTCAGGCTGTTCTCAGGAAAGAAAAGTTCTGCTACTATTAGATAACCACAAGAATCATATATCTATAGCTTTCATCCAGAAAGTCAAGGATAATTATATAATATTGCTAACGATTCCTCCACACACAAGTCACAGACTTCAGCCATTGGATGTGTCAGTGAGGAAATTGAAGTGATTCAAGTGATGAAATAGAATCTGAGGATAGTGGTGAACAGAACTACGGAATGGAAGTGAACTGTATGGATGATATTGAAGTTGGTGACTTCCTTGTCGTAAATTTTACAACTAAAAACACGTGCGTTCATTATGTTGGACATGGTTTTCCATGGTTATCAAGAATGTGAAATAAGTTTCTTACGCCATAAGGGGAGGAGCAAATTTAATGTGCCAGATTTGGCAAATTTGCCCTTGTATGACATTTTGTATAAGCTGCCATCTCCCTTGTGTTCTGAAGGAACTAAGAGAATGAAGAAATATGCAATTTTCTCAATTTCTTTCGCAAACGTTAATTTGCGATAATAATTAACATTAAAGACGCCCGTTTATAAGTAGGCCCTTGTATAGCAAGTAAGGTTCGGTTTCTTTTGTAGAATTGAGAATATTTGCGTTTGTTTTTGTAAACCACGTGAACGCACACAAATTGTATCATTTGTGGAATTCATATCGATCCTATAGCTTTTGCCAGTTTTCGATGATTTCTTAAACAAAGCAAGGACCTGACTGGAAATCGGAACCTCATTTATGTTTCACATATGGGCTACAGGATTTCTTTTTTATCATTGTTTTTCTAGAATTTTTAATTATACATATTATAGAGTATATTATCATACAAACATTTTAATTTTGCTTTTTCTCTCACACACATCTACATTCTCTAACTGAAGATGGTCACATAGTTAATTTTGCATGTATAAAGGTCTAGGTTATATTTGGTCTCGAAAGCACGTTCTAGTCTTAGTACAAAAGAATTATCTTAATTATATTCTAAATCTAAAATATGTTTTTAAAATAAGTCTGCTTGGTAATAAATCCACATAATTTTGTCAATATATGCAAATTTGCTTACTGTCTCAATCCTCCCTTGCGCATGTCTCAGACCTCCCTAACTTAGGGAGTTTTGAGACATTTCGGACAGTGTCAGAAAAATGTGAATAATTTTCTTCGTAACGCAAAACGGAACGCAACAAAATTTACTTATATAGCTGAAACTTCAAACTAACACAAGGCAAAAATTCATGTAAGTATTGTTCACGGTTACAAAGGAAAAAAATCTTATGCGAATTTTGTCTCATACCTCCCTAGTCTCCCCTACTCTGTCTTGTCTGGTATTTGTTCCATAGAACGATTGTATACTGAGTGAATAGGCAGCCGCAATGTTGCCTTTGTAGAACTTTTATTATTATTATTATTATTATTATTATTATTATTATTATTATTATTATTATTATTATTATTATTATTATTATTATTATTATTAAATAGCTTGATCTCAGCCTGTTTCAATTTTGAGAAATTTAAATAGATGTTAAAATTATGGCAACAAAAGTGAAAAAAAAGAGAAAGAAACCAAAAGAAGGCCATATACCTCGTGCGCACACATTCACACACACAAAGAGCAAATAACCTTGTTTTTTCGATCTTCTGTTAAGTCTCCCCCGAGGGGAAAATATAGAAAAATAATAGTTTGCAAGACTCCTTCCATCAATCATTAATAGGGATTAGGTTTCTGCTAAGCATTTTCCTTCTGTGTGGATTGTCTTTCTTGGCTCCTGCAAGATCATAGTACGTAATTTGGAAAGGGGGGGGGGGTGTTTGTTGAAAGAGGGAAAGGAATGCATAAAGAAGAATATCTTGTATAACAGTATGATTTGATTTAATCAACACAACAGGCTACAGCCGAAATTGCCTATGTTTTTGTTTTACAAGATGCAAGATGCATTGCAAAACGTTATCTATGAATGTTATATCCGACATACTACATATGTAGGCCTATCTAGAACAAAATCTCCCATGGAAAAAATCCTCCTACGCTGAAGAAAATTACAATTTAGTTCCGTTTCCTCCGTTCGATTCCAGGAATGTACTCAATTCGTCTATCTGTATGCAACTATGCAAGTCCACAGGGGATCAAGGACAGAAGTAGGTCAATTTGACAGGGGGTGGATTAAACTGACGTTTATCATTTATATGAAACTATTCTGGAGTGCCATACTTTCTGCGTGAGTGTCGCTATATGTTACTTATTTCCGCTTGAAGTAGCTTTTTGATTTAGTGGATTGTTTTCTGCAGTGCACTGAAGTCTTGCTTCAGTGACAATTCATTTCATCGTTCATCGAGTGACAATGACTAAAGTGTTTCAGTACGATGTTTCGAATTTCATTGAATTAGTGGAAATGAGATCTTGTCTATGGGACAAGACTACAGACTCATATAAAGACAAGGTCGAAAAGCAGAAAGCCTGGAAAGAAGTATATACAAACCTTGCACAAGACTTCGACACTATGGACAAAAAGAAACGAGAAGCGACAGGTATGTATAGGATAATATAAAACAATAGTGATTCAAACGCTTTCTGTTTACTTACAGTTGATACATAAAATGTAGATTATATATAAATGAAAATAAAATGTACACTCATATCCAAAATGATTGTCGCATATTTATAACTGTCTTTTTGTAAGAATATACTTTGATAATGATTTTGCAGAGTACTTTTAATACTGATGCTGTGTGTATAATCGGGAAATGTATATTTGTGGTAAATTTCATAGGAAAACAATTATAAATACGAAAATTAGAATGAGTAAAACAAAATGTTGCTAAATGGACAAGAAAGTTTTATTTTCGTTGTATTGTTCTTATTTACTGCTCTTTTGATATGAAATTTACCACATACATGTCTTTGCCGATTATACACATACTAACATTATAAGAAATGCCGGGCGAAATCGTTATCAAATTATATTCCTAGAACAACATATTTATAGACATGCGACAATAATTTTGGACATGAGTGTACAATCGAAGACATAAAAATGGGCCACTTCGATGTTCGGGGTAAGGACAATTTACCAGCTGTCAATTTGCCACCAAAATTCGACAAAGCGGACAATTTGCCACCAGTTTTCGCAAATTCTTGATAATTTGACACTATTGGATTGTGGGTTTAAGTATAGGGTTACTACTTGTCAAAATTATTAATTTAGCCATGTTTTTCTGCGAATGCTTTTGATTAGGAGTATATACGGACCAATTTACAATATACCTTTGTGTACTAAGGAAAAGATATTTGGGGATTTAGACTTTAATGCTCCTACGTCACTTGATTGACGTAATACAATTAACCTTGTTCTTTGCATTGAGCTATTTCTCAGATATTGAACGACCCTTCCATTTATTCAAGTCAGTCTGTAATATTACACGGCTCTTGCAAAAAAAAAAAAAAAAGAAAAAAAAAACTGAACAGCGCTGAATATGATTACTAATTCGTTGTACTAAGAAATCGAACGTTTGTTTAGACATGCGAAAGTAATTAATTAGAAAATTTCGAATCATATGTACGCAGCTTTTCATATAATGTATAAAACGGACTCATGTTCTCTCCTTCACGTTCAAACTCAAACTACCTTTCGGCACCGGCATTACCGGGATGTGTGTGCAAAGCAGCGCCGGCACCGACATTGCCGGACCCGGCTCCGGTTTTGCCGTCTGCGTGTGCAAAGCAGCCCCGGTTCCGGTTCCGGCATTGTCGGTGCCGGATCCGGCATTGCCGGGGACGTGTGCAAATACTCTAAGTATAACTTTCTAAGTGACGTTTTTAACCGTACTCTCTACGATGTATTGTTTTTAAGCTGTTGGCCTCTGAAGTTCATGTTCCCACGCTTTCGACACTCTGTCACTCTTACAGCGTTTGCACACGTCCCCGGCAATGCCGGATCCGGTTCCGACAATGCCGGCGATGGAGTCGGCGGCAATGTAATCAAATGGTAGCTGGCACACGCTTTCCGACCCGGCAAAAAAGCCGGTGGAACTCCCGGCTCCGACAAATGCAGCCGGACTAGCCGCCGACATGTCGGTGCCGGCTCCGGCTCCGGTTTTGTCGGCTGCAATGTTTTATTATGCGTAGATGCACACGCAGCCGGCAAAGACGGAGCCGGCTTTTTGTTAGGTTTCTTCAATCTAGCTACAGTGAGTGAGTGGCAAGGCGTTGTGTATTCTTGTTTCTTTTCCTGTATTTGGATTTTTTGTTTACTTCAGGTTTTTTGTTATTTTCTTTTTTTCACATCATATGAATATATAATGAAGAATGAAATAATCAAAATGACTGTGAGGTACCACAAATATAGTGGCTTGCTATTTACATAAATTCTCAGCAAGGAAAATTCGGATCTTGTTTGAATTATCCAACTACGGCAACGCGGAAAGTGAGTTTCACACATGTAATTTGTTATCTTCTACAGCTGAAACTTACTTAAACGATTTAAACAAAGGGGTCGTTGGATTCGTTTTGATAGAGAATATGTCTTAGCATATATGAAGTCATAATTTTTTTAAAAAATCAACATGGCGGAAATGAACAAAATGGAGATACGAAGAAATTATGAATCTAGGATAGTTGTCCAGTGCTTATCCTGTTAATCATGCAACCCAGTATATATGGTATAAGTATCCATCATAATCGTAGAAGTATAGGCATTCCCAAGCATAACAAAGGTTGTAAATAAAATTAAAGTAAATAAAAACTACAACACAACTACAGAAAGAAATGAAAATGTACAAACAGAACAAGAAAATTTCTATTCTTATGGTTGCATACCGTTTTACCTTATAGATCAGCGTTTCCCAACCTTTTTCAACTTGCGGCACACTACGGGTGTAACTTAAATTCTCGCGGCACACTCATAGATATTATTATTTGCAAATATAAAATACCATGGTATTTTTTTCTGTAATTACTGATCTTCTCACAGAGATGAACGCTCGATCACTGGCTTTCCCCTATGCTAATTCATTATGCTTATTTTTTGTTTCAATTTTAAAATAGGAAACAATTGCAATGAAATATAGGATTTAGTTTTTTAAATAATACGCTTTCTTTTTCGAAAACTGTATCCAACCTTTCACTAAGAACGAGGATCACTAAATAACGAACAAACAAACAAATGTCTTGCACTTTTAACTTTGCTGTTTTAACCAAAACCGGTGCATATTATTGCAACCACACAGCTTGCGATGCGTCGAAGTCAAAAGACAGCTGTTGAGCAAAGTGTTGTTCTGTCATCCACGTGCGAATGAGTGTTCTACGAAAGTTCACTTGACGCGCACCGTACAAGTGCTTCCATTTCTCGGTGTTAGCATGACTCACAATTGAAACGTAACATAGTAACTAACCGTGGAAATGGTACGAGCCAAAATACTGTCTGCTACACAGCAATAGTTGTAGAATAATGTATTACAATTACAGTATTTTTTCCATGGTGGAAATTCATAGTAGTGTGAAATACAAAAATATATATTTTTTCCTATGCCTTGCAATTTGGTTGCTATAGAATTAACAATTTTGTTTCGATTTCCTCGCGGCACACGAGCGGTTCATTCGCGGCACACCGGTTGGGAAACGCTGTTATAGATCATAATAAAAATATGTACTCTGTCTTGTCTGGTATTTGTTCCATAGAACGATTGTATACTGAGTGAATAGGCAGCCGCAATGTTGCCTTTCCAGAACTTATTATTATTATTATTATTATTATTATTATTATTATTATTATTATTATTATTATTATTATTATTATTATTATTTTAAATAGCTTGATCTCAGCCTGTTTCAATTTTGAGAAATTTAAATAGATGTAAAAATTATGGCAACAAAAGTGGAAAAAAAGAGAAAGAAACCAAAAGAAGGCCATATACCTCGTGCGCACACATCCACACACACAAAGAGCAAATAACCTTGTATTTTTTTAAATCTTCTGTTTAGTCTCCCCCGAGGGGAAAATATAGAAAAATAATAGTTTGCAAGACTCCTTCCATCAATCATTGATAGGGATTAGGTTTCTCCTAAGCATTTTCCTTCTGTGTGGATTGTCTTTCTTGGCTCCTGCAAGATCATAGTACGTAATTTGGAAAGGGGGGGGGTGTTTGTTGAAAGAGGGAAAGGAATGCATAAAGAAGAATATCTTGTATAACAGTATGATTTGATTTAATCAACACAACAGGCTACAGCCGAAATTGCCTATGTTTTTGTTTTACAAGATGCAAGATGCATTGCAAAACGTTATCTATGAATGTTATATCCGACATACTACATATGTAGGCCTATCTAGAACAAAATCTCCCATGGAAAAAATCCTCCTACGCTGAAGAAAATTACAATTTAGTTCCGTTTCCTCCGTTCGATTCCAGGAATGTACTCAATTCGTCTATCTGTATGCAACTATGCAAGTCCACAGGGGATCAAGGACAGAAGTAGGTCAATTTGACAGGGGGTGGATTAAACTGACGTTTATCATTTATATGAAACTATTCTGGAGTGCCATACTTTCTGCGTGAGTGTCGCTATATGTTACTTATTTCCGCTTGAAGTAGCTTTTTGATTTAGTGGATTGTTTTCTGCAGTGCACTGAAGTCTTGCTTCAGTGACAATTCATTTCATCGTTCATCGAGTGACAATGACTAAAGTGTTTCAGTACGATGTTTCGAATTTCATTGAATTAGTGGAAATGAGACCTTGTCTATGAGACAAGACTACAGACTCATATAAAGACAAGGTCGAAAAGCAGAAAGCCTGGAAAGAAGTATATACAAACCTTGCACAAGAATTCGACACTATGGACAAAAAGAAACGAGAAGCAACAGGTATGTATAGTATAATATAAAACAATAATGACTCAAACGCTTTCTGTTTACTTACAATTGATACATAAAATGTAGATTATATGTAAATGAAAATAAAATGTACAGTACAATCGAAGACATAAAAATGGACCACTTCGATGTTCGGGGTAAGGACAATTTACCAGCTGTCAGTTTGCCACCAAAATTCGACAAAGCGGACAATTTGCCACCAGTTTTCGCAAATTCTTGACAATTTGACACTATTGGATTGTGGGTTTAAGTATAGGGTTACTACCTATTGTAACTTGTCAAAATTATTAATTATTAATTTATTTTCTGCGAATGCTTTTGATTAGGAGTATATACGGACCAATTTACAATATACCTTTGTGTACTAAAGAAAAGATATTTGGGGATTTAGACGTTAATGCTCCTACGTCACTTGATTGACGTAATACAATTAACCTTGTTCTTTGCATTGAGCTATTTCTCACATATTGAACGACCCTTAAATTTATTCAAGTCAGTCTGTAATATTACACTGCTCTTGAAAAAAAAAAAAAAAAAAAAAACCTGAACAGCGCTGAATATGATTACTAATTCGTTGTACTAAGAAATCGAACGTTTGTTTAGACATGCGAAAGTAATTAATTAAAAAATTTCGAATCATGTGTACGCAGCTTTTCATATAATGTATAAAACGGACTCATGTTCTCTCCTTCACGTTCAAACTCAAACTACCTTTCGGCACCGGCATTACTGGGATGTGTGTGCAAAGCAGCGCCGGCACCGACATTGCCGGAGCCGGCTTCGGTTTTGCCGTCTGCGTGTGCAAAACAGCCCCGGTTCCGGTTCCGGCATTGTCGGTGCCAGATCCGGCATTGCCGGGGACGTGTGCAAATGCTCTTAAACGGGACGGAATCCCCCTCCCCCATGTTCACTAGGACTTTTTTGCTTCTTTTTAGATGTACTATCACCCGTCCAACTTTGTCCACGTAGTTACCGTTCACCCTGTACATCTCATTCTTCTCTATGTTGTAGCGTCATAGTGAAATGATAAAAAGCATACCAGGCCCGAACCTCATCTATTTGAAACTGATCGAGATCTGTCGGGTGGTTCAAGAGGTATGACATCACAAACATAGCAGGCTAACTTTCAATTTTATATTTTAGATTATCAACATCAATAATAAAATATAAATCAATTAATAAAATATAAATTAAATAAGTTTTTTCCACATATATATTATCTTATTAACTTGTTTGAACTGATGCTGTATTTAGCGTGAAGTTTTCCCAAAATTATGCCATGTTATATTTGTTTCTTAGCTAGAAAGAATATTTCTGCGTAGCTGTAATATTTGCATAGTTTTTTTTTTTTTTTTTAAAGAAGTGATACGATGGGATTTCAACTTTTTGCAAAGCTATTATCATGGTATATAAAACACTGTAATGAATCGTATCCATTTTAATTACACAACTAACAACATCACCTTCTTCCGCATCAAATGCAAACAAACATTTTGCTTTCAGTGTGCCACTACCTAGATTGATACCGAATATAGGCGATCTATTGATATTCAATTTCTTTCTACTTGCGGAATCAGTGGACACAAAATACTACACTAATTATAGATTTAATGCATAAGAAATACTGACTTTATGCGAAGGTTGAAGGAGATAGCTTAGGAAAAGTGATTAAAGGAGAAAACACAGAATTGAAGGTAAAAGTTTGGGGAAAATTTAGAATTTGGGAAATATTTCTCTATAAATATTTTTATAGTTATCCTAATAGATATGTATATATGACAGCAGGTGAATTTAATGAGGAGGAGACAGGGCCATAGGCACAAAACATTAAGACAAATTAGCCGGTATAATTTTGAGGGGCCTAACTTGAGTTCATCTGACATTCTTGACTTTTTTTTTTTTTTTTTGTATATGTATTTATCAAAACAAACAACGAAAGTTGCAGGGAGCTTAAGATAGTTGTAAAGGGACTGAAAGTAAAGTTGCTTTTCGTATATATCGTATCCTGACAAAAATATATATATATATATATATTTGGTATCCTAGCGAGTTTGAACACTCGCAGTAATATCTCGTGTAGTCTCTAGCGATGACTACGTGATTCATTTTTAACCATAGTCACGCTATGTAATATCTTACTAAAACCAATATCATCCATTTCATCTGAATTTATAAGATCTTTAAACTTCTTAAATATTATATATTGTATTACTGTTGAAAATAACACGCTAATAGTTTATAATAGTACCGTCATAAATAACTTTCAGTATTCTCTTTGATAACTGTAGGTTCGTACCCGCAATATTCTTGTGTGTTTATCACAGATTGTGTCTCTGAAAAGTATATAAGAAACAAATTTATTCTAGCAATGTAACCTAAATAAATTGTTCAAATGCGCCTTTATTTAAGGATTTCGATTTAGTAGAAGGATCCAATTTGAAATTCATTTCCTTAAAACAAAAATGGAATTTATCATATAAAATACTCAGAAAATTATTACAGTCAATAGTTACGGACGTCCATGAAGACTAAAAATTGAAATCCAGCCCCAATCAGGGTACGAAATCCTAAGGGAGGATGAGAGGAAATATCCCCACTTGAAACTTTTGGAAGAAAATTTCCCTTTACCGAATACCTACTGGGAGTGAATAAAATAGGGCTAATTAACATATATTCCTCATGTATTTAATTGGTGAAGTAATGGTTAACGGTAGGGATGCGCACGAGTCGAACCGAGTCGAGATTTAAGCCTATCTCGACTCGTCTCGAGAAATTGTTATCTTGACTCGAAAATATGTTTCTGTCTCGACTCGACAGTTTATGTCTCGATTCGACTCGAATTCCAGAAGAGACGTCTCGAAATTCGAGTCGAGACAAAATATACGAGTTGAACTATACGCAAATATCAGCCAGAACATTATGACTATCTACATAATTGTCCACCTTTGGCACGGATAAATGCATGAATGCAATGATCACATTGGTAGTTCGCTGGAGAGAGTTGGCACCACATGTGCACACACAGGTCACCTAATTCCCGCAAATTACGGGGAGGGGGCGATGTGCTCTGACGTCACGTTTAATCACATCCCAGATGTGTTCGATTGGGTTCAGATCGGGCGAGTTGGGGGGAGCAGCATCACTTGGAAATCGCCCCTGTGTTCCTCGAACCACTCCATCAATACTCTTTGCCTTTTGGCATGGTGTATTATGTTGCCGAAAAATTCCAAATATCACGACATTAATTATTAGTTTTAACTGAATTGGGCTGAAAATTAAATCTTGATCTCGAAAAATTGACTATTAAGTTTTTGCATTCTGTACCTTTGTAAAGTAATACAGCTGGAATTGGTTTCAAGCCTGTTTTTGAGTGAATACTTTCTTCAAAATAATATTAAAAATTATAGAAAGCTTTCCGAGACATTCGAGTCGAGTCGAAATTTTTACAAAGTGTGTCTCGACTCGTGCGCATCCCTAGTCAACGGTATCCCTAATATTACATAGTTTAGTAATTATATGTTCAAATATTGAACTCTCCATATTACAGTGCAAAGAGCTTTTTTCTTCTTTACTTCCATTTCCTAGCCTACTTTTCCCCAATAGCTATAATCTATTATATATTGACAGCCTATGGTATCTGGTCTTGTTTCGGAGAATATAATTCTACTGGATAATGAAATACATACGATCTTGAACACTCTATATATACGTTGTAAACCAAATACTATGGTAAAATATAATTTCAGTGTTCTTGGAGCCTATTATTGATGGAAAAAGTACAATGTTTTTCATATTCTGTTTACTTTTTTAAAATTAAATAATTGAAACTCTCCCTTTAAAAGAAGAAAAAAAATATTACTGGCTGGCAGATTAAATCGTCCTCTCTTCTCGAGCTAGTAGTTGGAGACTCAATTAACTAGCGCTTATATACTCTACTTGTTCGTTTAATGGTTACGTCTCAAAGGATTATTCAAAAAGCGCGCTGATTTTTGGATCGTCTGGCAAATTTTTGGTTCTCGGTTGCCAACATTGTTTTGTATTGTTGCTCTAACACAAACATTCCGATTGTTGCCTTAGTCTGAATTTCTTGCATTTCTTCAGTTTGTGTCTAGCCATGGAGCAGTTTACTATAGCGCAACGTGTGCTAATTGTGATTTTTTTTTTTTTTTTTATCAGAATGGAGAAAGTTATGCAGCAACGTGTCAGGCGACTTCGAGCGGTTCTAGGGCGAAATGAGGCATCGAATGAATCAAGAGTTCGCAGACTTATGAAAAAGTTCATTAAAAGAGGTTCAACAGTGAATATTAAAATTCCTGGGCGTCGTCGTAGTGGTCGTTCTGAGCAAAGCATTACGGTGGTTCGTGACAGTGTGTCTGTCAGTGAGGCAGTCATACAGTGAAGCCACATCTAGCATCTTGGTGCTAGATCTAGCATAATTCACATGCATTTAGCATCTAGCATCTTGGCCAAATCTAGCATAATTTCATTTTCCCCTCTGAAGAACAGAAAAAGAACGAAAATTTAGATAGTTCAACGACCGTCGGGAATTATCCCTTTTAGTTGAACGATAGTAGGAGTAATAAAACCAGTCAGTATTTCCGCTGTTGTACTGTTGAATTCACAGAAATGTTCAAAAATAAGCAAAACGTGATTCTACAAAAGTCTTGTTTACTACTTACCCATTGTTTTATTACTGTCAACTGTAATCTGAGTGTGTGGTTAACTGGAATGTTTCTGTCCCTTTTCAATTTACAACTTGAGAGCGGAGGGGATATGAGCATCAGGGGACAGCTAGTAATACACTGCTAAAAGAAATGCTTCAGGGCTATGTCGGAAGCGGCATGTTGTGTATATGTTTCTTAAAATGTTATCCATTCATAAAATATAAATTCGACCATCCTCCCTATAACGTGCCATTTACCATCATTCCTGACAGCGTCATATTAGCTTTGTACATGAATACAGTTGAAACACTTCATTAAAATAATGAAGAAAAGTAGAGGCGGGTCTTTAAAATTAGTTAGGAAAGATAATTTGAAAATCTGGCATAATTTACAAAAATCTAGCATAATTCAGACCCGTGTTTGGCATCATCGCAAGTGTCGAATGTGGCAACACTGCAGTCATAGCAAATTTCACGAACAAAGTTATTGCATGCCAGCGCAGTAGAGGAGGTCATATGCCCAACGTCATTCACCATACCTGAAATTGGAGTGTGTGATGAACATGTTTATGCTAGTGTTTTGAAAAAATGAAATTCATAATTTGATGTAACAAAACTAGCGTGCTTTTTGATTAACCCTATATATCTGTACACACATATTGTGTTGTCATATGGGTTACGAGTATGTACAAAATTTCAAACTTCTAATACTATGGAAGTGGTGAAGTGTAAGTTGCAAGCTTTGACTCTTACAAACAGATTACCTAATAAAAGTATTATAAAAGAGGCCATATAAATACAGATGACTTTTGTACGTATTATTTTTTCTTGACCGCTTAGGAACAAATTATACGGAAGTATCCATCATTAAAGTTGTGGGGTCGAGTGATAGGATTGTCTACATATTCAATGACGATTATCACAACGAAAATTGACTTTTACAAGCGACGGGAGGAGCTCTAATGAAAGAATAAAGACTAGAGTATCCAATTGAGTCAATTGGATTGAAACATGATCGGAATAAAATTATTCATGTGGAATCGTACTGGTTGTCCATTAGTGAATCTAATTATGGTTATTAGTAGTACGGCTCAATTAACTGTTGAAGCTGAACGAAACCATCCAAGAACACTCTATATATACGTTGTAAACCAAATACTATGGTAAAATATAATTTCAGTGTTCTTGGAGCCTATTATTGATGGAAAAAGTACAATGTTTTTCATATTCTGTTTACTTTTTTAAAATTAAATAATTGAAACTCTCCCTTTAAAAGAAGAAAAAAAAATATTACTGGCTGGCAGATTAAATCGTCCTCTCTTCTCGAGCTAGTAGTTGGAGACTCAATTAACTAGCGCTTATATACTCTACTTGTTCGTTTAATGGTTACGTCTCAAAGGATTATTCAAAAAGCGCGCTGATTTTTGGATCGTCTGGCAAATTTTTGGTTCTCGGTTGCCAACATTGTTTTGTATTGTTGCTCTAACACAAACATTCCGATTGTTGCCTTAGTCTGAATTTCTTGCATTTCTTCAGTTTGTGTCTAGCCATGGAGCAGTTTACTATAGCGCAACGTGTGCTAATTGTGATTTTTTTTTTTTTTTTTTATCAGAATGGAGAAAGTTATGCAGCAACGTGTCAGGCGACTTCGAGCGGTTCTAGGGCGAAATGAGGCATCGAATGAATCAAGAGTTCGCAGACTTATGAAAAAGTTCATTAAAAGAGGTTCAACAGTGAATATTAAAATTCCTGGGCGTCGTCGTAGTGGTCGTTCTGAGCAAAGCATTACGGTGGTTCGTGACAGTGTGTCTGTCAGTGAGGCAGTCATACAGTGAAGCCACATCTAGCATCTTGGTGCTAGATCTAGCATAATTCACATGCATTTAGCATCTAGCATCTTGGCCAAATCTAGCATAATTTCATTTTCCCCTCTGAAGAACAGAAAAAGAACGAAAATTTAGATAGTTCAACGACCGTCGGGAATTATCCCTTTTAGTTGAACGATAGTAGGAGTAATAAAACCAGTCAGTATTTCCGCTGTTGTACTGTTGAATTCACAGAAATGTTCAAAAATAAGCAAAACGTGATTCTACAAAAGTCTTGTTTACTACTTACCCATAGTTTTATTACTGTCAACTGTAATCTGAGTGTGTGGTTAACTGGAATGTTTCTGTCCCTTTTCAATTTACAACTTGAGAGCGGAGGGGATATGAGCATCAGGGGACAGCTAGTAATACACTGCTAAAAGAAATGCTTCAGGGCTATGTCGGAAGCGGCATGTTGTGTATATGTTTCTTAAAATGTTATCCATTCATAAAATATAAATTCGACCATCCTCCCTATAACGTGCCATTTACCATCATTCCTGACAGCGTCATATTAGCTTTGTACATGAATACAGTTGAAACACTTCATTAAAATAATGAAGAAAAGTAGAGGCGGGTCTTTAAAATTAGTTAGGAAAGATAATTTGAAAATCTGGCATAATTTACAAAAATCTAGCATAATTCAGACCCGTGTTTGGCATCATCGCAAGTGTCGAATGTGGCAACACTGCAGTCATAGCAAATTTCACGAACAAAGTTATTGCATGCCAGCGCAGTAGAGGAGGTCATATGCCCAACGTCATTCACTATACCTGAAATTGGAGTGTGTGATGAACATGTTTATGCTAGTGTGTTTTGAAAAAATGAAATTCATAATTTGATGTAACAAAACTAGCGTGCTTTTTGATTAACCCTATATATCTGTACACACATATTGTGTTGTCATATGGGTTACGAGTATGTACAAAATTTCAAACTTCTAATACTATGGAAGTGGTGAAGTGTAAGTTGCAAGCTTTGACTCTTACAAACAGATTACCTAATAAAAGTATTATAAAAGAGGCCATATAAATACAGATGACTTTTGTACGTATTATTTTTTCTTGACCGCTTAGGAACAAATTATACGGAAGTATCCATCATTAAAGTTGTGGGGTCGAGTGATAGGATTGTCTACATATTCAATGACGATTATCACAACGAAAATTGACTTTTACAAGCGACGGGAGGAGCTCTAATGAAAGAATAAAGACTAGAGTATCCAATTGAGTCAATTGGATTGAAACATGATCGGAATAAAATTATTCATGTGGAATCGTACTGGTTGTCCATTAGTGAATCTAATTATGGTTATTAGTAGTACGGCTCAATTAACTGTTGAAGCTGAACGAAACCATCCAAGAACACTCTATATATACGTTGTAAACCAAATACTATGGTAAAATATAATTTCAGTGTTCTTGGAGCCTATTATTGATGGAAAAAGTACAATGTTTTTCATATTCTGTTTACTTTTTTAAAATTAAATAATTGAAACTCTCCCTTTAAAAGAAGAAAAAAAAATATTACTGGCTGGCAGATTAAATCGTCCTCTCTTCTCGAGCTAGTAGTTGGAGACTCAATTAACTAGCGCTTATATACTCTACTTGTTCGTTTAATGGTTACGTCTCAAAGGATTATTCAAAAAGCGCGCTGATTTTTGGATCGTCTGGCAAATTTTTGGTTCTCGGTTGCCAACATTGTTTTGTATTGTTGCTCTAACACAAACATTCCGATTGTTGCCTTAGTCTGAATTTCTTGCATTTCTTCAGTTTGTGTCTAGCCATGGAGCAGTTTACTATAGCGCAACGTGTGCTAATTGTGATTTTTTTTTTTTTTTTTTATCAGAATGGAGAAAGTTATGCAGCAACGTGTCAGGCGACTTCGAGCGGTTCTAGGGCGAAATGAGGCATCGAATGAATCAAGAGTTCGCAGACTTATGAAAAAGTTCATTAAAAGAGGTTCAACAGTGAATATTAAAATTCCTGGGCGTCGTCGTAGTGGTCGTTCTGAGCAAAGCATTACGGTGGTTCGTGACAGTGTGTCTGTCAGTGAGGCAGTCATACAGTGAAGCCACATCTAGCATCTTGGTGCTAGATCTAGCATAATTCACATGCATTTAGCATCTAGCATCTTGGCCAAATCTAGCATAATTTCATTTTCCCCTCTGAAGAACAGAAAAAGAACGAAAATTTAGATAGTTCAACGACCGTCGGGAATTATCCCTTTTAGTTGAACGATAGTAGGAGTAATAAAACCAGTCAGTATTTCCGCTGTTGTACTGTTGAATTCACAGAAATGTTCAAAAATAAGCAAAACGTGATTCTACAAAAGTCTTGTTTACTACTTACCCATAGTTTTATTACTGTCAACTGTAATCTGAGTGTGTGGTTAACTGGAATGTTTCTGTCCCTTTTCAATTTACAACTTGAGAGCGGAGGGGATATGAGCATCAGGGGACAGCTAGTAATACACTGCTAAAAGAAATGCTTCAGGGCTATGTCGGAAGCGGCATGTTGTGTATATGTTTCTTAAAATGTTATCCATTCATAAAATATAAATTCGACCATCCTCCCTATAACGTGCCATTTACCATCATTCCTGACAGCGTCATATTAGCTTTGTACATGAATACAGTTGAAACACTTCATTAAAATAATGAAGAAAAGTAGAGGCGGGTCTTTAAAATTAGTTAGGAAAGATAATTTGAAAATCTGGCATAATTTACAAAAATCTAGCATAATTCAGACCCGTGTTTGGCATCATCGCAAGTGTCGAATGTGGCAACACTGCAGTCATAGCAAATTTCACGAACAAAGTTATTGCATGCCAGCGCAGTAGAGGAGGTCATATGCCCAACGTCATTCACTATACCTGAAATTGGAGTGTGTGATGAACATGTTTATGCTAGTGTGTTTTGAAAAAATGAAATTCATAATTTGATGTAACAAAACTAGCGTGCTTTTTGATTAACCCTATATATCTGTACACACATATTGTGTTGTCATATGGGTTACGAGTATGTACAAAATTTCAAACTTCTAATACTATGGAAGTGGTGAAGTGTAAGTTGCAAGCTTTGACTCTTACAAACAGATTACCTAATAAAAGTATTATAAAAGAGGCCATATAAATACAGATGACTTTTGTACGTATTATTTTTTCTTGACCGCTTAGGAACAAATTATACGGAAGTATCCATCATTAAAGTTGTGGGGTCGAGTGATAGGATTGTCTACATATTCAATGACGATTATCACAACGAAAATTGACTTTTACAAGCGACGGGAGGAGCTCTAATGAAAGAATAAAGACTAGAGTATCCAATTGAGTCAATTGGATTGAAACATGATCGGAATAAAATTATTCATGTGGAATCGTACTGGTTGTCCATTAGTGAATCTAATTATGGTTATTAGTAGTACGGCTCAATTAACTGTTGAAGCTGAACGAAACCATCAATTGAAACGTGCTTATTGAAGTTTCTGTTACGTTTGCCCTTGACTCTATGGGTAAAGTAACAGTGCTAGAGGCTTAAATGAAAGTCTGGTTGGTGATTTTAATTTAACCTAGGTTATGTGTGTGAGATTAAATATTTTTTTCTTTTTTTTAATGCAAAATATGTAACCGGTTCTAAGGTTTCGGCCTATTACGGTTTATTGAATTTGAATTTCCGGGTAACTTTTTTTTTTTTTTTTTTTTAAATAGGTTTCAGCTTTAAGATAAAGAGACAATTTGAAGTGAATTGTAAAGTAATGAAATGAGTGTAATGTTCCCTTTTAGTAGCTAAGTAATACACGATGCAGACTTGAACATTTTAAATGTGGAATCACAATTACGGATACATAGAGCGCAAAATCAATAACCAGTTTTTACTGTTTATTGGTTATAACCATATGTTAGAAGGCTATAATTTGGCTACACTGCGAAACGTATAATTTATTTATAGGCTACCATATGTAGGTCAGCAATACTATGCCTATTTCAAGCTAACTTTAGTCCCTAGATCAATAACGAAATGTAGATTATGTAGGCTATATAATAACGACGGTACTTTGCAGCTACCTCGTATCTCAAAAATACACAACTTGACAAAAGAAGAACTAAAACGTTTGAAAAAGTTGGAGATTAGTTAAAAGTCAGCGACTTTTTTTTTTTTTTTTTTTTTTTAATGGAGAGGTCGGTTTGTTAGCTTAAATGGTTTCTCCATCACAAAATTCGCTGACTTTCAACTAATCTCCAATTTTTTCAAACTTTTCTTTCTTCTGTAAAGTAGTGTTTTGTTTTTGAGATATGAGTATTCTGCAACTACGATATGGTCTTTATTATTATTAATCTTTTAGGATACACTAGCACGAGCAAGGAACAAAAATAGAAACAAGTCGGGAAATAATTCTGAAAATGGTCTTTAACCATTTGGTTATCTATCTATGCGAACAATGTGAGCGTGATAGATGTAGTATGGCTCACGAGACGAGACAAGACTACCAGAAAACTTGTCTCGTCTCATTTCCGAATTTTTCTTGTCTGATTTTTAAATTTATGTACAAAATTTATGCCCTAAGTTATCAGAAACTTTGCGTGGCAATGGAAGTCCACAAAGGGTGGGATATAATAACATTTAACCATATGTATTATTTGATATAATGACTTTAAAGGTTGATAAATGGGCTTCATTATTTTCGTACAAACACTTTATCAATTTGTAGTTTTTGTATATACTCTAAATCATGTAATTAGAGGTGGCTCATGAGGGAAGTCATACTATTAATTAATGTTGTTAATTGTTGTATACAACAATTACTAGATTACATAACCGTTATTCCCTTAGCTAAAGGGCGATAAAACTTTAAAACTTTTACCAGTGTGACTTCCCTCACGAGCCTCTTCAGTATGTAAGGGAGAGGGGGATAAGAGTACGCACATAAGCTTAATTTAGTTCTAGCTACATTATATTGAGAACTAAAAGAAAGTTTCATGCATGAATGGAAACATTGATCCTTGGACAACAAAACGATACAACTGCTAGACCCAAGGTACATAGTGTGTTTGAGAAAAAACAAATTAATCAAAACAAGTCAAATGCGTACTCTTAGACTGCTAGGAGTCTAAGAGTGCGCAAACACATGTGTAAGAGTGCGCATTAACAATAATCACAAACGAACGGTCCCTGTCCTTCGTATCCCGAACAAGCGTCGTGCCACCATGCTTTGCACTGTCCACAGTGAACCAAGTCATCATCAAATGATTCACCACATTCCACACAAAAAGTTATTTCAGCTTCATTTAATTCGTCCTCTTGGGTTGAGGATGGTCCTGGAACTGCTAGTTGTTCTTCCTCTGGAGTCTTGTTGGGCTTTGACCTTGCTTTTTCTAAATGTTTCTTTTTTTTTTTGGTAGTGTTCGCTTTGTTTTCTGTTATCTTCTGCAGCAATTTGTTCTTGTATGGTGATGGTGATAATATTTCAGACTGTTTCCCTCTAGATTTTCGTTTCTTAGTGATCGAAGCTCTTGGTAATGGACTCACATCAAAAATACTTTGACGTGGAGACACTTTTGTGCAAATGGACTTTGAAGAGCTGTTATAGCATTGCCAGACGTTGAGGGCTGTGGAGAATTTGACGATGCAGAGCAATGCTTGCTGGTCTGAGATGATGATTGAACTACTTCGTCAGTCATATTGGTATGTTTATCTGTAGACTGAACAGGTAGAACATTCTCGCACTCAGTAGCGTTATCATCATCCGTGACTGTAATTTTTGTTACCTCTGATGGGGCGAAGTCTTCATCGGAAAATATATCAGGATTGAAAGGGTAGATGCCAGTTGCTAAGAAGGCATTTTCTGCTTTCTGAACATTCGCCACACTTGTATACGCAGCGTTGAAAAGCCTGGCAACTTGCATTACTGTAACCACTTTTCCAGGATTAGATGTTAGCCACTTGTCAACTTCTTGCTCATTAGCATTCTTCAATGAGCTGAAAAATCCTTTGTCCAGTGGCTGCATTTTATGACTCGCGTGAGGTGGAATCGATAGAAGAGTAATATAATGAGCTCGACAAAACAGTACTGCACCAAGAGAACAATGAGATACATGATTATCTAAAATTAGGAGAACTGGGTCGTCTGGCGATGGCTTAACGTAGTTAGTAAAATGTTCGAGCCACGTTATAAACAACTCACTTGTAATTTGCCCTTTATCAGACACCATTTGTAAAGTTCCAGTTGGGGCGCCAAAGAACAATTCCGGCTTCATTCTTTTACGGGGAAATATTAACCCAGGAGGGATATATATACCCGAAGCACTAACACAGCATACGGATGTCACTAGTTAACCACGCTCTGCAGATGTAACTTTGCTCACATGGCGTTTACCCTTCCCCGAATACACTTTAGGTAATTTGTTAGGAACAGTCGAAATACCCGTCTCATCTACATTAAAAATTCTGTTTGGTGGAAACTTTGAGTCTTTGTAGCATCTCTCTAGATTGGCAAAGAACCTTTTGCATTGGACTTCGTTGAATCCAACAGCTCTGGTAGTACTACATTGTTCCGGTGTCCGTAAGGATAAATTTTGCCTCTTACAGAAACTCAGCAGTCAGTCTTTTCCTGCTCTCTTCTTAGTTGCATTGAATCTGGAATGAATACCATTTCTTTCCGCGAATTCATAAGCTAAATCCATGAGTTGCCTGCGAGTTAAGCCATAAAACCTTTCATCAATTTGTCGAATATACGTCGCTAATTCTTTCTCCATTTCCATATCAAACACATTGCGGAATATTCCCAAGAAATCTGGAATAGTATCCTGAAACGACACAGAACAGAAAACGAATTACGTTTAATGTAAACCTAAACAAAGGAAGAACAACGATGGAAACACAAAATATAAGCAATTAATCTTAATTAACTTGTCGTGTACTTTTATCTTATGAAAACCGTACTTCTATAGAAACTGAACATAATTATAATTGGCTCTAAATATGACAATAGTTGAATGATGCCTGATATTCAAAGCTTATAATTCAATTTACCCTTAGTAATTATAACTGTATTTTTTTACAAGTTTTATACAACGTATAGGCATGTAACATTGTGAGTGTGCTATTTGAAATTATTAATACTCACAAATTTTGAAAGCATTATTCTCTATCATCTAATATACTTTAAGGTACATTATCATTACGATTCTTTTCTGTAATATATCACTGGTGTAGTAAACTTAGAATACATTCGTGGGCATTTAACCACTATCGTCAAGGGACGAGTGCTTATGGCGCTTCCGAGACATCTAACTCCGTCTCCAGCGAAACCCTTGTAGCCAACAATTTGATCACGATTCGCTGTAATGCTTGGATCACAACAACTTACCTTAAGACAGAATCAAATTAGTCTTCAAAACATAATAAATACTTGATCAATCAGAGCAGTGATTTGAACATCAATAAATGCGTTACAAGGTACCTTTAGGATGTAATTATGCACATTTCAAAAACTTGTTAGAAGAACTTTCTTCCCGTTTCAATGTGAGAACTGGCCTCCCAAACGTTTTTCTCCGAGGTTTGTTGTATGTCTTATCAACGTTTAGTTTAAATACATTTTACTGATCATAGAATGTTTAAAATAAGGTCGAGAGTTCGTATTTTATACTATACTTATATAGGTAGATAATAAGGGATGTTAACATTGACATTTACGAGGGTAAAACTAAAAATATCCGAACTTTCGCCATAGTTTTCTTTACGTTGGCGACACTGGCTTCTGCGCTCTCATGCTGCAATGTGGTACCCTTGTAGTTATGCTATAGGCGTGTAGGAAGTGATGCACCCATGGATGTGCAACCAATGAGATATGAAAAATTGAGGACCGATGGGAAAAGTGCTATTTTATATTACGTTAAAGAAACAAAAGTACGGATAACTTTAGATTTACCCTCGTACCGTATATAAGTTACTCTTCAGAGATGTTATCAAATATTTTCAGTTTCAACTTACAGCTTTCATTCTCTTCCTTAAAGAGCTTTCCTTAGTGCCAATATCTCTCGCAACTTTTCTCTTCGACTCTCCTTGTTCTATTCTTTGACGTGCCTCTTCCAATAGTTCTTGGGTAAATACAAGCTTCCGTTCTGTTTTTCTTTTATACTTCCCCATTCTCTAATACCTGTAACAAAGTTACATAACTTGTTAATTGTCTTAAAGCTCAAACATGATAACGAACAATAAAATAGCAACAGAGTTTTAAATGCCATAAACCCCTCCCCTAATTTAGTAGTTGCAATATCTAGGTCATTTCATGTAAGTTCGAAAAATAAAACAGAAATTGATCACTTTTAATAATACAGTCAAAATTTTTAGTCTGAGACAATATACCTGAAACATATCGAGTGGTGGGCAAGAGTACGCATGCGGACTCTTACCCGTCTCGTGCATGCGGATTCTTACCCGCACCTCACTTGCTTCCTGAAATCGTCCCTACGTTACAGTCCATGTTATGCTGCTTCCATAGCAAAGTGTTGGCACTAACAACAGGCATTACAGTTATTTGTGATATAACAACCCTGGTGTAATTACTATTCTACAGAGAAAAAAAGCTTACGTTCCAAAATCATAAAATTACATCAAATGTATGCAAAACAAATTTTTACCTGTTTTTCTTCTGTGCCTTCTGACGACCAATTTCAATACACTTCCATACAACTGGCGGGACTCACTCAATCACGTGATGCATTCGATATCTCGATCAGTGCTACCAATTCCCCGGAAGCACGGTCGCGCACTCTTAAACGCTGCGTACTCTTATCCCCCTCTACCTTAATACTAAAACAGTGTTTGAGATCCAATACTTGGACAAGTATTGTCTACGACACTCAAGCATTTTCTCGTCTCGTCTCGTCTCGTCTCGATTTTCAAAATGTACTTCTCGTCTCGGCTCTCTTCTCGTGTTTGAGGCGAGACAAGACATTTCTCATCCCCCGGTAAGGCTACTATAAGAAAATACCAATATTCTCTTAAGAGCATGTAATGAAATAAGTCTAGAAACAAAAGAGGAAAACTCTGTTTACTATGTCTATTGTTTACTATGTCGAGGGAAATATATGGACCTTACGCAGAGTCGTTTTGATCTATGATTAGCGCCATACTAAGGGTTTGACTAACGGATGGTTATGAGAAGTGTATTCAAAATCTCTGATTAGCACGTAGTAGTTCATCAAGTTAATCATACGTAACTAATTAATTTAGCGCAGAGGGTACCCTGGTTTAGCCACAACAAGCTTACATTATGGCAATCAGGGGCGGATCCAGGGGAATTGGGGCGATTGCCCCCCCAGAAGAGGAAACTTTCTTATTTTATATATATAAATAAAACTCATCCCAAAGTTTGGAGCCCTTAAAAGTAGCAGTATGACAACCCACTGTCCCCCCCCCCAGAAGTTGGTCCTGGATCCGCCCCTGATGGGAATACAAGGACAATTAATCCTTTCAACTCATCGGGTGGATTAACTATGAAGCAGTTATTTAGCTGTCCCCTACAATAGCAGAACCTTTTCTTAATGTGAACAGTGAGAGATAAGTAGAAAATCGTGCAGGTGTAGTTTTGGCGCACCACTAGAAATAATTGTTCAAAAATTGTAATTCTTTCACTTACTTCTTATTGTCTCCTAAAAGATTTGCACTTGGCGACATGAAAATATCTCACTTGTGCATAGATAAAATTCAAAGGGGCCACCTGAGATTATTGTTGAAAAATTACAATTCTTTTTAGATTTGCGTATAAATACGTTTTCAGGATGTACGGGATAAGAATTACAGTGCAAAAGCACAAACCAACCTGTGCTAGGTAGCCATTAAAAGAACGAATGCTATCTAACCGACCGAAGGGAGCAGGCGCGTCAGCGATGGTGGGTATACTCGTAAGCGAGGACAATGGAAAGTAAGTGGATTTTGGCAAATATGCGCCTTTCAATAGGACTTGTTATGGCTTTACACTAGTAACGTTCCACTTGTAATCATAAAATACAACTTCTGTACACTGTGCAGAAATACACCGCCGACAGAAACAGAGACCTTTCATATGCACTCACTTATTTTATCCACCGTAAAGCACTTATAATGATTTTGCACTAGTAACCCTACACTTGTAAACTTGAAATACAGCTGTATTGCTTTGTATAAAATTACGTCGCCTGCAAAAATATGTTCCTTATGAATATATCTTTCTATACAAAGAATTCAATTTCACCTGTAAATCTTCCAAAATGAGGTGCGCCAAAACTACACCAGCATCTAGAAAATTTCCAGTTTTCTGAGGGATACATACAACTGATCGATAAATTATCTTCCCTTATAATTACATTGTAGCTAATGTTAATTGACTTTTACTTATTCCTGCCATAAATATATCCCTCAGAAATGAATAAGTTAATTGTAATTCGATTTCGTAATTATTTATAAGCTGTTTTGATGTAAAACCACAAAGAAAACATTTTGACTTTCGTATTTCATATGTTTTCATTTTTACAGACTACCCATGCGCACATCTGGATTTCCGTAGTTGCCACATTTATTTTTTTCACTTGCGATACTGAGGTTATGTTGGTTAAGCTTATTTTTAATGTCCAAATAGTTTGTGCCTAACACGGTAGATGGCGCCACCGTCACCAACGTTTACATATACAACTAAAAAAATTGAAACAATCAAAAATAAAATGAATAATTCAAAAACTAAGCAAAACCGGATAAAGTCTGGTTACAAAATCTAGGGAATGGTACGTCTCGATTTCACATATTGTTGTTAGTTTCATTGTTAGAGGCCACCATTGTTAAATAAACAACCAACTTTATCTGCCATATTTTCTACCAGAAACTGAACCAACTGTGTACACCAATTTAAGATTGACATATCTAGGGAATGGTACGTTTCCATTTCACATATTTTTGTTAGTTTCATTGTTGAAGGCCATCATTGTTAAATAAACAATCAATTTTATCTGCCAACTTTCAACCACAAACTGACCAAGTTTGGCATACCCATTTGCGATTGAAATATTTAGAGAGAGCAAATCAACTTATTAGCTGAACACCAAACAGACTCTGAATACCAAAAAGTATACCCTCCTTAGTACAGAGCTAATGCGATACTAACTAATTGCATGACTAATATTTGGTTAAAGAATTCTTTCTGAATACCGCCCCACCCTTATATGTTTATCCAGATGACGGAAACATTTTATTAGATGGGAGTATGGTTGATCGCTGGTATCCTGTAAGTTACATGCAGGCTATAGGGTATAATAAAAAGTACACTTCATTCGAAATCCAATATATTATTGTAATGCCCTGCGTTCTGTGAGGTCATTAAAAAAGTTGAATATTGTTTCATAATTGTTTAATTTGTGTAATTTATTCTTTGTAACTTCTTGTTAACTATTTATGTATTGTGTGTAACAATTTGTTGTTGATTTTGTTATAAGTCTCTATAGCGTTCAGTAATTCAATATTAATTCGAAGCATTGGTAAACAGAATTTAATTCTGCACTTTAAACTTGTGTTAATAAAATAAGAAAAAGGTAGATAGGATCAATTATCGTCTTTTGTTAAAAAAAAATAAGTAACTGTATGAAGCTGTTGTATGAAAACTTATATGCTTGAGCAGATTATAGTAAAAATGCTAATTATTTTAATTACCATGAGGTGTATTTGAATATCCTGAAAGTTAAATCAGATACAACCAATTTTGTAGTGAAATATTTTTTATACTTAAAGGTTGTTTTGTAATGTAAAAGATGGCCTACCGGTCCCTTGTTCTCATTAATAAAATCCGATGATTTCCTAAGAAATTTAATTTTATTGGAACTTTGTTAAAATTGTAAGTAAACATTGACCCGTTATACAGTATGTGGCAAAATCAACAGATGACCTTGCAAGTATTACTAACTTCCCTACTTTAGATGTTTTATTCTGATAAGATTAACGATTCTGGTGAAGATGTCTGAAGTCAGCTAGAATCTACACTCATATTTCATCGGTAGTTCTATCTTACTCTTGGGAATCTTGTGCTGGAACTGTCTTCTTTCAATTGCTTGATGTTAAGTTTAAGGCATGTTTGTTTATGCATAGAGCAAAGCTACGAAGATAATCGAAAGGAGGATGTTACTAAATATTATGTTACGAAGTTTAATGAATGTTGCATGCCAATAATAAATAACAATTTTATAAATATAATAAAATAATGATAAAGTCTATGAAAGCAATGCATAAGCAATACTGTTAGCTGAAAAAATATAGTAATCAGCATTATTCCCTAATTATAGTAGGCAAAACATTACAAAATATATAGCAATATATACGAGTATACAATATTACAATCGGAATAATAAATATGATTAACAATTTGTTGGTAACCTTGTTTTCTTTGACAATGCCAACTATTTTAGTAATATGCGCAGATAATGTTATGTAATGTATATACTTGTTTTGAATAGTTATGTTGTATACTAACAATTTGGTTTCAGGTCTAATTGATTTAATACTATGTTGTATTCTCACCATTATGTTGGCAATTTGGGTTATATTTTCTGAATGCAATTAATTCATATATTCGATTCCTTGGCGTACGGACTCTCTACATTCAGAACTTGGATGCGTTACTCTTAGAAATTTATTTCCGTTGCGCGTTAACATCATCAGAAGCTTCTTACCTTTGTCTATTACGTCTACATTGTAAATGAAGAAGGAAGAGCAGTACATTATACACTGCGGCATACAAGTAACTATTTTACAGATTTGAATTCAATACCGTAGATAAACATTTGAATACATATGAAAGTATCACATCCAAAAAGTAGCGAACTGTTATGGAACAACTGTACAATGAAATTCAACATGAAACACAAATGAAAAAATAGACTACAATTGTAATTAGTTTCAGATTTTTTGTGCTATTGTTTTTCACGCCTTGGAACACGCCTTGGGGATCGTCCCCTCAAAAGAAGGAACTTTCTTATTTTAAAACCCATCCCACAGTTTAGAGCTCTTAAAAGTAGTTCTAAGTAGCAATTTACAACTTACCGCCCCCCAGAAGTACATCCTGAATCCGCCTCTAGTTTAAACTATGGTTTAAACAATTTTTTAAAATGGTTTCAATCGAAGAATAAATTTAAAACGAAAAATGCTACAAATACTGTGAACTTCGTGGTAATGTTCCTAAACCACCTAGATCTTTTCTCATATATTACAAATCCAGCAAACATGAATGTAAGGAATTTATTGGTCAAAAAGAATTTTCTGCATATATATACGAATGATGCAGAGCCAGAGTGAAATTAAATGATTCGTGTCTTTATTGTTTTTTTTAATTGACATGCAAATTAAATTAAGTTGCTATATTTCTGACTTAGTAAACTCACTTAAACTAAATTAGATTGTCTATATTCTCATGTCGTTTGAAATTGTCCGTTCATTATATTGGATCAAAAAATCCGATATATTTCAGGTAAAATTTTTCTTGTAGGCCTTATAGCTGTTGTTTATTGCGAAATCTGTTATCTAACTTTGTGTATCTGAGAAGAATGTTTCTTGCCATTTTTGTATTTTTATTTTCAATTTTTTTAATATTTTTATTTTTTAATTTTTTTACTTACTAATATAGTAAATGTTTCTTTAATGTATATAATAGATTGTAAGAGCCTTCTGTAAATGGAGAATATTTTCTCTGTTGAAGGTAAATAAAAAAATAAATATCTTGATAACTACATATAGTGTAGCCAAACCTAAACTATCGCTTAACTCAGTATGATGTACTTATTCCGAAAAAAAAATCGATTTAGAGGCCGTTCAAAAGTTTTGTGGCCCCTGATCCATAAAATTTACTATATTTAATTCAATCAAAAATTTTCTTGTACGCCTTATACTTGGAGAACCTAACATTACTATATTACACATAATGTAACTAAACCCACTGAACGCAGTATGACTCCGTAAAAAAAAAAAAAAAAAAAAAAAAACCTCGATTTAGAGGCCGTTCAAAAATGTTGTTACCCCTGATCCAATTATTGGTCAAGAACGCAATCTTTTGATCTATTTTTTAAAAATCATTTCTAAAATTCTTGTTAATGTGTATAACTCTGTACAATGATTTCACTTGTTCGGTATGTGTCTGTTTGTCTTGAATTGACTCTTTGAAATATTCGCAAATGTCCAAGATCAGTACAACGTATTTCTATCAGATGTCTTCCTCGGATGAGTAGGTATACTTGTCGTCTTTGTAATCAAGGGGTTTCGGGTTCGAGTACAGGTGAAGGAGATAATTTTGGGGCTGTAAACCTAGTAGTAGTTCAGATTCCACTTTAAGCTGTAGATCCCATCCTTCGTAATTCTGCTGTTACGTAAGGACGTTAAGGTGGAACAAACTTATTTCTATTCTTATGCAACATATTAAATAAATAAATTTATTTAAAAAAGAAACCTGGCTTTAAAAGAAACCTCAGAACGGTTCGGATTAAACCACTTTCGCGAAATACCTCTTTTGTGATTTCTGAGTGTGAGTTCTTTACGTAAACATTTTTCTCTATCCTGAATTTTGAAGGCTAATTGCGTCTTCTAATATCTGTTACAGAATCCGTGTCTATTAGCTTCAAATAGCAATTCTTTACGGTTTTTGCATCTACCGAAACAAGAGATCCTTCATATTTCCCACCATCTCTGTACTTGCACTACATCTCCCATACTTGGCCGAGATGCACCACACTCTACTACTGATCCATACAATTATACTATATGACTACTATAATGATATACTACTAATGTCCTGTAGTAAATTCTACAAGTGCAAGGAACAAAATGCTTTTTAATTCGTTAAAATTGATTTAGAATTTAAAGAGTCATAAGCAATTTTAAATAGAGTTAATTTCCGCCACCTTGTGTATGTGGGTTAAAAATGATAGTTTCTTAGCATATTATGGGATGCAAATAATGATGGCTTTCCGAACAGTTAAGCCAGGTAGTTATATTTAGTAATTGTTTGTTTATTTGTGTATTGACGTTGAGCGTCTCTTTTCAGCACCGAGCCTATATGAGACGTGGACCTACAGTTTAAGGTGGAGTCCGACCAACGCAATAAAATTTCAAAGCTCCCCCATCTAAAATCGAACCCAGGACACTGTGGACCAAAGGCACGCGCGCTATCAATAATTAGAATAATGGGGAGGGCGATCAGTGGTCGCCTTCGTTGCCCATATAGTCCAGTAAAGATAGCCCATTTTTCTGCCAAGAAAGGAACAAATTAGTAACAAGCTGAAAATTGGTATGGAAGTAGGGGGATGTGTCAGGAATAACATACTAAAAGTACCCTAAAATCCCACTGTAGCTTTTCCCGCAATTTTGAAAAATGTCCACCATCTTTAGATGACGACGGAAATCGTCACCCCTTATGTTTATTCTTCTAGCCACCGTTCTAATTATCACAAAGCCATGAATCATATATGTTGGAAAGCTTGAAAGACAGAGAATCTAAGTAAATAACACATATGCCCATCGTGCTAAATTTCTAGAAGAAGAGAAGAAGAAAACAGCTTTTTATTTTAAAAAAGGTATTTTCAGAAATCATGAGAAGTTTGCAACACTGACAGTTATTGCACACCAACGAAACACCATCAACAGATACTCTTGATACTGATCTCAATCATAGCCAACAATGACACAAATCGGTGCAATACAAGCCGAGAAAAAAATATAACTTATTTTACTTTCTGACCTCTTTATACAAAAGTGCATAAGGTGACATACACTTTCACGGTTCTAGTAAGCTTCTTTTATCACATAGGACCAAGAGTTATATATGATTGGAAATGTTAAGAAACGTAAATTCGAACGAGGTAACACTTATACTAAGCAACCCCAATTTGTGGAAGAAGCGCAAAACCCAAAATTTCGGGACAAAACGTGATTTTCGCATAAATTCTTTAAAACTTGCAACACTGACAATTATTGTGTGTTAACAAAACTCAGCCACCGTTTTCATTATCATCATTATTAATTTACTTTTAAAATGGCCAACGTTCCGTGTAACGTGGGTTCCTGTCACCACGGCATGGCGCGTCCTCAGGTTGCGGATCGAGGAGAAGGCCTCTAGATATAGAGGTTAGCTGCGAATATACTGAATAAGCAGTCGCGGACAGACGACTAGGAGTGGTCCTCCAGCTTGGGGGTTTGGGTAAGGCTAACACCCTCATCCTGTAAAAAAAGGTACTTGTTCAGAAACATTCACAAAAGCCTCGGACAAGGACTGATAACTTGGCACGACATCAGCAAAAGAAAATGGACATGAGATTTGGAACATGGAATATTAGAAGTCTTTATAGGGCAGGCGCGTTAAAATCTGTAACGAGTGAGTTAGAGAAATACAGGATGGACTTAGTAGGAGTTCAGGAAGTTAGGTGGGAAGGAAATGGATCTGAGAATTCCGGAAATTTTACGTTCTTTTACGGGGAAGGAAATAAAAATCACCAGTTAGGAACAGGGTTTTTCGTTCACAAACGAATATTACCAGCAATTAAACGGGTTGAATTTGTTACTGACAGACTTTCTTTTATTACTCTTAAGGGACGGTGGTGTGATATTATTGTTTTAAATGTACATGCTCCAACTGAAGATAAGGATGACGATATAAAAGACAGTTTTTACGAAGAAGTGGAACGGATATTTGACCAACTCCCGCGATACCATATGAAGATTCTATTAGGGGATTTCAATGCGAAGGTAGGACGAGAGGATATTTTCAAACCGATTATAGGGAACGAAAGTTTGCATAAGGAAAGTAATGACAACGGTGTTAGACTCGTGAACTTTGCAACATCCAAAAACCTAATCGTGAAGAGTACAAAATTCCCACATCGTGACGTTCATAAATACACTTGGACATCACCAGACGGAAAAACACATAATCAGATTGATCACGTTTTAGTAGATAGAAGAAGACAATCTAGCATAATTGACGTCCGGTCGTTTAGAGGGGCTGATTGTGACACTGATCACTACCTGGTAGCAGCGATAATACGGGAGAGATTATCGTTGAATAAAGGTAATACTCAATGTCCGAAAACGAAGAGATTTAATTTAAAGAAATTAGAAGAGAGCCAGGTAAGAGAGGAATACCAGATTGAAGTTTCGAATAGATTCTCGGTTTTAGAAGACTCGGAGTGCACTAGTGTTGAGGATACTTGGATTGAAATTAGAGATAGCACTAAAAGTTCAGCAATAGAAAAATTGGGACACGCTGAAATACGTAGGAACAAACCATGGTTCGACCAAGAATGCATTAAACTAGCAGAGAAGAGAAAACAGGCAAAATTACGGTGGCTACAAAATCCGAATGAAATAACTACACAAAATTTCGCAGATATCAGGCGGGAAACTTCCAAAACTTTTAGAACAAAGAAACGGGATTTTTTGAAAGCTAAAATTAAGAAACTTGAAGATAATAGTAAAAATAAAAATATTCGGGACATGTATAAGGGGATCAGCGAATTTAAGAAAGGCTATCAACCTCGTGCTTATATATTAAAGAAATCTGACGGAACAGTTCTCACTGATACGGATAGCCTCTTAAATAGATGGAAAGATTTCTTTAACGATTTGCTGAACACGCAGCCAAAAACTAATGTGCGTGGAGAAAAGGAGATACACACCGCAGAACCGTATATTCCAGAACCCAATCGAATAGAAGTGGAAGCCGCTATAAAGAAATTAAAGAAACACAAATCTCCGGGTGTTGATGAAATTCCGGCTGAGTTAATTTTAGCTGGAGGCGAAAAATTGTGGAACAAGATACACAAACTCATTCTCCTTATCTGGAACAAGGAAGAATTGCCACAAGAGTGGAAAGAGTCAATCATTGTTCCAATTCACAAGAAAGGCGACAAAACTGACTGTAATAATTATCGAGGCATTTCTCTTCTGTCAACATCCTATAAAATCCTTTCAAATATTCTGTTAGCAAGATTGACCCCATACGCAGATGAAATTATTGGAGATTATCAGTGCGGATTTAGACGAAATCGATCAACTATCGACCAAATATTTACCATTCGCCAAATACTCGAAAAGAAGTGGGAATACAATACCCCGGTACATCAACTATTTATTGATTTCAGAAAGGCTTACGACTCGGTTAGGAGAGAAACATTATACAACGTTCTTACAGAGCTTGGAATACCGAGAAAGCTAATTAGATTAATTAAGATATGTTTAAGTGAATCCCAAAGTAAAGTCCGGGTAGGAAAATTTTTGTCCACGAGCTTCCACGTCGAAAATGGCCTGAAACAAGGAGATGCGTTGTCGCCATTATTATTTAACTTTGTGCTGGAATACGCCATAAGGAAAATCAAAGATAGCAACCAGGGCCTAGAGTTGAACGGCATTCACCAGGTTATGGCATATGCTGATGATGTAAATTTAATAGGGGATGATATGAGAACAGTAGAAATAAATGCAGAGATATTATTAAACGCTTGCAGGGACATGGGTTTAGAAGTAAATGCAGAGAAAACTAAATACATGGAAGTGCGTCGGGACCGTAATACGGCAAATTATGGAGGCGTTAAAATATTAAATAATACTTTTGATAAAGTGGATACTTTCAAATATTTAGGATCAATATTAACAGACGAAAATCATATTCACGAAGAAATTAAATGTCGACTAAAAGCAGGGAATTCGTGTTACTATTCGGTTCAAAATCTCTTGTCGTCGCGAATTCTGTCGAGGAATTTGAAGCTTAAAATATATAAAACGATAATCATGCCTGTTGTTCTGTATGGTTGCGAAACATGGTCGCTTACTCTGAGGGAAGAACATAGACTGAAAGTATTTGAGAACAGGATCCTGAGAAGAATATTCGGACCCAAGAGGAACGAGAATGGGGAATGGCGGAAGCTTCATAACGAGGAACTACATAGTTTATACGGTTTACCCAACATTGTTAGGGTCGTCAAGTCTAGGAGGCTTAGGTGGGCAGGTCATGTAGCTAGAATGGAAGAAAGTAGAAACGCTTTCAAAGTCTTGACTGGTAGACCCATAGGAAAACGACCATTAGGAAGACCTAGGCGCAGATGGGAGGATAATATTAAGATGGATCTCGCAGAGATAGGAATACAAAGTAGAAACTGGATCCAATTAGCTAAGGATAGAAGTCAGTGGAGAGCTTTTGTGAACGCGGCACTGAACCTCCGGGTTCCATAGGCCATAGAGTTAGTTAGTTAGTTAATGGCCAACGTTTTCTCCAATGGAGTAAGCTTTTATAATACATAGTTTTACATCACTTAAATATAGGGGGCCGCGGTGGCTCAGTGGTAGAGCGTTCACCTCTGGTGCTAGGGGTCCCGGGTTCGATCCCAGCCCCCGCCAAGTGAACTTTGTGGTGGACAAACACCGTGTGCGTGGGTTTTCTCGGGGTTCTCCCGTTTCCTCCCACTTTCTTCATTCCACCATTTCATTCATTACTCATCATCACCGTCTCCTTTAGCCTAACCGGCATAACCGTGGAACGTAAAACTCAAAGATTTAATTTCATTTTCATTTCATCACTTAAATATAGCACAAAAATCATTTATTGACAGCATTAGAAAGTAGCAGAAATTGGTAGTCTTCTATTCATAGGAAAATCGTAATTCACACACTTAAAATCACTCTCAATTACAATAGTCATTTGAATGTAATTTTTTAAAAATGTCTTGTTTAAATTAGAATGCAATTTTCCTCCTAGTATTCTTCAAATCAACTTAGTATTTACGTTAGACGTTAGTATGCACTTTACGAACATTTTTGTAACTAGTCCATTCGGACTTATTTTATTAGAAATCAATGAGGTTATCATTATCTCGTTCATCTCCATGGTTTTCAACATTTGATTTTGCATTCACGCATCCAATTCCTCGAGAATGACATAAATTAGAGCACACAATTCCTGCTTTCCGACAACCGTACATACTTTCACAGCCCTTTTTACATTTACAGGATAGTACACGGAGCGGGTTCCTTGGTCATTGTTGCTGGTACGAGGATACCTCCTAATGTTGTCCATTCATATTCAGTCGCTCGCAAATCATTTCCACTTTACTATTGAACCTGATGATATGGTGTTTCGCAGCATCACTGGTGGGTGGCAGTTTTGCCAATTGTATTTCGTTCTGAATTGGGAGCGACTTACTGCAAGGATATATGAATGATACTGGAATTCATCCAGTAAGGTTGCTATTGCTGGAGAATCGTAGTGTGTTAGTAGAAATGATGTGCCAGTTTCATAGATTGTACACTAGCATTATCATGGTTCAAAACTTCAAGTGATCGGCATAAATCTTCCCGTTTTTGAAGTAATCGCAATGGCTTTTTCTTTCCCTGTCGATACAAACCACATGATGTGTCGCATCCAGTTAAAGCATGGTAACTGAGCAAAACTAACAACTCCTTAGTACAACTTCTTAGTACTAAATTCTTTACTCACGTCTTGTACACGTCCAATGTCGTACTGATTATTTCGAAATGTGATGTACTGATTATTACCTTGTTCAAGCAAAATGATTAAAATCTCAACATCCTCGTCATTACTACGACGTGCCTACAAGGATTTAAAGACTTGGCCACAGCAGTTTTAGCTAAAAGTGCATCAGCATCACTTCTTGCTTGCTGGGTTTGAATTCCAGCTTGTGTCAAATGAACCATCAATTCACGGGCGAAACAATCCTTATTTTTGAAATTACTTAAGAATTTATCTTTTTTTGTTAATAATATGGTTTCATTTGTGAATAACACCAAAGCTGATTAAACCTTTGACTCACTTTGCTCCCGCTCAGCGGCTTTTGTACAGTTTTCAGTGCAATACCCATAAAAAAATAATTGGTGCTTTCGTTCCTGAGTTTGTGAGCACATAGGACACATACGAGTTGTGCACGTCAAGGTATGTTCCATGTTGTGGCCAAACAATAGAAGCAAGCCTCCATCTATAACGTACACAGTGCTTTTAATTTGAGTTTTAAAATTTGTCCGATATTCAAACATGTCGTACAAAGCGAACTTTTTCGTTTTTCTCATAGACATTTCTGTGAAGAGAGAAAGTGAATAGGGTGCAAGCTCGTAAGCAAAACACTGCTGGAGTTCTTTTTCGGACTTCTACTCATATGATTCAGTTGAAGTATGGTGTTTACAGCCAGTAGCTCATCACCGATACGCACTACATTGTGCATTACGGATAGTGGGATGATTTATCTTTTTGTTTAAGTTTCACATTTCCCAAGGTCTGTCCAAACATTCCTTCCATAGCAGCCAATCCGATTTCCTTAGATTTATCAGTTGACCATTTCATTACCTACCATGGCAGTGCTTAGGGACGCGAGCTTCGGATATGAAGGGAATGGAGAATGCTGGCAAAACCAACGCAAGAACTTCTTTAGCTGTAATATATCACGCGATTGACTGCTTTGGTACAGGTCCACATGCCGACCAGTGTGAAGTTCGTGCCTATCTTTGTTTAATAATTTTTCAAGACATTCTCGTAAGTGGCACGCTGCTGGCACACTTGACACACACCTAGATATTATCTTTTCAGTCATGCCTCTCCCATGCGTCAGTCCACCGCTGCTCTTCATTGCTCTCGCTAAAACCTGCTCAATCGTCATATCAGACCATGTACCACTCCAAAATATATCTTTTCTACGAATAGTGAAGTAACAGTCTCCTGCAAATAGCTGGAACTGATGAAGATCCATTTCATCCTCCAACCGCAACATTTCTTGTAAGTACAGATGTGCGTATTTGGCATACAAAAGATGCTCAGCTGCATAGAAGTATGGTAACATTTCTTACATGGAGTGAAGATGAAGATTCAAGTCTCCAGTTATTTCGAATTAAAAGACGCATAATTTCTACAAGCTGAAAGTACAAAGCGAATAAGTTAGGGATACGGCTTGTTTCTGCAGCAGCGTCAATGAATAACTTCAGGTCATTTGCAATCTTGATTGACTATGGATGTTGAACAACTACTTCAGTATCGATATCTTCTTCAGTCATCATAGGAATACAAACATCTCGCAATTGACGCACAAACTCCTCAGTGCCGTCTGATTCATTAATTAAACAGTATTGAGTTGAGTTGATTTTGAGTTTAACGTCCCGTTCAGCAGGGAGGCTATATGAGACGTGGACCTACTGATTAACGTGGAATCCGAACCACATGAGCTCCCGCCGGGAATCGAACCCGGGTCTCCCACGCGAAAGGCGCGTATGCTAACCGCTTAGCGACAGGGAGCTCAATTAAACAGTATATATTGCAATTGCTAAGGGCCGTGTTGTGTTAAAAAAAAAAAAAAAAAAATGAGCTCGCAAAGCACGAGCAATAAGAATGGCCTGGCTTTATCTGTGGCATGGAGTTATTAGCATACACACAAGATCAAAGTTCTTCAATGCCACTACCTTTCATTATATATGCAACTGTTTCCATAAATGATATTATAGAGTGAAAAATCCCGAAGTCTAACAACAACTGACGGTAATTCATCAGAATTTCTACATGCTGCTACAATGTCACATGCTTTAGAGTACAAAGGTTAATCCAACGTGACTAAGCACGCTTTTTTTGCTTATTTCCTGCACATTCTTTGCTGGCAAACATAAGCGCCGAGTATACAGCATGCATGCTTATTGGTTGAAGATTGATGAGAGGTTGAATTACTACTTAATATATTTGAAACTTATGGTTGTTGCTTGTCACCAGCTGCATAAATCCATTCCAATTCGGGCAAGTTAGTGTCTTCAACCACTTGAGAATCATCCATGTTACATCGTACAGAAGGTGGATTTCAGTTTGGATATTCAGAACACTAAGGTATCTTATTTCTTCAATGATTAAATCCCAAAGGCCATTACCTTTGCGAGTGTACGTTAAAAGTGGCATATTCCATTCATTCTTTGACAGTGTACCTTTTTTGAACCCAGGTATTGCTCAATGATATGCGAGCGACTGAATATGAATGGACAACATTAGGAGGTATCCTCGTACCAGCAACAATGACCAAGGAACCCGCTCCGTGTACTATCCTGTAAATGTAAAAAGGGCTGTGAAAGTATGTACGGTTGTCGGAAAGCAGGAATTGTGTGCTCTAATTTATGTCATTCTCGAGGAATTGGATGCGTGAATGCAAAATCAAATGTTGAAAACCATGGAGATGAACGAGATAATGATAACCTCATTGATTTCTAATAAAATAAGTCCGAATGGACTAGTTACAAAAATGTTCGTAAAGTGCATACTAACGTCTAACGTAAATACTAAGTTGATTTGAAGAATACTAGGAGGAAAATTGCATTTTAATTTAAACAAGACATTTTTAAAAAATTACATTCAAATGACTATTGTAATTGAGAGTGATTTTAAGTGTGTGAATTACGATTTTCCTATGAATAGAAGACTACCAATTTCTGCTACTTTCTAATGCTGTCAATAAATGATTTTTGTGCTATATTTAAGTGATGTAAAACTATGTATTATAAAAGCTTACTCCATTGGAGAAAACGTTGGCCATTTTAAAAGTAAATTAATAATGATGATAATGAAAACGGTGGCTGAGTTTTGTTAACACACAATAATTGTCAGTGTTGCAAGTTTTAAAGAATTTATGCGAAAATCACGTTTTGTCCCGAAATTTTGGGTTTTGCGCTTCTTCCACAAATTGGGGTTGCTTAGTATAAGTGTTACCTCGTTCGAATTTACGTTTCTTAACATTTCCAATCATATATAACTCTTGGTCCTATGTGATAAAAGAAGCTTACTAGAACCGTGAAAGTGTATGTCACCTTATGCACTTTTGTATAAAGAGGTCAGAAAGTAAAATAAGTTATATTTTTTTCTCGGCTTGTATTGCACCGATTTGTGTCATTGTTGGCTATGATTGAGATAAGTATCAAGAGTATCTGTTGATGGTGTTTCGTTGGTGTGCAATAACTGTCAGTGTTGCAAACTTCTCATGATTTCTGAAAATACCTTTTTTAAAATAAAAAGCTGTTTTCTTCTTCCTCTTCTTCTAGAAATTTAGCACGATGGGCATATGTGTTATTTACTTAGATTCTCTGTCTTTCAAGCTTTCCAACCATATATGATTCATGGCTTTGTGATAATCAGAACGGTGGCTAGAAGAATAAACATAAGGGGTGACGATTTCCGTCATCTAAAGATGGCGGACATTTTTCAAAATTGCGGGAAAAGCTACAGTGGGATTTTAGGGTACTTTTAGTATGTTATTTCTGACACATCCCCCTACTTCCATACCAATTTTCAGCTTGTTACTAATTTGTTCCTTTCTCAATCCTATCTTTATTGGACTAATATAGAAATATGGAGCAGTATCAATCATTAGATATTGAAAAAGTATTGCACACATTATCCAATGACAACTCACCGGGGTTCTTTAAAAGCAGTTTAGTATTAGAGTTTGTTTCGCTTTTTCTGCACTGTACAATAAAATCAATGTTCTGGAATTACTGGAATCTCAGCTTCATTTCTCTAAATAATAATTATTTGGTATGGAACATTCGAAATTCCATTACTCATAACGCTTCCTCAGAAAGCAAAGATTTTCTTTAATATTACATTCTTTCTCTAGTTCAGCTTGTATTGATTTCAATTTCTGTCCTTTCGAAAAAAGATAGTGGCAACTGTTCTCATGTTACTATAATGCAGCTGTGCCTAGTATGATAAGTTGCCAACTAAAACAAAAGCCTTGGCCCTTGATCTCTGTCTGTTTTATACCAAGCCTTTGTGATGAGTTTGATTTGCTGTCAGTTTTTCAAGTCTCAACTTCTTGTAAAATGAAAGAAAGAGTTCTTGTTATATATATATATATATATATATATATATATATATATATATATATATATATATATATATATATATATCCGACAAATTATTTGGTGCCTCAGAATTCAGAACAGTTGGATTAAATGTAAACCCAAGGAGGTTAGAGTATAAACACTTACGAAACACGGTGTCCAACTACTTTGTTCCGGTCGACATTATATAAACTTTTGATCACTATAATCCTTCAAAGTGATCCAAACTAAATTGTTTGATGATTATTATATATAACAGCTATTTTGTCGCTAACCATATAGCTAGACTTGTCATACTATATTATACAACATTCACAATTAACATATAAACTAATTAAAACAATGTTGCTGGATTTTGATCGAAGTACACTTTTATTTGGAGCACTATACCCTCAGCACGCAAATCTGTCTTCAACATTGGGGCGAATGGGTAAGACTGTTTCCATAAAATATATACGAGTATATATATATATATATATATATATATATATATATATATATATATATATATTAAAAGGAATGTTCAATATATTTATGAAGTTGAAAACCAAAGCTGTGGAGGATCACGAGAGCAGAGTTGTCTTTAACACTGGTAGGAGGGCAGATTTAAGGCTTATTCTGGGGAGGTGAAGATAAGACTCATATTACGGTAGATGAATCTGATTTCTGAAGTGAACTTGTTCTATATTATATATCAGGCTATGTAGATGAAGTAGTGGTACATATCAGTATTACAAATCAGTGCCGTAAACACGTTCTGAAATCTGAATACATGCATATTTATAATTCGTACGTTTCTACTTAGGCAGAAACACATTTCAAATCGGAATATTAGGGGGACAGTCCCCCCAGTTCCAAGATTGGGGGGCATATCCCCTATTCCCCTCGGGACTTGCGCCAGTGCTCACCCTGTATGTGCGCATAATAGGAATCTGTGACAAAAATTGATACATTCCCATACTTAAGGACTAAGAAAGGATACAATGGAATAAATCAGTAAAGAATATAGGAAAGACGGCTACATATATTTAGCTAACACACGATCAATGTAAATAACTCTTAATAGTACTTACTTAAGACTACATAGATAAATAAATGATCATTGCATCTTTGCAAATAGTATAAAATTTCAAAATCGAAAAAGAAAAAAAAAACCTCAATATTTGGAAGGAATTGGAACTTTTACAACTGACCGAAAGCAGCGAACTTAATTATATTACAATATTACAAACCAACAAACATTTTAATTGAAGAATTGTTGCGTTAGTTTCATGGACAAAGTCAACGCGGCTTGGAATACATGTGCTAATTAATCAAAATAAAAAAAACTACTTCCGAAAAAAAGAAAAAAGACAGCATAAAGAGACTGTTGTTCCAATTCAATTTCAATAATTATGGTTTTGAAACTTTCATCTGTGGCTTACTTACTTCCTTGAAATTGACATTTGCACTTTCGCTATAATTCGGCATAAACAACGTTTTCGAACTTCAAATTTCTTCGATTTCAAACCAAAAAAAGTTTTTAAAAACTTAATGTTTTTATTTCGCAGCTGATTTATCGTTGTGACACTTCAGCGTAATTGGTACACGAAACACTTGTTTTCGTTCTCTCAAGTTTTGTCAAGAAAGGAAAATATGAAAAGTGGCGCAACTGTTCCAAATGATCGTATGACGATAATTATTGAATTTTTTAAAATAATAATCTCTATATACATTTAAAAAAGTCGTAATCGAACAATTCCTCAAATGATGAATTACACATAAGGAACCACATAGCACAAAACACCTTGCCTCTATTAACTAATTAAAAACTCAACATTCACTAGAACAATTATTATTACATTTGTGAGTTAGGATATATATATTTTTTAAGTTATTGAAATATAATGAGAATTCTTGGAGAAATGTTATGGAACAATGAGTCAAAATATTGTAATTCCACTCTTTATAGCAGCAAAGTTATTAAGATAACAGTGAAAATTGTTTGTTAAACTCATGCAAATGCTTTCTTGACTCTATGGTGACATTGCATAATGTAGAAATGCAACATCAACAACAACAACAATAATAATAACTATAAATAACAAAATATGACCTTGTTCTCGAATATACTAATTAAATATCAAGGTCTCACAACAGAAAAGCAGAGACATTACTGAGGAACGTAGGCAGAAGATCTTATTAAAAGATTAGCAACTTTGTTAACTTTTTTAAAACCGAAGTCTTTGTGTAGCCGAAAAGGAAAATTCTTATCTATCTGCATGCCTTCATCTCACCACTTGTAAATTATTTGATAAAGTATATACAACAAGGTCTTTGGTTTTAAAGAGACACTAAAAAATATGTTCTGTGAAATACGAAGGAGTTTGCTAGAAGTTAATTGACTTCTCTAGCACAAGATTATATCATGGTGCACATGATCCTTCGCCCCTCTTTCCTCCTCCTACTAAATACCTTTCCCAGTGTGAATCCTCAAAATTTCATTTCCCGTACAAAGAAGGCAGTCGTTTCTCGTGGTAGTATGAAGAATAATTTTGTAAGATAATATTAATTATGATATTAAAATTTGATATAGAGATTTGAACATAATATTAAAATTATAAAGATAGTATTAAAATTTGAAGATAATATCTTCAGTTTTTATAAAATACTATCTGTTAATTGCTATTGTCGTAATCTTATCCGTTTCGAAGTAAAGACGGCCTCTTTGGATTTTTGAATTACCGTCTATAATACAGAGTAAGCTGAAATTACCATTTTCCCCTATTATGTGAGATATAAGTGTTATATACGGTATACGGTAATCCTCACTTCTTTGAAGACTTGGAACGAAACCCTCCCCATGTAATGATTAAGGCTGGAGTCAGAGTTGCCAACTTTCTTAAGAAAAAATCGGGACAGGACAGTGGGTATTGGAGCCCCCTTCTCCCTCCCCCGGAGGTGGCCACACGTACGACGAGGCGTTGGAAACAATGTAAATAATCAGCTGAATAACACGAACCTGAATTATTTCGGCACGTTATTTCTTTTGTTTTCCCACCCACTGCTCATCACTAGGTACAAACAATGTATGCAACAAATTCAAACTAGAACAATTGCAATTTATTTAATATTGTAAGGATCCCCACATCATAAGAGAAGCACATGTTAATATAACACGTGTTATTGATTGTAAACAATGAAGCAGACGAGAAGTCAACATGGAAGACACCGGAGGAAGCCGAAAGGTGGCGGACCTCACGAAAGGGCCCGAAGAGGATACATAAAAGCGCAACCACGGAGGGACCTGGTACAGTGTTGTCAGATGGCGGGAAATTTCCCGCAAAACGGGAAATTCTTAACATTGGCGAGAATGTGGGAAATTCTTGTTAAAAACGGGAATTCTGTCAACTTTTCTTCCTTTTCAAGTCATCTCTTTGTACTTGGAATAATACATAGATTGGAAGCATCTTTGAAGATCAAGAGAACCAGAACAGCAAGAGACGTTTATAAACCGAACCAAATGGAACTGAATGTTAATCGCGCCAATATCCATTTTCTGCAAAAAGAAAGGAGGGAGGGTTTATGGCCCTTCGCTTACTATATATTGATGGAATGTTAAGTTGAAGTGAGGGGTAGAAAGAAAGAATATGCTTGGAAGTAGAACACACTCACACAGACAGACAAAATGCATATTTCTCTCTCTACGGATTAAACTACAGTTAGAAAATAGAAGGATAGCCCTATGATAGATTTCTCCTCCCGCAGAAAAAGATGTACTTCTGATTGATTGCTCATAGCTATTTGATTTTAACTTTAATCAATTAATCATTATATTAATAATTTCATCATTAATTATTAATTAAATTAATTATTGATATTCTTCCTTGGCGGGAAATTTTGCAAGCGATCGGGAAATTTCAGGGGTTTGAGCGGGAAATTTGTTATTCTGAATCTGACAACACTGACCTGGTATCAGTCGACCAACTGATCAACTAACCAATACCTGCTCTGAGGTCGCATTGGACTAGGGGTACTCCTTTCCTTAAATCGAGGTCGCATTGGACTAGGGGTACTCCTTTCCTTAACTCGAGGTCGCATTGGACTAGGGATCCTCACTACAACCAAGCCTCACGAAGCTGCCTTGGACTGAGCGGGCTTTCCTTCAAGACTCACCAGAACCTTGCAGGTGCCTTGAGCAGGGCCGCCCACAGGGGGATATATGGCGCAAGCTGCGCCATTGAGAAAAATTTTGGGGGGGATTTTACTCTACTTTCGAACTAGCAATTTTACTGTCAGAATAGCATTAAAACACGATTTTGAGAAGCTAATTTTCAAAAATTTTCCGGGGTGAACCCCCGTACCCCCTGCTTCGATACTCGATAAATGAAGTACCGCGCAAGTAGCCGTATGAAATGAAAGGTTGGTTCGTTTTAAGAGAGAAGGGCCCTCACAGGAGGGATGAATGGCGCAACTTGTGCCATCGAGAAAAAAAAATTGGGGAAGAATTTTACTCTAATGTCGAATAAGTAATTTTGCTGTCGTCAGAATAACATTGGAACACGATGCGATTTTTTTTAAATCTCGAGAATGAATCCCCCTACCCCCTGCTTAGACCCTATGAATGAAGTACCGCGCAAGTATCTATATGAAAGGATGGGCTGGTCGGTTTATCGCTTTGTGTAGGTAATTTACCCATTTTCTGCTGGGAGCATTTATTTATTTCTTATTTATACCATGTACGACACTTAATAAGTAATGCTGTTCAATTGCTACATGATGTATAATAAATTAATTAATGATAATATTTTGTATAGTTTTCTGTTTGTGCGATTACATTTTCCACTTAATTAAAAAGAAGTGAAATCACAAAAATGAGCGCCAAGTTCTGGTGAACAACAGTTACAAACACTCAAGGAATCACTTTCAAATTTAGATTTGAAACTTGCCTATGTTGTCTGTTGAAAATTATAAAGTAGTTTGACATAATTGTGAGCTAGTGGTGTGGAAGGCCGATGTCCTTCTCCATCATCTGCATATCGAAATGCAGATGAGGGGCACATTTACATATTGATGTGTAAATATAATGATTTTGTGGTATAATTATTTGCTTATATTAGCATACTCAGTGCATATTAATTAGCTATTATGAGTAATAAAGTGTAAAACACCGAGCATAGTACGTAAATATTAATACAATATTGTATTATATTGTATTTATTTTGTGTTTATTTCATTTATAGGCATTATATATCATATTAATGGGTTGCATCTAATTACTACGTTGTCGCATAATGTATAGTTTACAGGGGATGATGGAAGGAAGGATATTAAAAGCATAGATGAAGGATTAATTAAATAGGAAATGAGCAGATTCTATAAGAATCATACATGAATTTCAGAACGCTGGAAGAGAGCTAGCGCTGAGAGAAGTTTTTTTTTTCCGACGTGGTGTCGCCTAGACTTCAAGATGTGAGGTCCTTCACAACTCACCATGGAAAGAAATAACCAGAATAGGAACTAAATAAGTATCTTTATACACAGGAAGTAGCCTATGGACTTCCTTGGTGAAACTACACTGAAGTGGATACAGTGTGTTGAAACACATCGTTGGTATTGTTTCAAAAGCCATAAACTTTTTCGCTTCTACATGCGAAATTTTAGTTTTCTATAGGTGTGATTTCCAATGCAGCAAGCTCTAGCGTCACTTCCTCCCCCCTTCTCACCAAAGACCAGTAAACCTGGCTAGCGAGCCTTTAGTTTCTTCCCGAACTGCAACACCAATTTGAAAATGTATACTCTGATTTGACTTATTTTCTGTGTTTAATATTAATATTTACGTACTAAGCTAAACACGTTCTTGGAAATACCGCATAAAATTCTGATTTATTTTATCATCGTGTATCCCGTATCGAACAAGACACTTGGATCTTGTATTTGTGAAAAGTAAATAATTAACAAAGATGTTTCCTCAATCTCTCTCCAAGCAAACATGGCTGCATTAGTAGCAGACAGTTTTGAAAGACAGCCACAGGAATTGGGTGTACTGCTGCTTCTGAGAGAGATGACAGTTCATAAATTGTATAAATATGTATTCTTTGTATATTTTCCTTTATTTTGATGTATAATAACATATGTTTCTAAATTTAATTTGTATGTAACAAGTGAAGAAAAACAAATTTGTGTGAAAAACTCTCATAGTTTCTGCTGGGAGCAAAAGCTTCAGTGTTGACCGTCCTTGGAGTAGGGGCAGCACGTGTCAGCAAAGAAAGGGTGAATTTGGCTACGGATGGTAGCTGAACAAGTGCATTGGCAGGTCAGACCACCCACAATACCGCCCACAATACCACCCACAATACCGGAATTTGTCAAAGGTTGCTTGAGGAAGCGAGTTTCTTCGTTTCCTTGTTTTTGGTAAAGACATATACTCGTTTTCATGAGAGAACGGGTGGAGTTCAAGTTAGAATCGAGAGGCGACAAGATATAGTTTTTCGGTTAGAAGGAAGTCACCTGACTTCTCTTACAGAGAGTTTGATACCCGGGACAAGGTGTGAACAAATTCCGGTTCCCCTGGATGGTCCTGTGAACAACTGTATACGCGAGTGTGTAGAACTCAGTTTTTCTATATGAAGTTATAATCAATTCACAGAATGTGTAAGCCCTACACATATCTGTAATTAATACATATTAGTGGTGATTATTAAATCTAGTGAAAAAAAATGAAAGTTAACTTTTACGTTCAGTGAATCTTCACTCATTCTCTGGGTGCTATGGACACTCAATAGAGATCACGTAGTTTGAATCTCGTCGAACATCCCATTTTTAATATGGGAAAACCTAGTTCTTCCAATATGGGAGAAATATATAACTTAAGATATCTCAAGTAGAGATATTAAACATAGGCCGGTAACGCCTTTAAGCCGTGCCTGTCCTTGGACATTTTAGAACAAGGCTTCAAGCAATTATTTTGCTTGTTTATAGGAGCTACTAAAAGTTCCCTCATATAACATCAGTAATCCAGTGTACCATATCTCATACAGAACATTTTACTTCACAGTGGAATGAGAATCTAGAAGGACACTGTGTCATTCAACCTAGAACTTGTGAACAGTGCTAGTGAACCTAGGAACTGTGGATCAGTGTATTAAGTTAAATTTTTATTTAATTTTATCTTCAATCTGTTTGTTTATCTACGCAGATAGTGAAATATGTTTTCAGTTGAAGTATGTCTCTCCTCTATAAACTGTTAGAGACCAGAAACTCATGAATATGAGGAGATAAAAGAAAGTTGTGTATGTATATATATATCTAAATATCTTTTTTTTTTTTAAAGGTCAGACAGACCTTTCTAACTTCAGGTTCATCCTACGTTATTATTTTTTTTTAAAAGAAATGAAATTGTGTTAAAAATATCAAGTGTATCAGTATATAAAAAAAAGTGTGTGTGTGGTGGTGCACTACGTAAAGGTGATTAAATAATAGTGTATCAAGTGTGGATATCATCACATCTATTATATTTATGTTCCTGTTTCCTATGTGGAAAATAAAACTACTATCTCTGACCAGAACCAATGTCTACTCGATTTGCTGTAGGGTGAGTACCTGTGCTAATGATATGTTTGTTTCAGGAGTGTGATTCAAGGAGGCATTTTCCCCTTGCTTGTGTATGTTTGACCACCTCTCTAAATGGGGCCACAGAGAGAGTATTCTGCCCAAGGAACCATATAACAGCCATGCCATGAGATAGTGAGCTCAAATACATGCTGCTACCTGTAAAATTTTAAAGTATTAAAAAGATTTTTTTTAACCTTATTTGAACATTTAAACTGACTCACTATTGTAGCATCTTTGAGCATGGCTGTTATGCAGGTGACCCTGAGATCTGCTGTTCCACAAAACTAAATAATATTGCTCTACCGACTTCATAAGGGAGTGGCGGCCCTTACAGGAGAGTACCTTATCTCCAAGAGGGAATAAATCTTTTTCGCAAGTTTGGTAATTTGCATTCTATGCAAATATTTCAGTTAATTTGAATATTCCCAGCCACTCCACTACTTATATTATTTTATTTTATTTGTGTTGGTGTTCTTAGGTAACAGTTGTTTCGGCTCTGGCTACCTGCACCTCACAGTGGTAACCATACAGACAACAGCCAAGTTTCAAATATAAATTTGAAGTGAGCCAGTGAGTGTTTGGAACTGTTGTCCACCAGAACTTGGCGCCTATTTTTGTGATTTCAATTCTTTTTAAGGCCACTCGTACTTGGCTCTTTTACAGGAATGTTTTTTGTTGGATATCACTTCTTTTTGTAGGCTAATTTCGAGGATAACATTTTCTTTTGGTATCAAACTCAATAACTTGTAACTTGCGTCTTACTTTTCATGTACAAGGGAATTATATCAATATTTTGTAAAGAAAAAAAATAATACTACTAATTGTAAAAAAAAGAATACCTGTGCCATACACAGTGTGTAGAAGTTTTTATACCCTTCAATATCCTTATAGAACATATTTAGTATTGTACACTACCAAGACTACTAATGAAAGTAATGCCATTTTTATAATTACTACTGCCCCTACTACTATTACAAGCATTCTATAATACTACTACAGGAAATAAAAACAAGAACAAAAATAACAATTACTAGTACTATAAAAACTACTGCTACACTGGGCAATTGTTTTTAGAGGACTTGAGTTTTGAGGAGGGAAGAGATTATTAGTTTTGGGGGGGAGTGCGCCATCGGCTTTGGGGGGGATGGGCACCCCTGCCTTGAAGACTGCTTTGAGAGAAGGGGCACCGTGTAAAACACCTGTCTCCCTTCATCTGGTCAAATAAAAAGATAGACACTATTTACTCTTTATAATCAAAGACATTTTGTAATTAGAACTTTGTAATAAAATTGGTGAAGGGAAAAGTATCGCTCAGACCGTCATTTAGTCTCTATCTATAAAGCCATTACAATATAAACAAAGTTTATACAGAAAACTATATAGATTTTATTATCACAAATGAGTGTATAACATTGTGAAGGAATTACTGACAAAAAAAAAATCAAGTCTTATTCTTGGGCTATCATTATACAACAAATTCAAAACAAACAACTGTAATTTATTTCATATAAACGAAACAAAAATTTGTTAAATTGATTCTATACATAAAACTGTGCGTGTAAATGATTAAGTTATTCCTTTGTAAAAATGGCCCAGTAAAATATTAACTTTGAAAATCGATAAATCGGGACAATATGCGTCCCGATGAGTGCCCGGTCGGGACGCGGGACAAATAAGTCAGAAATCGGTACAGTCCCGATAGAATCGGGACGGTTGGCAACTCTGGCTGAAGTGTCAGCAACCTCTCTGTTCGGTCCACATTTCTTTAACGATGTAACCTATCTAAACATGTTACAAGATTAGCTTGTCCTTGAACTGCAAGTTCAAGGACTTTATCGATAGAGTAAAGTTTCAGTTATATAAAACACCATCACATTACTCGCTTACCGTGAGAGAATATTTGAATGAAGTAATTCCCAACATATGAACTGCTAGGGGTTTTCCATAGTTACCAGCACCTTTGAACTGGCCTTTTAGAACTTTCAACCTGTCTGTGTGCGATAATGAATTGTGGCGATATATCAAACAGAAAGTTGCCAGTACTGATTACCACACAAATGACAAACTTAAAGAAGCCGTTCGAAATGGATTTGATGCTGCTGTGAAGGATTTCATACTGTATCTGAAGGCGACTAATTCTGCTATGAAAATGATGATGTAGATATAGACACTGGAATGAAGTGTTGTCTATAGCCTTCTTAGATAGCATGTATCTTCTGTTATTTTACACTATTTATTTCAGATCAATCAACATCTATAAATATATTTGAAGAACACACAGGGGATAAGGGGACCTTCGGCTCACCATTTAAAAAATATTCCTTATAAATGAACTGTAGAGTAATAAAAGAAAATTTCGACCCCTGCAATACACTTCTCTAGGACAGGGTTGCTAACAGTGGCGTATTTACGATTTTGTTTCTGCGGGCTTTGCTAACTTTAGTCCTAGAAATGTGAAAATTCTGCAAGATATTTAATTTAATATAGTAAATACAATTTCGGGGGCTTAAGCCCGGAAGCCCCCCTAAATACGCCACTGACTGTTAAAGTGTATTATTTAAAGAAAGGTTGGCTTATTCTTTTACAACAATTATTCTAATTGTCTACACTGAGATTTAGGGCTACCGCTCACTGCCAACATTTTGTCGGGCAACTATCTTGTTGCTCTGGCTAAATGCATTGAATCTTATGGGAGTCCGCTCATTGAGGCGACGGCGACAGAAAAGTTGCCGAGGTGTCGCCAAGCAGAGCGACAGCAGGGCAACAGCTTTGCGACGGAACAGTTGCGCAACATCTAAAAATGCTTTGATTCTTATGGGAGTCCGCTCACTGCGGCGACAGCGACAGAAAAGTTGCCGAGGTACCTCCAAGCTGAGAGATAAAAAATAAATGTTTTCTACAAGTTTTTCACATACATAACAGTTCGTTCCGTGTGTAGCGCGTGAAAAGAAGTGTTCGCAATTGAAGCTAATTCATGTATGTCTTTAATTATTAATGAAGACAATGAAAAATTAATTGAGGAAATAGAAAAACGCCCAGCGTCATTTAAAAATTAGTTTGCAAGAATAGCTAATCAAATATAAATTTAAAAAAGAAATTGTTGGAGGAAGTGTGTTTCGCTGTTGTAAGAAACTTGAATGAGCTTTCCAGCCAAGAAAAAAATAACACCGGTAGGTAAATTCGATAATTCGGCAATTGCGTAATTCGATAATTACATATGGCTGTCATACTACAAACCACTGTTTTTATCGAGTTCCCACAACTAGAAAAAATACAGATAAAATTATAATTCTCAATTTTCTTTGCACTTCAAATAAAAAAATAAATCAACTGTACAGTATAAAAATGACCGAATTTGAAACGTGAAGAGTACGCGGAAAGAACAAGGAAAGCCAAGTTTTATTTTGTGGCTATACGCAGAACATCTGAGAATACAGTCATAGTGCAGTCTTTTCGGATTGTAGCTAAGTTTCGTTTTGTTAATTATTTCCAGTCGTTTTATATTATTCGTTGTTATTGTTATATTTTGATTCGAATAATCGTTCCCGTTCATATTATAGTTATGTATATACAATGCTGTTATTTTTTGTCACTCATTTACGCTACCCAGCGCCGTAACTTATTTTTTTTCTGAGGGGCAAGCATTAATACGCGTATTTGGACTCTCTGCAAAAAGATGTTTTTTCTAATTCTTGGGCCCCCTCTTTCCATCTTTTTCTTACTCTTTATGGGCACCCCGGAACCTGCGGGCACTCCCGCACGGCAAGGTCTGCGGGGACGTTAGTTACGCTCCTGGGCCCGTTCCATACATGACAAATTAATTAAGGGGACAATGTTGACAAATCTCAAAGCCATACGAATAAGTATTAATTCTAGGGCCCCTAATAGTTGACAATTTTTACTGAAATGGACCCACGACTCATTTTTGTTTTATTTACCTTTTGTATGTTGTTTTGTTTATGTAATGTAGTGAATCTGTTTGCTGCTTCATTTATAATTTCATGTTCATATGGTATATGGACTAAGACAATTTTGTCTTAAAGTGGACCCTCCCTCGAACGACGGGGAGCTTCCCTGGGTACAGTTGCCCCTGCCCCCCGAACAATTTACGGCCCTGATGCTACCTTCAGAACTTTGACAGCATTGGCGTATTTAGGATAATTTTTTGCTTACTTCTAAAAATTGCAAGAACATTTTAGAAGATCTTGTTACAATAATGTTATAAATGCCGTCTGAGCCCCTCCCCCGCCTTCATTGTTAATCTCGTCAAATTATTTAGTCCCGCATTTCAGATGGGTGCCGCACTGTCGAAGAAATTATTCTCAGAACTCTCCTCATTTCCTGCTTTGAACTTCAACACACCCGAAAACCTGTGTAGGCTTGTTCCGAGTGTGAATTGACAAAGAACTACCTCTTATGACCATGTTAAAGGTGCCCGCTCTAGGATACATGTCTAATAGACCTTTTGTACTAATTTGAGGAAGCTCAATCCATCCAATTTTGAGATTATTTTTCTCCAGACCTCATGGATGTACATGTTAAGAAAAATAGTTCTATTCACTATATAGTGTGTAAAATTTTTTCTTCAGCAATCTCTCACTGTATATAGGATGTGCCCAGTATTTCTTTTTTTCTTTTTTCCTTAAGTTCAGCATTAGCGCACAAATAATAGTATATTCTTTGAAGTTCATCGTATTGTGTCTAATCCCGCCAAATTGTGATATCAAATGCCCGGCAATTTTTCTGTTGCCGTCGCCAGTGAGCGAGGGTGTGGCAACAAAAATGATTTGTCACTGTGAAGTTGCTGACTGTAGGCGACAGCGACAAGATAGTTGCGCAATTGTTTTGTCGCCAGTGAGCGGTAGGCCTTACATGGTTCTTATGTTACTGCGAGGCACCAAAGAATGCGTTACTTACCAAAAAGAAATAAAATAATTAGAGTAAACAATGTTGCATAATACCATAGTAACATTATTTATCATCATTTTCTTTAGCACACTTCTTCAACAGTTTTCTACACACTTTTGTTCATTTATTCTTTTCATCCATCCTAATCATCCCCCAACTCTATTATTTATTTTTTATTTTTCTAAATACCAAGTAAGTACTCAACAATATATTTGGATACGGAAGATGCTATAAGGCATGTTACATAAAATATCAAGGGATTTTGCAAGAATCTCTTCTACTTGCTTGTAATTTTATCTCATCAATAGCAATTTTTTTTATTAAACATTTGTACGCAACAAATTATTGAACACTATATAAATACCAAATAAAGTAAAGTTTTAAGCTTTGGTCAGTGTCTCTTTTGTTAAAACAATTAATCCAAAGCCATGAATAGTCTTACTATAAATACCAAATAGTTTATTCCGTGAAATATCAAGGAATTTGCTAGAAATTGATTTCTCCAGTAGAAGATTTTATAACGGTGCAAATAATGTTCTTTCCCTTTTCTTGTCAGAAGGGGCCCTCACAATATGACAACGACTTTGTTAAGGTTGTGAGACTTTAAACCAACAACTAATTTTTCAATTAATTTTTCTTTTGTCTTCTACAGATTGCTCTACTTCTACAAGGAGTTTAAGTTTTTGATGAGACATTTTCCGTTATGTCATATTTGAAATTCTCATGGTCCTACGTACCTTCCATCCTTCCTGAATCTTTGTTTCTGAACTCAGTTTCTACATCCATTACTTGTTTTCTCAGTGGTAATCATCTCAGGATATTACGTTCATTTACCAACTTGTAAGAAGATGACTTGATAAACGGTAACAACCTGAACACGGCTATGACTCAAAAGCAACCGGCTGTAAGTTATAACACTTGATGAATCTATGTGACTATGAACCAAACCAATGATTGTTTCACCCTAGAGTAAACCTAAGTGGTATTCTATGAATATCAATTTAAATATTTCTGTAGCTAGTGAAGTTTTTACTGCACAAAATAATACTGTGTTCTCTTGCATCAGTGAAATCAGAAGAACTTACTGTTACACAAAAATAGTATTAATATATTTGCAACCATGTGTCGTTATTAGAGAGTTTTTACTTTGAAACAGAAAGATGGTAGAAAGGATTGGTTTAACGTAGAAATAAGAACACAAAATCGTTGAATAAAGACTGTATACGTTCGTATTTTATTTGTACCACTCCTTTCATGATGCTTATGGATAAAGAAATTTTGTTTTTAAATTATTAATACTAGAGCAGAAATGTCTGTTGTACGCATGGGAAGGATAAGGTTTGTGAAAAAATAAAAAGTATAACAACGTTTTCGATTTCAAAATGCTTGTTGATGCAAGCTCAATTTTACTTAAATTATGTAAATACTCACACAGTTGTTCCTAAATAACGTTTCACAACGCCATGACCAAGTCAATATCGTTAGTTCATCTCCATTGCCATCGTAAAATACATTTTTTAGAGACACCTATAAATGTTTTTAAAGTTGAGATAAAGAGTGCGGCCAACAAAGCATTAGCCTTTAGCCCCAATTTCATCTCCCCATAAATTTGCTCGAACTTGAGTGCAAGCGGTACGTCCGGTGCATAGAACATGACTCTGAAGGAACCAGAGTGGTCAGATGCACTGTTCCTGTTATCGCGTTGCAAAGTGTGGGATGCCACGACACAGGGGCGGATCTAGGGGGGCGATCGGAGCGATCGCCCTCCCAGAAGAGGAAACTTTTTCTTATTTACATATAAACAAAACCCATCCCAGAGTTTGGAACTCTTAAAAGTGGCTCTAAGTGGCAGTATTACAACCCGCCTGCCCCCAGAAGTCCGTCCTGGATCCGCCCCTGCCACGAGATGGCGCTAGTACCGAGGCACAGCTGCGAGATCGCCTTTTAACGCCTCGAGGGTATTTGTATAAAGTGAGTTGAGTTGACTTTGAGTTTTACGTCCCGTTCAGCAGCGAGGCTATATGAGACGTGGACCTACTGATTAACGTGGAATCCGAACCACATGAGCTCCCGCCGGGAATCGAACCCGGGTCTCCCACGCCAAAGGCGCGTACGCTAACCGCTTAGCCATTGTATAAAGTGTGAAGCTATCACGTTATATTGGTCACAGATATAACTGCGTATCGTATTAAACTCGCTGTTCAAGCTCGTTGTTGCGAGTCTGGAGCACGCACTACGATGTTTTAGTTATTATTATTATTATTATTATTATTATTATTATATTTTATTATTTTTATTTATTTATTTATTTATTTTTGGTTTTTCTCCATAAATTATATTCCAGGCAGTTTTTGTTATCTTTAACCAAGAACTACTGCCCTGGACCAAACATTATACCTTTGTGCATAACTTTTTCAATTTAATCCCTTGTACACAAAACCTATCTATAAAGGTAATTAAGCTAGTTCTATCGCTTTCTCACCCACCATCTTCGAACATCGATATGTCACCTGGGGCTAAGACGCATCTGGAAGATCAAAAATAGACCCCATCAGAAACGACGACTGTCAACTTTCTGGGAAGCCATGGATTCAATCGCGGTAGAATTTTGTGGGCCGTGAAGCGAGGAAGGTATCAAGTGCATTTTGCATCTCTATTAGGGATTTGAACTGGCGTCCTCTAAGGTGATTGTATAAGGAATGGAACACGTCATAATCAGATGGTGCACTGTCCGGGAGTATAGCGGGTGCAATAGTCTTTCCCCTCCAAGGGGTAGAATGGTGTGCCGCGTTATCCCAGCCACGTGGGGCTTAGCGTTGTCCTGTAACATGAGGACCCCTTTGTGATTCAGAAGTACTGGCTCCAGAGTTTTGAGTTTTTCTTGAACACTACTTGACTGCTGACAGCACACAGTTGCATTGGTGCTCTGACCAGCTGGTAGTAATTCTCGATGCACGATGCCGCGAGTAGTCCATCAAACACACAAGAGGACCTTTATCTGGTGCAGTGCTGGTTTCGGCTGTTCTGGAACAGGTTCATGGGATGCTAACCAATGATGACGGTGCCGTGGAGCTTCGTACATTACCCACTTCTCATCACATGTCAACACCCTGTGCACAAATGACTCCTTCCTGAGAGGAGGCAGCAAAGAAACACAGGTGTCAGCTCGCGTTGCCTTCTGGCCCGGAGTCAAACATGTAGGACCCATCGACTCAACTTGTAGTGTTTCCCCAGTTGATGGAGGTGCTGCCAAATGGTTTCTCCACTCACACTGAATTGTAGTCCCAGTTCCTCACATGTCCGGCCACTGTTCGCCTCAATTGCTGCCTGAAGATCTTCATTTTGTACATATATTAGTCTTTCAGCACCTGGTGCGTCTTCGAGTGTTTCGTAACCGTTTTTAAACTTGTTAAACCACTGCTGCACTGTCGCGTAGTTACGACACTCACCAAAGGCCTGGCATATCTTCTGCCTCGCTGCAGCGGTGTTTGACGACCCCAGTTTGAACTCGTACAGTATACAACACGCCCTTATGACGTTCTGTGAAGGTCCCATGTTCACTCTGTCCGTACGCAAGTTCACGGTGTAACTGAACTACCACAAACGGGTAGTATGTTGAAGATACCCACACCAACAACTGACCTTCGCCTTATTTCCGTTCGCATTCAACTCACTGTAAGAGGGCCAATTGAGCAAAGACCTCCACAAAAAGCGAAAGAACTTTCTTGGTTACCTTTATACATAAGACTGATTTTCTTTGAAATTGCATTTAATTTGTTTAAGATTTTCTGACAAAAATATGTATTTCTTATTCGTGACTAGACTACATAATTATTTTATTAACAGCTGTATCACACTTCCTATTTTACACCAAGTAGCATTAAAAAGAGCGAATGAAATCCAAACTGGAAAACTGAATAAAAACGTTATTTTTCACCAAATTTTCCATCTGATAAAAAATATGTTTAAAAAAAACACTAGTTACAGCACATTAAAAATATAAAGTATTTACTAATTATTTAAATATCATTATTTTAGGTCGTATTTATAGTACCTTGTTAAAGCGCTTGTCTTCAGACTGTCAAATATAAATTCACAGTAAATTGTGTAATCTGCTGTCATATAAAAGTATACCATATTATTTTCCGATCGGTATAAGGAAGAGATATCATATTATTTTTCGATCGGTATGGTAAAATAGAATTTTTCCATACTATTTTACCGTAAATTATTAATTATATGTAATTTTTTTTAAATGACTGAAGTGAGGTAATCTTACGATGATGTTTTAAAAGCTGGTCATTTGAGAGGCCAGGAAATCATTTGGGGGGGCCTAGCCCCGATTAAATCACCCGTGGCTACATCATTGAAGTCATGTCCTCTTTCCCTCGTAGAGATCACATTTCAAAAAATTCTCTCTTATCCTCAACCTAAGGTTTAATGAAAACAATTGTACAAAATTTTAAATTTCTATATCTAGTGTGAAAATTTTGTACAAAATTTTAAGCTCTATGCTCAATGGGAACACTTGTGCAAAATTTTAAGCTTCTAAGTTATACCCAACTTTTTCGGATCTGGTAGGCAACCAGAAGAAAAGTTCGAACTTCCTGACCTATTTTTTTAAAGGAGACATTTGTACAAAATTTCAAATTCCTGTGCTTAACATTTTCGGAGATCTGGAGAACGACGAAAATACTTTCAAACCTAACGTTTCCTCTTTAGTTTCAGATTTGGCAAAATCTCATCTTATCTACAGCTTGTGGTTTAAGGAAAATAATTGTGTAAAATTTCAAGTTCCTACAGCGACCACAAAAATAGCAGCACTTGGAGAATAATTTTAGAAATATTGAGATTCAAGTTTACTAACAGGTTTATTAAAAAAAATTTAAAAAAAAAACTTGCAAAAAGTACGACAAAACAGTTAAAATTGGACACAAACGTGACATTAGTACCGTGAAGATTCTTGTGATTGCTACAAGAGCACATTATATAGCCTCATTTAGAAATGTAGGTTAGAATATTAGCTAAGCAATACTGCAATGTTATAAAATAACTTTACTTAAAAAAGAGAAAAAAGAAAACGAAAAACTTGCAAACAACTTCTATTTCTAAAAAAAAGTTATTTTTATTCACATTATAAACATAATATGTTCTTTATAATCAACAAACAATTGTTATTTGTATAATGGTACATTTTGAAACTAATTTGTTAATTTATAGTAAAAAATATAAGTATTTTTTATAACTTCTATAACTGTAAGTTCGATATATAAAACACAACAACTTTTTACATTACTTGAAATCTTTGGTTAAACCATTCTGTGCTCGCTTTGTGAAGATAATGATTTCTTGTCGGTTGCACAAATGACCCTGAAATAAAACTTGTCATGATGATGATGATGATGATGATAGGTTAACATCAACAGTAAACTGTTGTCGAAATGTCTTAAAAATGACATTGTAATCATAAAATGTAATGTCAATGTCTCTCTTACGTACATGAAATAAAAATTTTCAGGAGAATCAGTGATGGCGTGCTTCTCTCGTAGTCAATAGATCTTGCGATCGAATCTCGTGAAAATCTTTCTTCCCTGTCGCCCCTTAATCGTACTAAAAATCTCTAAGCATGCCTTCTTACATTAAAAGTAGGATAATTTCGAAAACAGAGTGTCATTGATACTTCTTTCTTATTTCAATAAAAGAGAAATAATTGCTGGTCGTAAACGCACTCTGTATTCTAAGTATGTAGAAACTTTGCAATAATATCAATATGAATTATAAAATGGTACATTGAGTATTTTGAAAATGCATTGGTAGTGCTTCAGCTATTCAGAAACAGAGATATAAATTGAGACGTTATATGCTTTTCCAGTTCTCTGAATTTATTTTGTTTTTAATTTGAGATTGATCTGCTTCAACAAAGAAATATTTTATAGTTTGTTCAATCAGACGATAACAATTCTACCCAAGGGATTTTGGAATTGATAATACAATAGATTTTAAATAACTAATAATTCCCATCATTATGTTATGTATATAAAGCTATCTCTTGAAAGGTTTGAGATCTCTTTGAATTTCATCAAGGGTTTTTCCTTTGGTCTCTGGGACAACAAAAAACACAAAGATAGATCCAACAAAAGTTGTAAAACTGAAAGACAGAAACGTAGTTCCAAAGCCAAAGACTGTGATTAGATTTTGGAAAACTTTGGTAACTACGAAAACAAGAACCCAGAGGGTAGCCATAACAACAGTGCTTCCTAATCCACGAATTTTGGCGGGAAGTACTTCACCCATGAGGACAAAGGGGATTGGTCCAGCTCCAACAGATGCGGAGGTGATGAACAATGTTAGGAATAAAATTGGTAGCCATCCAACAGAAGCTACAGACGCACCTTGCTCCTTAATGAGGAAGTATATTCCCATTGAACACATACATATAGCCATTACAATGTTGGACAACAAAAGAAGCGCTCTACGTCCTGCGCGGTCTACAAGAAAATAAGAAGCGCACGTTGCAATAACTTGAACAGATCCAATAATGATGGCACTAGCGTTTGGCGACAAAGAAGTATTGGCTTCTTGAAATATTTGCACTGTATAAAACACAATTGCTGCAAGACCACTAAGTTGCTGAAAGAAAATAGCACCTAAAGGAATTATTAAAGCTCTAAAAGAATAGTACAGGTCTTTTAATGTTCCTTTACTACGACTAAACTCCTCCAACATCGCTTGGATTTCGGCAACTTCTTTATCAATCGGATATTTTCTTCCACGTAAGAATTTCAGTGAATTTTTAGCTATATCTAACTTATTCTTCATAACGAGAAACACTGGTGACTCAGGCATCCAAACAAAGCTAGCGAAGAATATTACAGGTAGCAAACAACCAATGATATTAAACCATAAATATGACACCACTGATCCGACAATGTAGTTGAAAAGAATACCCGTATTTACCATGATCATCAAAAATGAACCCAATGCACCTCGGTTGCTGGCTTCGGCAATTTCTGTCAAATACACTGGAATTGCTACGGAGATAAGACCAGAACCCAATCCACCTATTAGTCTTGCTGCATATATAACGAATGCAGATCTGGCAAAGATAATGATGATCCAACCAGTTAAGAATGGAATTGCTGCAGCTAATATCATGATCTTCCTTCCGAAGAAGTCGGAAAGATGGCCACCGGGAAGACATCCAACTAATGCTCCAATGGCTACAAGGCCTCCCATCCATGATGCCTCTTCGTTCCCAGCGGCAATAGACCCATTTTGTTTTTGCAACATCGGAACTGCTATTGCGGTCCAGGAAACAACACTGCCAGATGCGAAAGCACATAAAGTTGCTGCAAAGATAATGAAAGTTGCAATGGACTTGTATCACAGAGAATTTTCTGTTCTTATATCTACATATGGCGCGTTCAGTTCACAAGAGAATCAAATGCACCTTTTGGCCATTTTCGGACATATTTCATCTTTAGAACTTCTATCTGAAGCACCTTTCAGAGCTGAATAGTTAGGTGTTAATTTTTTTCCATGTACTTAAGCGTACCGTGTAAACCTTGTCTCTTTTTCTCACAACTTTTGTGATTCGACTTGATTTCCTTGTGCTCTGAACGTCCATATAGCAGTAACCATAACACAGGTTAAAGAAAGATAGAATAATATGATACAACATAGATATACAGGGTGTTTCAAACAACAACGACAACGTTTGGGAGCTGATTCCTGACACCAAAATAAGACGAAAAGTATAGACCATCCTGGGCGCACAAATGCTTTCTTTCCTGTAGGCTGACGAAAACTTGAAAAATATAACTTTAAAGGTTCATAGCTCCAAAACTATGGTACCTACTGTAGTTGGGTCAAAACTTCACTTAGGAATTAATATGTGCACTAACCAAAAATACATGTTTCAGATTGTTGCTGAAGTACCTCAGGATTCTGAAACATGGATATTTACATAGGACACATGCTAGTTCCTAAATAAAGTCTTGACCCGACTACAGTAGGTTCTACAGTATTGGAGCTATGGGCCTTTAAAGTTAACTTTTTCATGTTTTCCACAGCCTGTAACTCCGAAAGGAAGCATTTGTGCACTCAGGTTGATCTATACTTTTCGTCTTATCTTGGTGTCAGGAATAACTTCCCAAACATTGTCGATGTTGTTTTGAAACACCCTGTATATAAATAACTGTTCTTCTTACTACGTCTTGGCTTTTGGAGCAAAAGACTGGAGCTTGATTTCGTGTGGAACCTCATGTAGTTTCTTAGCTTGGATCACATTTTAAATTGTAGGTCAAGGTGTCATGTAGTCTCCAGCTACTACGCAGTTAAGAAAATTTGCGTCTGACAGTTGGACAAAATACTTGGTACATTGGAAGCACTGTTTCCAAAGAATCTGCCGCAATAGGGACAGCAGCTTAGGCGACAAACTTCTAATTCTCGAATTCGTAATTCTATTAACTTAATAATCTGATGAAGTATGAATGGCAAATAACACAAATAATAATACTTGGAATATTTCACGGAAGATTAAACATTCAACTATCGAGAACAGCGCTGTCAGTAACTTTAGTAGCTTAGGAACAGTATAAAAGATTACTACACTAATTGGTGCCTTCGCCTTCACATTCATTTCGTTTACAGTATGTGTAACTGTCTGTCAGACAGTAACTTACCTTAACTGCACCGTAAAGAGAGATTTCTCAAATTCCTTATTTGCTCTAGCATGTAATATGTTCGAAGTACAAATTCTGCCCAATGGAAAATTGAATTTTTGTTTTTCTTACATATTTTTACCCCATGAAGACGGTTTGTAAAAAATCTTCTATACGTTTGCCTGTTTTATATATTTCATAACAAGTAACTAACATTTCTCCTCTAGGTCTATCCTACGAAGTTGTTAATTACCTCAAATAGGCATATTAGCAACTTACTCTAATTTTGTCTTATTATTCCTCATATCTCGAGAAACTCTTAAAGTTCAGCTCCCAGCATCGTAAACCCTTACAATGTTCACTTACACAGTTTTTGCCCTCAACGTCTCACTACTCGGTCTACTTCTACTTATTAATAATTTTTCAATGAATTCATTTCATCTATTCGAACTTTATTTTGCATTATTATTTTATTACTGTCATACGTATTATTCTTTACTTTCGTTGAATTAAACAACTCATACCCAATGGACATTTAGTTTATTGTGTTATTTCTTATTTTTATAATGGAATGCTTTAGTTGAGAACGTCTAATATCTTAGATGGGTATACTAGTTTTGTACAATTAATTTTTATACTTCCCATCTAACGATTTCCTTTGGAGTTCTCTGAAATAGAGAAATATTTTCTATCTACGATTTTTTTTTAAAAAAGGACCGGTCTGAAAAGGATTAACTTCCCGAAATACCCTTTCAAATTCTTCTACCTCTTTACATTTACTTCTATATGATATTCCTCCTTGATTTTCTAGGTTCTCCCATTTGTAATTCCTTATTTTCTTATATATATATATATATATATATATATATATATATATATATATATATATATATATATATATATATATATATATATATATATATATCGAGAGAGAGAGAGAGAGAGAGGGAGATTCATCATCTTACTTCATACTATTTTGTTTGTATTATCCCCCTTTAACTCATTTAATATTCCTTAAACTATAAATGGTTTATTACTGTTTCTTTAGCTGCCTAGTGGACGCAAAATTTAAGTTACTCCTGCCTTCCATTTGTTCCTGAATTTAAATACACCTAGTTCTCGTTGTTTTTGAGTGGCAATTTTTCGTTTTTTTCATTTTTGAACTTTCCACTTATTATTCTGTAATTCTCTCCCAGCTACACTTCTAAATTGAATATCTATTACGGCCAACACCATATTGTAGTTTGCAGTGGCGGCGGTTGGACGTTAAAAGTGGGGGGAGGGGGGAAAAACATGATTTGAACAATTGTATATCAATGTTAGATTTCCTGGTTGTTTCTAACACTGTTTGATGAAAGGTTATATAACTAATAGGATACTATCTTTTTCACTTAAAATACCATATATCGTATTTCTATTTTATTAAGTAAATTCATAAAAGCAATACAGGTAGGTACTAGCCCTTTATACTCTTAAACAACGAAAGTGCAAGAAGAGATTTGAGTTCTTGTTCATGAACATCTTAAAATTCTGTCTGGAAAATTGTGTGATCAGATTATTTAATAAATTTGCAAAACAAATAAACAGAAGAGATAATATTAACCATAGTAATGAATAATGACGCTTGTTTTGCAGAAGTTATATTGAAACTGGGAATTAATGAATAACTTATACTTTTAATTCCACACATGCCATTAAATGAATGTTTTTACTCTTAGAAAATGAAATACAGTAAGTACTGCAAGCATATGCTATGGCATTTAAAGAAATATGCAATTGCAATATTAATTGCTTTGACTTGCAATTAAAATGCAATTCCTCTAGCTTTCTTAACTTCATGGGAAGACACATAATAACCAATACATACTCACGCAACGGCAAATATCATATAGCATCATTTTTTTCTATGAAACAGTAATACATACAAAACTTTTAGCAGGGTGTCCACATTCTGGAAAATAAGCGAAAGTCAGGGAAAGGTCAAGGAAATAAAAATATATCAGGGAAATGGCAGATTGGTCAGGGAAAGTCAGGGAAAAATCGATTTAAGTCCATTATTCAATTACTGAATTTATGAAATAGGGTTGATTTCTTTACTGTTACTGGATGCAAATAGTGTTGTCAGATTCAGAATATCAAACTTCCTGCCCAAAGAACTGAACTTTCCCGATCGCTAGCAAAATTTCCCGCCAAGAAAGAACATTAATAATTAGTTAATTAATTATTATATTAATAAATCCAAATTAAAATCAAATAACTATAACAATCAATCAATAGAAGTACATTTTTTGTGCGGGAGGATAAATCTATTATAGAGCCATCTTTCTACTTTCTATATGTAGTTTATTTGGTATAGAGAGAAATATACATTTGTTTGTATGTTTCTCTCTCTCTCTCTCTGTGTATGTGTGTGTGTATGCTACTTCCAAGCATTATATCCTTTGCCTCACTTCATCCTAACCAGGAGCGTACGCAGGGGGTGGGTCCTGGGGGTCCGGACTCCCCCGAAATTCCAACTTTTTTGTAAAGGTAGTCTACTTTTAGGGCAATTTTAGAAATATCCATATAATTTAGCCTCAAATTGTATTTGAACCCCCCCGAAACCCTTTAAGCCCCTCCCGAAATAAATTCCTCCGTACGTCCCTGACCCTAACATTTTGATGAATGACTATTTATAACAAATATAGTAAGCAAAGGGCTATAAACCCTCCTTCCCTTCTTTCTTCTCGAAGATAATGGATATTGGTGTGATTAGAAAGCAATTCCACTTGGTTCGGTTTAAAAACCTCTCTTGCTATTCTGGTTCTTTTGATCTTCAAAAACGCTTCCACATGCAAAATGTGGTGTTCTCAATGATTATATTGAGGGAGTCAGTGTTCTCTGATACATTTGTTGTAACTAATTTTCTGCGAGAAATACATCTAACTGCATCCTGGCATATTTGCTCGAAAGGGTAGACGCTGTTCTAGAATAATTGCATGGTGCCAAGAGGATATCTGGACAAGTGGCTAAGAACGCGAAGAAATAGTATTTCCAGCTCACAGGAAAGCTCAAACTGAAGAATTTAAGGAACACTCGAATGAATTCATAGCTAATGACAGAGATGGTATTGGACTTGATGAGTTTTATACTTAGGAACTGAGAAGAACTTCGTCAATTATGAAATTGTGTTTATCTTCTTTCACGGAAACGCATTTTTTTAAAGTGGTTTCACAATAAATAAAATTCTCATTGTTGAGAACTTACAAGAAGAATCTCTGGTGGCTCAACGGATCATATATGATTCTGTGATGAGAATAGGTGGATCATCAGGATTAATAATTACAAGAGGTATGATAAATTTAGTGAGAAGTTCAACGAGACAATATCAGGAGTATTTGGAAAAGAAAAGAGAAATAAATGCTGGAGACGAGAAGAGGAGAGAGAAACGGAATATTCAGCAACAACTAAAGGAGCTGGAGGAAGAAGAGAAGAAAATTAAATTGCGGAGACAACAAGAAGGATATTCAGATCAATGAGAAGAAAACTATGCGAGAAAGGATAAAAACAAATTTCTAAATGGTTTGCATTTAACAACTGCACCAGAAAAGTATGTGTTACATAATGCGTGTGTGTATGTGTGTGTTTCTTAATAATCAGTAAAATCATGTATGATCTGTTTATTACTATAGGCAATATTATAATGTTGTGTAATTGATATAATGTGTAATTTTTTCATATCTTAAGTACTCTGTACTTTGCACACTTTCATTTGTAACTTTACATTTTGTGTAATATGTAAACGTAATCAATATCGGCCTAATGTACATGTTTGTAAATTTACATTTCTTTGGAAAGAAAATTGAAAAAAGAAAGAAACAGAAGCGGAAGAGAACAAGGCCTACTATGGGGAGTGTGGAGGCTGGGATTTCTTTATTTTTTTTTTTATAAATTTTTAAATTATTCAGGGGTCAGGGAAATCTGGAACTTTCGTCATGGAAAGTCAGGGAAAAGTCAGAGATTTTTTCTCCAAGTTGTGTGGACACCCTGTTTACATTTCCAAATGAAACTATATAAATTAGGGCGTCACTTCAAAAAAGTGGGGGGCAACTGCCCCCTCTTGCTCCCCCTAATAGCCGCCCCTGGTCGTCTGAAATTATGTTGTCCTCAAGGAGAGTCTTTTGTATTCCTTTCCAACTATTCCGGAAACAATTCATGTATTAGAACATGCATTAGAACACTTCTGTTTGTATATTGGAAATCTTCAGATGTATATTTTTATCATGTGCTGATAGAACTATGGTTTTATATACTAATGACTCTAGTCAACAAGGTTTCTGCCACATAGCTAAAAATAGGCGGAAATAAGTTAATTTTATGTGGTATTGACGAATACAAGCATGAAAATATTCCATCACATCCTATTTTATAGTAAATTATTAAAATTCATTTCGTACTGGGATTTTTAAAAATAACACCGCTCTGCAATCTGAAAAAAGTTATTTGATGTTTTGATTTTGAATGTTGTTTCCCTCTAATTTTGAGACGCTGATTCCAAATATGTAATTGGTTTTCTTCTATCACGCCTAGTTTGTTCACAAAAAACGAAAACCATTATATCGCATTTACACAATACATTTATATTTGTATACTATATGAAAATACCATTTTCATGCTTAAGACAGGTATGTAATTACCAAGATTGCTTACAACCACTGACAATGATACTCCTATTAATCAGGAATAAATTTCCTTCGTTTTGCACTTCGTTCGTACGTATCATCAGTTGTATTTTCCCTTTTCAGGGACCAACAGAAGTCTGCCATCATGTTCGTAGTCCACCCACCATGGTATCTTCGTTCCATGTCCTTTAAATCTTGGTGAAAACGTTCACCATGTTTTTCGCTGCAAAAGCCAAGATTGTGTGGGAAATAGTCTAGATGAGAAAATAGAATGTGTAACTTTACACTCATGTTACATCCTAGTTTCCTGAAATTGTCCAACATGGCGTTCACAATGCGTTTGTAATCTGGACTCCTTGTATTTCCTAGGAAGTTTTTTTTATAACATCCTTGTAGCTGTGCCAGGCTTGCTTTTCTGTTTTGTTTATTGTAAGGTCAAAATTGGGGTCACATATTAGTTTCTTGATCTGGGGTCCAGTAAAAACACCTGCTTTCAGTTTCTCCAGGGTTATTCTGGGGAAAACATTACATATGTACTTAAAACATGCACCGTCCTTATCCAGAGCACGTACGAACTGGTGCATGATACCCAACTTTATATGAAGAGGAGGGAGAAGAACTTTTGTGGGTTCTACAAGCGGCGCATGTTGAACGTTCTTGGTTTCGGGTGTGAACAGTCCTCTGATTGGCCACTCCTGCCTTTGGCAGTGATTTTTTTCTGTCGCCACTGTCCCATTCGCACAAGAAGCAAGACATTTTTGTATTACTCAGCTGTAGTCCAAGTAAAAGGTTGATAACTTTGAGGTCACCACATAAAACCCACTCATGCTCGGAGTACTTTACGCACTGCAACAAAAATTGCAAACTTTCATATGATTCTTTCACAGTAGTAGAATAAGCAACTGGTACAGAATCAAGGACATTCCCATTGTGGAATAAAACACCTTTCAGGCTGGTTACAGACGAATCTATGAAAAGTCTCCAGTCTGAAGCTTCATACTGTACACCAAGCCACGTAATAAGTTGTGGTATATCATTACAGTAGATCATAGACCTTTCTTCTGAAAATAAAGACACTATTTCTTGTTCCCGGGATCTGTAATGTGAGATTTTTGTTCCAGGTAACAATAAATGTCTTGCTTTCAGTATGGTCCCTAACAGTTCGGCACGCTCCTTTGGTAACGCAAGATCACGTACCAAGTCATTCAGTGCTGTCTGACTAAAGTGTGGTTTACTGTCACTTGTACTGGGTAGGTAGTCGTCTGTATCTGACCCACTGTTGTCTGTTGTATCACTTAACATTTCCTTTCGCGGCGATGTATTGCTTGATGGACAGACGGTACAGGCAAAGTTTCGTCATGTATGATTGGTCGCATTGCAGATCTCAAATCAGGGGCGTCATTTCAGACTTCGCTTGGAGGGGGCAAGAGCACCACAGACATAGGACTTTTAATTTTTTGTACTAGTATATTAGTGAACAATCTATTAATGTTTATGCATTCCTCAAACTCTTGGGGGGGCGGCAATTGCCCCCTCCTGCCCTCCCTAAATGACGCCCCTGTCTCAAATGAGGATACACTATATCACGTTTGTTCTTGGCACTGAAACCTTGCACTTTCACCTGACGAAAATAGCAATCATCCGTGTGGTTTAATTGTTTCCTCCATACCATTGGAAGAACAAAATAAAATTTCTCTCTTTGTCCGTTCATCCACAACCACAATCCTTCCACGCACGTCTTACATATCTTCTGGGGTGCCCCGAAATAGGCAAAATAGGCTTCTTTCACAAATGGTGTGATGGTTAGTCTTTGTTTACACAACGTGTACTTTCCAGATATATGACAGAAAGTGTTCGGGTCGTTTCTGCAGCCACGTGAAGACATTGTTTTCTTAATACACAAATCCACGTTTTATGACACCATCCAGCTCACTACAGTCCGTGTTAGCAGACAACCTGTGAAGTAAAGAGCAGAGTAAATAGTGTTGCCAGACCAGATACTCTGCGGTATTCACAATTTCACTTTAGATTTATCACTAGAAATAAAGATGATCGGAAACATTTCTTGACGTTCTATAGCATACAAACGGGGCTTTTATTAAACACAAATCTTTCAATTACTCAGAAACCTCACGTGGTAGGACTAAACGGATTGCACCGTTGAATTCAGCGCAAAAAATTCGTTTAGGAACACCCATTCATTCGAAAACATCATTTTTGATGCAGAGCAGTGTTATTGATGAAAATAAGATATTTTTACATTATTGTCTATTTCTGCTACCAGAATTAACGTATTTTAATGAATTGTGCCTCGTTTTATTCGTTTCACTTAGCTCGAAAATACTGTCTAGTGTAATAATTTATAAATAAGACTGTCAATTTAGCTGAAATTGAGGGATATTTGTGAAATTCCCCATCAGATCTATCTATCTATCTATCTATCTATCTATCTATCTATCTATCTATCTATCTATCTATCTATCTATCTATCTCTCTCTCTCTCTCTCTCTCTCTCTATATATATATATATATATATATATATATATATATATATATATATATATATATATATATATATATATATATATATATTATTTTGGCTTCCATCGCTACATAAAAAATAACTCCCTGAAAACCCTACCCTTACGAATACACCATGTATGTCAGGTAGGAAGGATTGCGTGCTACCGTGAAATTTAGACCTACTGTATGTCCCTAATATTTCACTATTAGAAGGGCCACCCTCCTATCTAATTGGTTTAAATAGACTAGTCAGACAAAGACTATTTTGGGAGAAGGCAGAAGTTCTTCCAGTAGTCAAGTTGGAGAAAACTATAGTTGATATTAGTTGATATTTACTCCGAGGAGTGTCAGAGCGACTTTAACAACTGAGTTTACTGTATTATCCCTAGTTTGCTGACAGTAGAAAGCTAATATATGTACCATGGTTTTTCGCAAGTCAAAGTATAGTTCCGGAGGTAAAACATCCCTCTGTTGGGATCTCTGTGAGAAGGTCTTGGGAAAGACTATTGAAGGAGAGAGCAACAGTGTGTGCAAGATCGCTAGAAAAAGGAAAACATACAAGAACAAAAGATTTAGGACAGGAATATGGATCTACGTACAGGAACGGAAATTAGAAAAGCTTAAAGAAGAAATAAAAAAAATATTTTGACATGGTAGAAGTTTGTGGAGTTAGATGAGATGAGAAAATGATGGGAATTGAGAAGCTAAGGATATACAGTAGAATGTTTTGCTCAGGTAATGAAAACGGTGGTCGTAGTGATGCGGGAATAATTCTCCGTAAGCGCCCAATTCTAGTGTAAGTAGACTTTGTTGATAAGGAAAAATGAAATGAAATCTTTGAGTTTTACGTCCCACGGTTATGCCGGTTAGGCTAAAGGAGACGGTGATAATGAGAGATGAGTGAAATGGTGGAATGAAGAAAGTGGGAGGAAACGGGAGTACCCCGAGAAAACCCACGAGCACGGTGTTTGTCCACCACAAAGTTCACTTGGCGGGGGCTGGGATCGAACCCGGGACCCCAAGCACCAGAGGTGAACGCTCTACCACGGAGCCACCGCGCCCCCCTTTGTTGATAAGGATCTAATGGTAAAACAGACACACGCACCGACCAATTCGCAGACAACTCAAGAAGTAGAGGAAAATCATAAGAAAATAGAATAAATTATAGATAGAGAGAAGAAGGATGCATGCATAATTGTAATGAGAGAGTTCAATGCAGTTTTGGGCGATGGACAAAAAGGTAATGTCGTAGATAAATATGATTTAGACGAAGGAGGTGAAAGAGAAGAGAGAGACTGGCTAATTTCTGTAGTCAGAATTCAAAATACTTGGGAACACTAGGTTCAATCAGCACAAGAGAAAATATACATGGAAATCCTCAATAGATGGCCAAAAATATCAAATATACTGTATTATGATTCAGAATCATAATATAATATATTATGATATAATATAATATATCAAGTTATTCAGGTATCGGAATAACTTGGAAAACGTGAAGACCTTTCACAGAGCCGACATTTTCTTTGATCATAACTTTGTGCTTTCTAAAGTTGACATTCAACTGAAAAATGTAGCCAAAAGAAAGATTGACAAGAAGTTAATTACTGAAAAGAATAGATGTAGGCAGTAATAAACAGAAAAACAATGGAAACATATTAAACTTTGCATATAGCATGCTGTAGAAAGAATAATAGATCACTGCGAACAGAAAACGGGTAAGAAAAACGCATTACAAGAGAAAGAAATAACTGTATGTTTTATAATCATCTGTATTTTTATATTGTGTATTAACATATATTTCAGTTTAGTACAAATAGGACACATAAAAACATTAATTCTGAGAATTTTAAAATCATAAAAATATAGGTTTTTTTTTGCTTAACTTAGTGTACTAAACAAAAATTAAAATATTGATCAAAATTGTTATTTAGAGCAATATTTCAGTTTGTATTTAGTATATTCAAACAAGCCCAAGTAACAGTCAAAGATAAATATTATTTATTTAGTCATATTCAAGTCAAAGAGTGCTTTTCCGTAGTCAACGTAAGTTGATTACAGTCAATGTTACCTTATCTGCAAAACGAATGCATTTTCTAATTAGATTCCGTAGTCAAATAAGTATATTAGTGATGTGGCGTAATCAAAATTGTATATCAACAAAATTAGTTAATTTCTAATTTTTGCCAGAATCAGAATCGGTTTTGTTATACAGAAATGTTACGTGTTAGGAACGTTTTATTGTCGTTTTCGTGTTCAGGGAGGTTAGTTAAAATGTCCTACATTCGTCTATGTGGCAGAGAAAAAGTTAAATTTTTTTGGCTAGTAATTATCAATTTATCTTCTTTCATATTTGTTTGTCTTATAGAGTATTTTCGTAATGTATCACCTCCCTCTCCTTCCTTCCTACATTAAAATTCCCCATTACACGCAAAAAAGAAAGGTTACTAGTAAACCAAAAAAAGGTAGATAGTAACCGTTAGTTTGTCAATATATGGACAACAAAGTCGTATGTCCCAGCAACCAAGCGAAAAAGTTAACGAGAGAAGGTGATCGCAACCAGGCGTTAAAGGTTAATATTGCTAGGTTAGAGTTAAATAACTCACAGGGGTACTCTAACCGATCACGTATTGTGTTTTTCAGATGTAAAGCATCACGGGCAGTAGCCAATGCTGTGCGATATTCCGCGCGGTGTTGCCGGATTTCGGACTCCCCTTTCCCTTCTCGCTCTTCCTCTAGTTGAGATTATTACACATACATTGGCAACATTATTCACAATGTAAATATACTATTCCAGCAAACTCAAAGATTTTGGCTGTGTATCCTAGAAGTATATATAGCAACTGAATAACCTACCTATTAACTTATTCCAGTGGAACTGCTAAACGTTCGTTTTCAACACTACTTTCACTATCGTCTATGTCAATTAATATTTCGCCATTGTCTGAATCTGACTCTTGTAAATTTTTTATTATGAGTTCCAAAAATTGTAAACACAAAAAATAATTCTTCGAGCTTCACTTCGTAGCACTTTTTTTTTTTTTTTTAAGAAAATTCCGCACTTGTACTCGGTTTCCTTAAAGACATTGTCAACTATAATTTTGGAGAACAAATGAACTACCACGAAAGAAAGCAACCTAGACACTGATGAATTCTGTTTATGCTAGAAGAAGAGAAGTTGCGTTCCTACACACACAATCAGCTCCTTTGCTTCCATGTAATAACATACTCTTATACTTGATGTAGGTCTCACAACAACAATCCATCTGATTCGTAAGCAACACGATATGGTCGAGTTTGTTTTGGGTTACAATAATTTATGACACCACTCAGACGCCTGGTGCTTTTGCGTCCCTGCTAGAGGAGTAAAGAAGGAGTACGTAATTGGCCACACATACGTAAGGTATTGAAACGAAGAAAAAAAAATCATACTGCGTTTCTTCTGTCGAATAAGGAAGAATCTTGCATGAAGGCAATTTCAAAACAATATTACGAATGTCCCATACCTTCTGTTCTTCCACATGAGCTCCCGCCGGGAATGGAATATATATATATATATATATATATATATATATATATATATATATACGTATATATGAATCAAATTGCAGAGGCTTATTATTTAATTCGATCGCTTACTATTCTCAAGGGTGTAGAAACGGGGGAAAAGAGGGCCTTGACTTTCCAAACTATTTCCAGCCCCGAAATGAGGTTCATCTAGTATATGTTTAGTAAACTTATTTAATAATTAATGCAAATTAGGAACGTTTATAATAAAATAAGATTTTTAAAAAAAGAAAAAAGAAAACATCATCAATACAGTTTCTGTACCTAATTACAAGGACGCTGATTTCTCTGTAAATTGGGGGGGGGGTGCATTCAGATGCAGAAAGCATATATGATGATTTTAAGACAAATTGCATTCAAATTATGCCTAATATTGCACATTTGCAAATAAATTGAGGGGCCCTGGCTCCCTCAGTCCCCCCAGGATCTCTCACTACTATATTATTGCATAATAATATCTGAGTTGATATTTTTTCGAGTTTTTTTCCTTTTAGTATTTTAACGTACATAAACACAAAGTCGGATAAACAGACTGCTAGAAACAGCATTTGTTTTCTTATGAATAGCTTATTGATTTATCTCTTACAATCCGCTTTTCAACTTCAGTACTGTTAAGATCCGTCTTTTGTTAAGGTAGCATCGAGGAAACATAATATGTGTATAGTATACATGGTGAGTTAAAATGCTTTCATATTCTGAAAGAGGTCATTTGTTCTGTTTTTAATGTGTGAAAAGCTTTCCTCCCCCTGAAAGTAATGTTCCCCTAGAACAACCTGTTGGTTACACCCCTGATTATCCTTTAATAAAAGTTGAGTTCCATTTCCAAATCGAAGAAAAATCCACTGGAAATTAGACGGGACTCAACGCTCGTTTTACTAATTGTTTTATATGGAAACCTTTCAAAGCGTGTATCATGACAACCAGTTATCATAAAAAGATGTAGTTTTCACGTATGTGTTCGTAATTCTTTTCTCTACTTCGTAAAGTGAGCAGTTAATGTGCTAATACAATATTTCTAATAAGCGCCTCTGCTATTGTCAAGATTCGCAGTAGCGCGAGAAGTCAGCGTGCAGAACTGCTTGTCGCGAATTGTCAACACCGCTCAAAGCCAATTGGACGCCGCGTAAACCCAACTCAAGGCCATGCCGCTTCTCATCTGAAATCTGTTGTAGTTACCACTACCAATCATAACCTGTAAGCGGTAACCTAGATAGCATGTTAGAACAACCGACTGCTCGGTTAACGAAACAGGATGCATCAACTTTCTAATTGCATATTTTGATTAATATAACATATCTTTAACTAGTTACAATAATTTGTATTTTTCCAATCACATCTCTGGTGATGTGATAACATCAAAAAATGCAATATTAAAATAGAAAACAACTACCTAAGTTTGTGGTTCAGTTGTAGTTACGTGATACCCTTGTAAGCAACCCGTCTCCGAAGTACGTAACAACTAACAGTGAGAATTTGTTAGTTGTTTCTCTTTCCTATACGCAAAGCTGTAAAAGTTTTTCGGTAGTTGTACCGTAAAGCAACGTACAACGTATTATGTTTCCTGTAATCATCACGAAATTATTGTTACGAATGTATGAATTATTTGACGGCAGTTGCATGGTTAATAGTGCTACCTTATTATTGTACTAGATGTTTCTCAAATATTGTTTTCATTTAAATGTCAGAAAATGCATAACCCTTCGTAAAATAAACTTTCCTTCACATTTCTCTATTAATTCATGTAGAATGCATATTTTAATAACTGTTTTCCTATTCCTGCGGGTGTATTCACAATTGTGAAAACTTTTCGTTCTTAAAATTGCAAATGGCGACGTTGCTGTTTGTGCTTCTAGTAATGCAGTGTTATCAGTAAACAAGTTCTGGAGGGTTAAATTTACCTTGTGTGAAAATCGATTGATAACAACAGAGTATTTTAAATTAAATTAACCTTCTTGAATTCGTTACCTCCTTCTAACCTACTTTATAGGTTAATAACAACCAAACACTGGATTGTTTCTACGCATTTTTCAGTAACCTTTTTCGGTTGATTACCGGTGACCTCGTAAAATTAACCTTTTCTTGTCTCAGAAGGGTTGTTGCAAATTATTAACTGGTTCTAGCAGCCAAATTGTCCATTAACCTCCAGTAGGTTACCACTTATTTTTCTTAGTGTATTATTATGTGTGTTTTATTTTCGTTCTGCTATGACTTCTACCTTTCTTCGTAATGGTTTTCTACTTTTTTCTTTGTGTGCCCAGTGGTCGGGATATATCAACATAAGACCCTTCTTCTTTCTCTTAAATCGGATTATCAAAAGCATCTACAAATTCATTTTGTTACTGTTCTTTCAGTCACTTATCCAGAATTAATCCCGCTCATTATGGCTCTTTTCATTACCTGAGTAAAATATTCTATATTCTTCGCTTTAGGATTTCTTGCTTATCTACTTATCTAACTTCATATATTACCACTAAATACAAATAATTCCCTTTCATCTTCTCTATCAAATTTTATAATTTTCCTTCATGTAACATAATACGTGTGTTGTACTGTATGTTTCTATTTTCAATTTTATCAACCCTTATTTGTAGTTTTCTTGTCACTTACTGCTTCCCTGTTGTAATCTCCACCTGCCCTATCTTCCAAGACATCTACCACCTCAAGATATTCGGATGGAAGATATTTTACCTTGCGAAAGGTAATTAAGGAAATATTTTTCGCTTTCCACTTTTGACAAACTGGGGGAAAAGAGTAGTTGTTTCTCCTGTGCGTCATTCGTGCCTAATTTGATATGGTTTATCCTCAGTTGAAATATTCTATTTGTGACTTAGCTGTAAATTACACTGTAGCACGGGAAACACTGAAATACCAACATTGGAATACCAACATTGACTAATTCACAAACCTATATATTATAGAAGACATCAACTAATTGCACTTGCATCATCTAGCGACAATACCCTTTCGTCAGTAGTAGTAACTCCTGGAATTTATAGCCACTATGAGGATTTGTTTTAATACCTTTAACATTTTCAACATGATTATACACTAAATGAAGATTATATCATCATATGAGCTAACTCTTGATAGTGTGATATTTACCTAGTATAGCTGCCAACACTTGCATTGATTTTCTTCCCTGAGGTCTAGTCTCCGGCTGACGACAATTCTCAGCAAATTCCAAAGAATTAAAATGATGGTCATCCATATTTGATGAAGTCACAATATATCCTGTAACTAATAAAAGAATACAGTAAATTCTACAATATCGTTAGAATTTAACGAAAAAAAAGTTGTACAAAAGTGAGATACAATATGTACCAATCGACTGAACTTATGCTAAACAAGATGGTATGGGTGAGTTTAGAAGATCATGTCTAGTTTTCGAGGAGATCAAGAAAAACTAATTTAAGTAATGGCATTACTTCTAAATTATTTAACATATTCGGAACAGAACTCTTTCATCTTAATGAGGATCCTTTGAGAAAATAAGTTAAAGCTAAAAAATACATAAATAAATACCATCCTTTGTAGTCAAGCTGCAATTTAAAATCCCTATCAATCAACTTGGGTTTCGATGCTGTACAGGCCCGTAGCCAGCCCAAAAATTTAGGGGGGGGCGGTAGAAGTTAGGGGGCCCGACCCAATCATATTATACTTCATCACCATATTATAGTTCATTTGCAAGCCTACCGTGAAACTTTTAGGGGCCAGCCAAATTTTAGGGGGGGCCCGGCCCCCTAGCCCCCCGTGGATACGGGCCTGATGCTGTAAGAAGTCAGAAGACATAATATTAGAAAAAAACATTAATCGAGGTGTGAAAGCGAATATCTATGTAATTAAGTCATTATATTCAGTTCTTGTAAACGTGACATTTCTAATCTTAGCTCTCAGTCTATAACTTCCTTCCGTATCCTTTGAGTTTTAAATTTTATGTATATTCTATTCTGTATGCTGGGCAGTTTGAATCATTCACTACATTCCCTACAGCATGTTTACGAATAGTTGTGTAGAAAGTATGCATGCGCATACGAAAAAAAAAAAAAATGGAGGTATGCATACGTATACCATCTTTTGGAACCCTAGTTACTTTCTTCAAACGTGACGTAGACAATTTATATATTTTGTACCTATATAAAATGCAAAATTTGTTACTTGTGCAGAAAAATAAAAAAAGTGTTAAACAAGAATTAAAGTTCTGTCGATGTTAACGGTATGATGAAAATATGGTATTCTAAATAAGAAGTTAAATATGTTTCTCCTAACTGCATGTGGAACGTCTAAACGCAATGAAACATGTCTTGGTTAGCAGTTCTTGGTTCACTAGGAGAGGTTTTGCTGACGTAAGTGATGAATTTACGGAGTAAAGTACCATCTGATTTTACACTATTCGATAGACATGAACAAAATATAGAAATGATCAATTTAACAGATTTCACTGTATACTGACAATCTGGATGTTAAAAGTAGTACAGTGAAACCTGTCTTCAGCGGAATCGACCGGGACTCGCAAAAATTTCCGTTAAAGACAGGTTTCCGCTTAATGGAGATAGACCTTTCCGTTAAAAAAATGTATATATACTTATAACGGACATAATGAGAAAATATATTGATGTACGCAACTTGTTCAATTACAGTACTTTTTCCTTCTACGGATTAATACCCCAAAAAACTTAAAATAAACACAAAATATGCTGTGCACATTTCCTTTATTTTTCCCAATAGTCAAGCAGGATTTTTTGCATACATTGCTACTACTTGGCTGCGGTATACTTCAGAACACAGAAAAGCTTTCTCTGGAATTTTGAAAGTCCTCTGAACTCTTTCCTCCTTGTTTTCACGACACGTGATGGAGATATATAACTTCTGCTTTACCTCAATTCCTTTTTTCCAGAACTTTTTTTTGTCAGTTTTCTTCTCATTTTTGTTGGCTGTCGCTAGTTGCTACACAAGCGGAACAAAAGTACGCCTACAAAGAAAACTGACAGCTGACATGCTACGTAGGACTAGCGAAAAATTGTGGGAGCTGAATATGAGTAGTGATTGGCGAAGGTCAACACTGCCCATAAAGATTTAACAAAAGAACGAAGTATTTATCGCAGACAGTATATGTTTACTCTCTCACAGGATGTTTAAAAATTTTCTAAACGATGTAGTCTGAAACTCAGAATTTTCCGTTAAAGGTTTATTTTGCTTTCCGTTGTCCGCATAACACAGTTTCCGCTTAATGAAGGGACTTTTACATGTCTTTTACTCCAAAATCCATGGGACCATGAAATATTTCCCTTTAAGACAGTTTTCCGTTTAATAAAGGGTCCGTTGAAGGCAGGTTTTACTGTATACTGTTGATATTAAGAGCAACTGCAATCAGAGGTAGTCCAGGGATCTCGAAATCTTTCAGTTTTATGTCCCACGTTTATGCCGGCTAGGCTAAAGGAGACGGTGATGATCAGAAATAAATGAAATGGTGGAATGGATAAATTGCGGAGAAACAGGAGAACCTCGAGAAAACCCACGCAAAAGGTGTTTGTCCACCACAAAGTTCACTTGGCGCGGGATGGGATCGAATCAGGGACCCCATGCACCAGAGGTGAACACTCTACCACTGAGCCATAGCGGCCCCAGTTCAGGGACCTTGAGTCTTGCTTAAACTTTTAATTGTACGTTGTTTAATGGGTATTTATTTATTTATTTTAAGATTAAGGTAAATGTTAGATAAGATTGCTTTATGAGAGGTGGTAAAAAATCGGAACATTTTTTAAAATCTGTTACTTACAGAAGCATACCTTGCTTTTCAGTGTCGATATGTTAGGTTTAGTGACAATTACAATGTTGCCTACAAGCACTAGCGTGCGCAGGACATTGGGAATGTGGGTGCCAGATCTAAAGTACCACCATATGGAATGTCGTCCTCCCCCCCCCTTTCCCCTAAAAAAAACATAGCTTCATTGCACCCGACGCTGCGTCGGCGACGCACAGCACACATGCAGACGGGAAATAATTTACACTTAATCTCTTCTTAGTTTGTGATAATTGTACATAAAAAAGTTTGTCTAATGTGGGTGCCAAGGCACCCATGGCATCCACGTTGCGCACGCCTATGCCTACGAGACGAGACGAGAAATTATCTTTTCTCATCTGATCTCGTAAATTTTGTAGAAGTATTGTCTCGTCTCGATTCTGGAAGAAAATTCTTCCTCGACTTGTTTCGAATTTTGAAAAAAAAACCGAAATTTCTCCTCGTCTTGAAATTTCTCTCGTCCCGTTTAGTAAATTTACAGAAAAAGTTATACCCTGATTTTTCCTTAATTTCGTCTATTATCTAGCTTTATTGACCACTAATTATCAATGACCAACAGTGCTTACTTTCTTTTACCTTCCTGATATGTTTTGAAGACTTTCTCTGTTCAGCTTCGTGATTGATGCTTTGAATAGGTCTTCTATCTCTACTATTGGAGTGAGTCACCATTATATTGCTGAGTTCATGAGTGTTGCAAAATGGGGTGGAAAAGTCGTGAAAAAGTCGTCGCAGAAGAGGAATAACGAATTCCAACTCGTTCGTACAATGTAAGTTGCGTTTTAACGGCCAAGTTTTTTTTAATTTTTTTTTTAGTAGTAGGGTTTGGGTACAAAACCTCGCGGCCAGAACCTCGCGGCGACAACCTCGCGGACCAAAACCTCGCCTGGCCAATACCTCGCCTCCCAAAACCTCGCGGCCCAAAATCTCGCCAGACCGAAACCTCGCATGGCCAAAACCTCGCCTCCCAAAACCTTGCGGGACAAAATCTCGCCGGGCCAAAACCCCGCCTGGTCAAAACCTCGCCGCCCAAAAGGTCGCGGGCCAAAATCTCGCGGGGCCAAAACCTCGCGCCCCAAAATATCGCCATACCCAAAATCTCGCCTCACCAACATGTAAATGTTCCAACAGATGATAAGGATGACGGTATAAAAGACGCTGTTTCAGAAGAAGTATCACGGGTATTTGACCAAGTCCTGCGATACCATATGAAAATTCTATTTCTGTATTAGAGGATTTCAATGTGAAGGTAGGGCGACTGGATGTTTTTAAACTGGTTATAGGGAATGAAAGTCTGCATAAGGAAAGTAATGACAACTAACGAGGTTAGTTTCGTGAACTTTGGAACATCCAAAAACTTAAAATTTTAACAAAAATCTAATAATATTTATGAAAGTATGAAATAATATATGAGTTTTTACGACGTCCCTTGATTATGTCCTATAGGTTAAAGGAGACGTAGATGACCAGGATGAAGGAAATGATCTAATAAAGAAAGTGGGAGGAAACAGGAATAACCCGAGAAAGACCACGCACACGATGCTTTGTATCTTCTTCTTCTTCTTCTTCTTCTTCTTCTTATTATTATTATTATTATTATTATTATTATTATTATTATTATTATTATTATTATTATTATTATTATTATTTGTAATGTGGAATTGCATATTAGGAAACACATTGGGTAAATTTTAAAGAAAAGTTTCATTCGCGGCGAGGTTTTGGCCACGCGAGGTTTTGGCCCGGCGAGATTTTGTCCCGCGAGGTTTTGGGCGACGAGGTTTTGGCCACGCGAGGTTTTGGCCCGGCGAGATTTTGTCCCGCGAGGTTTTGGCCGGCGAGATTTTGGGCGGCGATGTTTTGGCCGCGAGATTTTGTCCGTATACCACTCCAATACAGAAGTTCATAGCGTTAACGAACATGTCTATAGCTATATATCCTTCTCTCTTGTTTATGATAAGAGATTGAAGGAGTTTGGTGGAATTTCTGATACTGTATAAATATGAATACCTTTTGTGTATGGATTTTTAGAACTTTCTGCTTTTCCGCTCTGTAAACCTTGTTGTAAAATAGCCTCTTCATCTTTTTTCACATTATTTCTTTCATATTCTGCTATTGCTACTATGCATCAGCAAAGTGAATTTGATAAACAACACCATTGTTTACCAGAAATTTGAAATGCCTCAGCTCTTTGATAAAGAAACAAATCTCTCTAGAATGTCCACTTCGCACATTGTGTGGTGGACGCATAGCATACATAATTCTAAAAGTAGATTTCTTATAATTGATTTTAACCGTGTCTTCACGTAGCACATTGTACTAAATGTTCTTCCGATCATTCACGATAGCCGGTAGTCACGGCAATCTTCTCGCTAGTAGTTAAAGAAGAATACACTCTCAGTTGTATGGAATCACATATTCGAACGTTATCAGAATGAGAAAGCACTGTTTGGACAGATCAATCCATACCCTAACTATAGTTTTCAGGTTACGAGTATAAAGATGGAAAGACATAGTGGCTTTTTAAAATGTATTTATCGGAGAATGACAATTTGAAACATTTAGGGATAACATATTTTCTGATACTGTTGCCATGAAGTGCAGCAACATCACATTGATAAAACTGCGATCATACCTTTACTTAATCTGTAGTATATATACAGAGATTCTGCAGATTTTTTTCTTGATATTGTTCCTAATTTTTAAAATCAATTACCATAGTTCAATACTTAAACAAAAAGTCTGCACTGGACGTTGGATCTATTTTTATGCGGTATATTACACTTTTATTTACAGTTGCTCGTGCGAAGTGACGTACGCACTGTGGCAGCACCCAGCATTAATTTAACGTGGTAAGCTATATTTGAATTATGTTCTGCAAGGTTTCCAGAGCATTACATACTGTATGTCAACGACATTCTCAACAATCTGATGCTCTTACAGGGGTGTAGCTAATGGGGGGCCATCGGGGCCAGGCCTCTCCCAAATGGTTTCCTGGCCCCCCCAAATAACCAGCTTTTAAAACATCATAGTAAAATTATCTCGCTTCATTCATGTAAAAGTACGTAACGAAGTTTATTGACAATTAATAACTTATGGTAAAATAGTATGGAAAAATATTGTTTTTCCATACCGATCGAAAAATAGTATAGTATCTCTTCCTTATACCGATCGAAAAATAGGATACTTTTTTGTGACAGCAGATTACACAATTTACTGCGATTTATATTTGACAGTTTGAAGACAAACGTTTTAGGTACTACAAATACAGCCATAAAACAAAGGTACTAAACTGATTTGTAAGTACAGTATATTTTTATATGCTTTAACAAGTGTTTTAAAAGACATAGAGGATGGAAAATTTGGTAAGAAACAATGCTTTTGTTCAATTTGGATTTCATTCGGTCTCTCTTTATTTCTCCTCAGTGTAATAAAGAATTATGTTTTTTAGCCACGAATAATAAATAAATATTTTTGTCAGGAAACCGTAAAGAAATTAACTGAAATTTCAGAGAAAATCAATCTTGTGTAGATAGTTTCTGTATACAAGGTCTTAAATTTAAATATAAAGGTAACCAAGAAAAGTTTTGTTGCTTTTTCACCCACCACCTTCCAACATCGATATGTCACCTAACCTGGAAGATCAAAAATAGTCCCCATCAGCATCGACGACCTTCTGAAAATGTTCTGAAAGGCCACAGAATTCATCGCGGTAGAACTTGGTGGGCCGTGAAACGAAGAAAGTATCAGGTGCATTTTGGAGATTTGAACTGGCGTCCTCTAAGGTGATTGTCCAGAGAATGGAACAGGTGATAATCGGACAGTGCAATACCCGGGAAATATAGTGGTTGCAATATTGTTTCCCATCCAAGGCGGAAAATGGTGTCCTGAGCCATCCTAGCCACGTGGGACTTAGCGTTGTCGCGTAAACGAGGACCCATTTGCAATTCAAAAGTGATGGCTCTGGAATTTTGAGTTTTTGTTGAGCACAGCTCAATTGCTGACACTACACAGTTACATTGATACTCTGACCAGCTGGTAGTAGTTCCCGATGCACGATGTACCAAACACACAGGACCTTCTTCTGGTACAGTGCTGGTTTCGGCTGTTTTGAAATCGGTTCATGGGATGCTAACCAATGATGACGGCCCCATGGAGCTTCGTATAGGACACACTTTTTATCACATGTCAACGCCCTGTCCAGAAATGGCTCCGAAACAGTAAATAAACACAGGCGACTGCCGCGTTGCCTTCTGGCCCGGAGTCAAAATATGTGAGACCCATCGACCCAACTTGTAGTGCTTCACAAGTTGATGGATCTGCAGCCGAATGGTTTCTCCACACACTGAATTGTAGTCCCAGTTCCTCTTTGTACATGTGTTGGTCTTCTGGCACGTGGTGTTTTCGGGTGTTTCGTCATCGTCCTTAAACTTGTTAAACCATCGCTGCAATGTCCGCGTCGTCACGACACCCTCACCAAAGGCCTGACATACCTTCTGTCCCGCTACAGCGGCGTTTGACCTCCATTTGAACTCGTTCAGCATACATGTTCTTATGACGCTCTGTGGATGTCCCATGTTCCCTCTGTCTTTACGCAAGTTCACGGTGTGTCTGAATTGCCACAACCAGGTAGTATGTTGGATATACCCACACCAACAACTGACGTTCGCCTTATCTCCACTCGCATTCAACTCGCGGTGTGAGGTTCAATTGAACACAGACCTCCACGAAAAGGGACAGAACTTTCTTGGTTACCTTTATAGTTATGCACAAAAGTATAGCGTTTGGTTCCGGGCAGTAGTTCTTGATTAAGCATAATAAAAAATATCTTGAATATAATTTATGGATAAAATAATAATAATAATAATAATAATAATAATAATAATAATAATAATAATAATAATAATAATAATAATAATAATAATAATAATAATAATAATAAGCTAAAATAGGGTTTTTAGTTTTCCAGATGGAAACCAAAATTTTCCTTTCTTTCAGGCCTCAAAAACACTAGCAGGAACACATTTTTTTTTTTGGCTTTGTACATTGTAGCTGGCCCCCCCTCAAACACGACGGGCCCCCCTACACAAACCTGCTGGCTACCCCCCTGTGCTCTTAGAAGAAAATAAATTCACTGTTATAACGTCGAATTATAATAATATTTTGTGTAATTGTACAACAATATCCATAATAATAAACTTTCAAATGTTAATGAGACTCTTTGTTTTACAGGAAAAAGAGGGAAACACAGCCCCTCTTGCCTTTCGGTATCACGCTTATGATGAAGAATGTTAGGGCTATGTCTTTGTTGTAAAAAAAAAAAAATGAAATCTTTTAAGTTTTACGCCCCATGGTTATGCTGGCTAGGCTAAAGGAGACGTTGATGATTTGATGAGAAATAGGCGAAATGGTGGAATGAAAAAAGTTAGAGGAAACGGAAAACCTCGAGAAAACCCACGCACACGATGTTTGACCACCACAAAGTTTACTTGACGCGAACTGGGATCGAACCAGGGACACCACGCCCCAGAGGTGAATGTTCTACCACTGAGCCACCGCGTCCCTTGTCGTTGTTGTAATCATTTCCAGGAGTGCTTCTGAGAGATGCGGATGTTCAAGTTCTGTTTTCTTTTTAACATGACTGTACATCATATGCATCTATTTGAATATATTCAGTATTTTCTCTTTAGGCCTATCTAAACTTTGTCTACTAATCTTATATTGTTGCAAAGAAACTACATGCTTTAATACAGTACAATGGTTACATTATGTTATTCCCATATATATTGGTGAAAGTTCGTCTGTGAAGTTTAAATCTGCAAAGTGTGCTATTTCAAAATGGATGTCATTAACATAGCATAGCAGAGACATAATTGAGTGTTAAGCAACTTTCACATGTTTTTAATACTATGTATAGTTGATATTTCCATTACCCGCTCCCAGCAAAACAAATTAAAGTTTGTGAGTACGTATTTAAAGGTTATTATAGCTTTGACTGGCTTAAGTTCTCACTAAAATTGATGAATAAACAGTACAGAAATGGTATAAATCAGTGGTGGCTCTTGAGGGAAGCCTCGTCTGTAAAAATAAAAAAGAACTTATTTAATGTAATAATTCTTGTAGACGGCTTTCTGAAGCTGTATGAAGCATCCTTTTTTTTTCGCTTGTAGCAATAAAACTTAAATTTTTACGGACGTGAATTCCTTCAAGAGCCGCCACTAATTCAGACTAATGTATTTTAGTAATATACCATTAAAAAAGCAATATTCGTAAACGTTGAAAAGTACCAGAGATCCCTGACCTTCATAGCTAGTGTATGGCTTTCGAGGTATTTGAATGTTCACTGTGTCCCTATTATGCGTATAGTGTCCTGGATAGAATCCTCAATAACGGTTCGGATTTCGTTTGAACAATAAGTTCCGTTTCTATTCCTAACTTCGATGTTGTTATATACTGTCCTCGCGCCACGGGAAAACCTCTGACGTAGTTGTATCATTTGTGTCCACATGGAAATGTAATGACTCGACACCAAGCAGCATATTGCTAATTCATAGAAAAAGAAAATTAATTCGAAGTATATTAGTATATTTTCTTTATTGTTGCATTGCATTGATTTCTCTATTTTTTCTATCTGAACATTTACCTGGGAACATTGCGAATGATTCAGAAACCAACACTCCTTTGACATACGAGAGTTTCAAGACACTGGCAATGGTCATTAAATGCACTGTTTGTCTTTTATAATGAACAAATGAGTTTCATTTAAGATATTGAAATAACGATAGCCTTTCGAATTATAGGAGTTCACTATTCTAACATAGAAGTATGACAGATTTATCAGTTTCATCTTCAGTTTCAATAGATTGATAAGGAATAATTAGAGTAGAATAGATTTTGGGTTTAGCATTCCTTTCTAGGGATGCGCTCGAGTCGAGACATGTCTCGAAACTCGACTCGAATTCGAGTCGAGATTCGAGTCGAGACACACTTTGTAAAATTCGAGACGAGTCGAGACAAACGTATTTCTCGACTCGAATTTTCGAGTCGAGACACGAGTCGAGTCGAGACGGCTCTTAAAAATCTCGACTCGACTCGAATGTCTCGAAAATCTTTCTATAATTTTTAATATTATTTTGAAGAAAGTATTCACTCAGAAACAGCCTTGAAACCAATTCCAGCTTTTATTCCTTCAGAAAGGTACAGAACTCATAAAATTAATAGTTAATCTTTAAAGATCAAGATTTAATTTTCAGCTCAATTCAGTTAATTAGAACTAATAGTTAATGTCGTTGTATTTGGTTGTACTGCAAATATAATGATAATAATAATAATAATTGATTATCTAGTTTGTATAAAACTATTATCCGTAGTCTAAATCTAGTTTGTATAAAACTATTGCGATAAAGTGAACTTCATAAATTCTCTGAATGAGCAGTTGGTAGTCTATAGTAATTTAGCATAGTTATAATTATTGTGTTTTCGTTCCCATTAACGCAATAGGGATACGTAACTTCTGGATTATTCGCTTGCCCAACTATTCTGAGGCTTTAATATGTTGCAGCATATCACGAGCTACGGATAATATATAATGTAACATTTGTTGTACATCACATATTATGATACGAGACTATTTTACATAGTATATCTTATCTAATATAAATAAATTAAAGAGTTTGTTTGTGTGTTTGTCTATCTGTCTGTGCGACCTGGGGACCAGACGAGTGGACTGAGATTTCACAAAATTTGGTCACGGGCATAGGCGCCGACTTTGGGGGGGCAGGGCACTTTTGGCCCCCCCAATATTTAAAGGTGGGGTCCTCGCCCCCCTAATATAATCCAGTTGAGGAAGAATTACCAAAGAGGAGCAAGAATTTCTGTCGTAAATTACGTTATGCCTTTAATTCAATATTAGGAACAGCCTTCTTATTCGATAAAAAGCACCGTTTTCAAATCGGCGTTTAACCTTTTTAGGATTTCCACTTTTTGAAGTAAATTTTAGACTTTCACTCAAACAGCTACTGCTTCATTACTATTTATCGTAGGATCGTGGTTCATACCTCGTTTTTCTCAGGACAGATCATACTTTCCAACGGTAGCACTCTCTTGTCCGTATTGTACACCAGAAATAAGCAAATTGAAAAAAAAGAAATATGAGATTTTTCGAAAAAAATCGAAATTTTTGTGCCCTTCTGGCCCGGGCCTGGGTTCACGTAGGGATCTGAATCTTTTAAAAAAAAATCTTGTTATATACATAATACGTGCGCAAAATTTCGTTCTTGTATCTTGAAAACTGAGGTCGGGAGAAATTTTTGAAGTCTGAAGGTAACCCATCTTTTCATATATGTATATAAATAGAGGAAGTTCGGGTATTATGGAATAGTCGGATAATATGGAATATGGAATATGAGCTAATAATACCTCATTAGCTCGCTTGTGATGTGTTGCTTCCAAGTGGAGAGGAAAGAAACTACCTCACGTCCCTATGATGCTCAAATCTGACGTGAAAATCTGATTTCTTATTCAGGAATACTTTTGCAGGTAAGTGGTTTACAACCTGTATTTTCCTATTGAAATGTAATAGAACAACAATTCTTTATTTACTATGACGTTGGATATATAGAGTGGTAGTTTGATAAGCGCCATTATCCTATACGCCTTCGAATGCGTTTAACAGCTCTTTCGTTTCCAAGCTGGCGCGAAGTTCAATATGGAATACCCGCAAGAAAAGCATGGTATTCCGTATGGTATTCCGATTACAAAAATATCTATCGATATTGGGCAATTAAACATACATTTATGATGACAACAATGCTAAGTGTATTTTTTATTACAGCAAATTGTCTGATGATATAAGGGGTGAGCTTGGGTCCAGCGTTCATCATGTTTAATGTGAGCACACAATGACTGTGCCGATCCTGAAGCAAAGTATTATATTTATGACTTTTGCAAGTAATCACAATCAGTTATGGCTTGGCATTCAGAATTTTCATATATTGCCACTATATTCATTGTATGTTCAACAGAAAACTTTTTCTTTTCTATATACCATTTGTATTCCATATTACCCGTCTATTTCATATTACCCTCCAAAGTGGTTTCTTTACAAATTATAAATTTTACCCACCCCTGTAACAAAACTTCTTTATCAAGATATACATAAATCAAGCCAAATATGTAAGGCATATACTTGTTTTCCTTTTTGTTTCAATGTGCAATTATTAACTGAGTTACAAGTGAAACAAAAATGGTATTCCATAATACCCGAACTTCCTCTATATATACCTAGGCATAATTTTTTTTAAAAAAAAATGTACTGCGTCATTCCTATTTAGCCTAGAGTCATGGTTCAAACGCCATTTTCTTCAGTATAATAAGCCCTTTCCAACAGTATCACTCACATGTCCGTATCATACACCTAAACCAGATAATTAGGGAAAAACTCGGAAGTACTTTTGCAAATCCAACCAAAACATTTTGCCCCTCTGGCCTAGGCCTGGGTTGACGTAGGGATCTCAATTTGTTCTAAAAATACATTGTTATGTACCTCGGACATGTGCAAAATTCCAATCTTGTATCTTAAACACAGAGGGCAGAAAAAATGTTGAAAGTCTAAATAGGCTCTCTCTTTATACATACACATAATATACTTGTTATAAAAAATTACTGCGTCAATACTCTTCAGGCTAGAGTCATGGCTTATTTTCTTTCGTATAACAAGCCCTTTTCAACGGTGCCACATACATGTACGTATTGTGTTCCTAAACCGGAAAAATCGGGAAAACTGATTTTTTTCTGAAAAAATCAGCTCCTCGGAACATTTGCGGCCCTCGAGCCCGGACTCGGCTTCACGTAGAGATCTCAGAAAAATTTGAGAAATATCCAAAGGTGCATACAATTCCAATCTGATATCGTAAAAACTATAGGCGTGAAAAATTTTTGAAATTTGCCTTAAGAAAAAGTAAAAAGTCACGCCCTTCCGCACCCACTTGGCGCAGCCAAGTTGACCATCTGGTTCCAAAACGCATCTGGGGTGTTCTTTGGTCCATCCTTGACTTGACTAATAAAAAAAAACGACTTAAGTACCTGTTATAGAACCTAAATAAGAGGTCAAAGACCATAGTACGCCATGGTAACAAAAGTTACCAAAAATCCTAAAATAATTAATAGAGCACTGAAGCTTCAACAAACACTATGGTAACACTGATATGAGAAGTGAAGGTCAATGTGGTGCAGTGAAGTTCCCAATATTTGAACTTGAATTTGTTTTAATATGTTTACACAAATTTTACTTAAGGTCATGAATTTAGCAGCGGAGCGGATGCAGCAGACCGAGATCTGGAAAGAAGGGGGCCTTTATCCAGCAGTTGGTAGAAAACGGCTGAATATGATTATATATTTATTCATTGTTTTGGCCCCCCCAATATTTTCTTCAAGTCGGCGCCTATGGTCACGGGTACCTTAGTCCAGGCCCCAGATCAAGACGAAGCGTTTTTTTTTTTTTAAATTTTGAACCAGGGGGGTCTCGGGGGGGACGTTTACTGGGACCGACCTGGGGACCAGACAAGTTGACCGAGAGTTACCAAATTTTGGTCACAGATACCTTGGTCCAGGTTCCAGTCTAAGGCGAAGCGTTTTTGTCAAAATTGGAACCAGGGGGTCTCAGGGAGGCGTTTAGCGAGACATGTAGTAAAAGTAATCCAAATTGATCGACATTAGTGTCAAATCCATAGTTTTCACGGTCGCTGAGATCAATGGATTTCCATCAGCGATGATTTGCAAATTCAGCTACTACTGCATGTGGGCCGGGTGTCAGCGGGTGAGGAATACCGAGACATGTATAAATAGCCCATATTGATTGATACTAGTGTCAAATCCATAGTTTTCGCGGTCACTGAAATGAATGGTGATACTTCCACAGGTGTTGACTTCCAAATACAGTCCCCATGCGAAGAATGGGTATATTAAGCTAGTATTACAATAAATGGACTGCTTGGATAACAAGAACTAGTACAGATAAGTACCATTCACTTCTATGAATAGGTATTTTTTAAAAGGATTTTTGTAAACACTAAGTTATAAAACAATGAACTACATACAGGAGTTATGGTTTTGGTTCCCAACATAAAAGAAATATGGATTGTTCATGAGATATTGAACTTCAACTTTCACTCTGGAAAATTTCAATTTTGGAGTTAGGCCACTTGGCATCAAAGCAGTTCACTGTAAGATAAATACATTCCGCACATTAGTAACATAGTTGTTCAGGGGCCTTCGATTTCCATCCTCTCAAATGAAAGCTGAACGATTGCTTGATACATGCTGACTATATAGGAGAAATAGTGTATTAAGTTTTCGAGCTTTGGTGCGTATCCGTATTTATACTCTGATATAATTTTAAGTTCACACTCAAATCGAGCTAATTGTTTAATGCATTTCGAAAGCTTTTGTTTTTATGCAGCTCATTAAGGAAAATCTATTTCATAATCGTAACATTTATGTACTAAGAAACTATGAACGTAAAGTGGACTCGACCTAGCCCCGTGGCTGCTGTGACTCAGTGGCACAGCTCTCACCCATGGTGTGTGAGGACTCTGATTCTGTGTGTGTGTGTGAACTCCGCGGCTAGTGTATGCGTCTTTGCCGTGGAAGACTCGGGTTCAATTCCCGGCGCGAGCTCATGTAGTTCGGATTCCACGTTAATCAGTAGGTCTACATTTCATATATCCTCGCTACTGAAAGAGACGGTAAAGTCAAAATCAACTCAACAATATATATGTGTGTGTGCTTATGTGAATTTCCTTGTGGCTGTATGGTTAACACATACGCCTTGATCGCGGGAGACTCTGGTTCGATTTACGGTGGAAGCTCATGAAGTTGTTACCGGTATCCCACTTTAAACTGTAGATCCATACCTCATATAACCATAAATATAATATATATGCCTTTGATACACTTATTTTCCGTCTTGGAAGCCATCGAAAATTTCCGGACACAGAGTCCCGTGACCGAAAATGAGAAACATGGGTACAGAGTAAAACAGCCATAGAAATTTAAGCTTTTTAGGCTAACTTAATCCTTACATATAATGCAACTAGCTTGGCCAAGTTATAATGGAGGAAATGCTATCATTGCAACACTCTGATAATAGAAAATGTTCGTCAGGTATTACTATCCCCCCTCTCCTGCAGAATGAAAACCCTGACTAAAACTCAATATATAGGGTTTATATATAAAACTATTTTGTGTAATGTAACAAACAATGGCGGATAGTATTCATGTTTCCTTGCAGAGGTCCTTACGAGGGTTCGCTTCCATCTTCCTCTCCCCAAGAACTAAAATAAATTTAAAAAATTGCTATTACTTGTTAATCTTGTACAAAGGACGCAATTAAAGTCCCAGTGTAACACCCCTTCACATTTAGATTTTTCCCCTGGAAGAAAACCAGTTATTATTGTTTCTTGATTTCTCAGTCTCACCTACATAAACATACGAATAGAATTACAGGATAGGACATGTTTAGAGTGCTTGCACGTGACATCTAACTATATTTCTCATCAAATGTGTCACAGATGAAAATTTCTGTTTGTACTGCCTCTATTTTCTGGTACATATGTTTCATTTATGTTATGTTGCTAAAATTCGTTAGGAAACAAGTACAGACTGCGCCTGTGTGCCTGACAAAACGTAAATGTACTGGATAATTATTTCTTCACTTTCTTCCAGGAAAAAAAAGTAACCCATCTCATGTCGGCTAACAAAAGGAGGTAGCGGACCAAAGATAGCCGTTGTTTACCTAAGGTCGTTACACAGCAGAAGTTTCATTCAGTCAGAGGGAAAAGAAAAAATAATTTAAGGTTTCTACATTTGTTTTGAACTGCAATATACTTCTTTCTTTTATTTTAAGAACCATTTCCTTCTCATTTGTCTGCATCAGAAAAAAATGCAAAAAAAAATCACTAGACTGTGCCTATTTACCCAAAGTACGTACTAGATCACTAGTTCAATAGTAAAATCACTAAATCTAGTACGAAATCATAAATGCGGCATCCCTGGGTTGGAGCGAAAGTAATTGTTGGAGTAAAAACTAGTCCGTATTTCTACTGCGTTCTGTTGTTGAATTCACAGAAATGTTCAAAAAGAAATTCAAGAAGTAAAACACGATCCTACAAAATACTGTTTATTTGCTCACTGGTTTTCGTATTGTGAACTGAAACTCAAGTGCGCAGTCATGTTGAATACTTCTGTCCCTTTCTACTTTACAACTTGAGGTGGGATGAGGGTCAGATCTAGTGATATACCGCTAAAGGAAGTGCTTCAGTAGCGGTATGTATTGTTTATACTACTTACAACGTTACCCCCCACATAAAATATAAATTCACCCTTTCTCCCTTCCCGTTTTCGAATACAATGAACCGACTCTTTTGCTGAAGAAAGATGCTAAAAGAAAATTGAAACATCTGTGTCTAAACTTTCTTTGAAGCGCAGTCTTTCGTATTTGTAAGGTTTTGCGAGTGTTTTCGAGATAGCCAAATCTTTTACCATGGACTCCTGCTGCGAACTGACCGTGAGTAAACACCCGATCACGCTGTGCTCAATTTCTCTCGCACACGTGAAATGGGTTTGTTGTTTCCAAATCAAATAGGAAGTTACCTTGTGCTTTTGCATTTCTGCACGCACACATGTACTATTGTTGTTTTAATGATCAGAAGAAATATCAAAACCATCCGATATATATGATACAAAACAGCTAACAGAGGGAGGCAAAGATAAAAGGAGGCCTATACCAAGTTTTCCGCGTGGTACCATTATGGAGAATAAATATTTGATAAAGTCACGTAGATGCGCTTAAACCTATTCCATCTGCCCTTATAATTTTTCTGGTCTCATCAATTTCTCAGGAGAATACGTACAACATATGTCCAAATTCCATATATACTCTTTCTAAACTAATGAGTAAACTCACTAAGAACACCAACTGATATCAATAAACAGGAAAGAAAACAATACTTTATACTTCTATAATTTGGTACATATCTCTATGAAGCACAGCTTGTTTCTTTTCGAAATAGCTCCTTCGTGTCACAGCTGTGGTTAGTTTTGTTTTGTGTTAGGATGAAAGAGAGAAATGCAACATTTGCTTCGCGGTGAAGTTTTATATATATATATATATATATATATATATATATATATATATATATATATATATATATATATATATATTATTAAGATGAGCGGTGATAAGCGAGGTTTAACAAAGAGTGCCTTTCGGATGCACAATTTAACGGGTAGTTGCAGTCCGTGTTGAGAATCGAACCAAAGCTATGCAAGACATGTTAATATTGAGCTCTTTTGTGGTAAAAGTGAACTTCAGAAACACACAAAAGACTTGAAACATCAAGCTAATGTAAAGCAATTAAAAAATAGCCTACCTATCGCTGCATCTTTTCTGTGGCTAGGAACATGCAGTGTGTAGCAACAAGAATCGTGTTAAGGACTTTGTTTTCGAACATAACATTCCCTTCCACACCATAAAAGACAATATAATGTTTGTTAAAAGAAAGTGCACATAATATTTTTAAATTTTGTTTGTGATCTTATCATGCATCATTATAAATAATGCCTTTCATACTACGAGAATGAGTTCAACTATGCGTCATGGCCCCTCTAAAGCGGGGCCGCGGTGGCTCAGTGGTAGATCGTTCACCTCTGGTGCTTGGGGACCCTGGTTCGATCCCAGCTCACACCAAGTGAACTTTGTGGTGGACAAACACCGTGTGCGTGGGTTTCCTCGGGGTTCTTCCGTTCCTCCCACTTTCTTCATTCCACGATTTCACTAATTTCTCATCATCACCCCTCTCCTTTAGCCTAACCGCCATAACCGTGGGACGTAAAACTCAAAGATTTCACTTCATTTTTTCCCTCGAAAGCGATATCTTTCAAAATTATTTATTGTTAGATATTGTAAATTTACGGTATCTATTTTAGTGGACGGGAAATTTTGCATCTAATCGGATAATTTCATGGCTTCTAACAGGAATTCGCAGTTACGAAATTTGCATCACTGTCTTTTGAAAGGATGCCTAGAAAAAATACTACTAGAAAATAACTGAAAACACAAAATGGATTTGATAGCCAAATTCACGTCATCTTGGTGCGTCATCATTTTTCTTTAAATATTTGTATTTAGTATTAGATTAGAGATTAGTGTCCCTTTCAGCATCAAAACTATATGAGACGTGAACTTACAAATTAACGTGGGTTCAGAACCACAGGAGTTCCCATCGGAAATCGAACCTAGGTCTCCCGCACCAAAGACGCGTACGCTAATCATATGGACAAGGGTGTTCGATATTTAGTAATGTGTACATAAAGTTGTGAAATTGCGCTTGTATAATGGAATGCAATTCCTTCTACTGACATAAACCTTCACAATACTCAGCTTAATAAAGTATCTTTAAAAAGAAAATGTCACTCTTTATGTTTCAGTTCCTGGTTCGACTGAAGGATGGAACAAATTGCAATGAGCGTTTTTGGATCCTACTTTGTGTAGTTGATTCATCATAAACTTGGTATTTGATACGGATATGAACTATTACACTTATTTGGTGTTTATTTCTAAATAATAAGTCCTAATACAATTTCATAAAGTTGTAATTCTTCTTTAGTTTGTATCACTTTACACAATGACAAATCCAAAAGATGTGTTGTATCGGTGCAGTACCAGTTTTTCACGTTTTTCAAAATGTTCCAAAACCCAAAGAATAATCTTTAATTTCTGATATTTTAGTCGTCACAAATTACAATTTTATAATGTAGTCAGTGTTTATAATTACTGGGCAGTTGGGCGTTTAAACTAATGACATCATAATAAAGTCAAAACCATAATTTTGAGTTGAATTGATTCTGAGTTTAACGTCCCGTTCAGCAGCGAGGCTATGTGTGACGTGGACCTACTGATTAACGTGGAATCCGAACCACATGAACTCCCACCGGGAATCAAGCCCAGGTTTCCCACGCCAAAGGCAAGTATGCTAACCGTTAGCCACGAAGGAGCTCCACCATTATTTTAGTGGGCGATAAGAAATATCTCGCCAGTGC